>NC_134714.1:84052222-84361851 GCF_049634645.1 Pelodiscus sinensis
GCTCCTGTCCAGGTTGTCTGGAGCAGGGGCTGTCACCTGTCACTCAGTATTTACCTGCCTAGCACCTACTGCAACAGGGCTGGCCCGGTTGAGGTCTTAGGGCTATAGCAATACAAATGTTAAATAACACCACTAAATTCAAGGGCTATTGCTCTGGTCCCTTCAATGACTCCACCCCCTAAGCTCTGACTCATCTGCATCTCGGAGGGTGCTGGGAAGAGAGATTTCAGGGTAAGCTTTGGCGGAGCCAGTACCACCCTTCCCCACACCCTGTTGTTGGCATGGAGACAGGATTATCATCCTTGTACACGCAGCACCAACACTACACCTGGTCTGGCACAAACACAGCCCAAGTGCTGCCTGCCCCAAGGAGCTTGCACAGCTCTGGGTCCTGCATCACAAGATGACACTAGTACTGTGAGGTGACTGCTCCACATGTCACAGGCTCAGCGCTCTGGGACTGGCCCAGTGGGGGCCCTGCCAGCAGCACAGCACCTGCTGCAGAGGGTGAAGTCACAGCCCGACACAACTGGGAGTGGAGATTTCACCTGCACAGCAGCAGAGTAGCACCTGTGTAGCTTAAGCAGGAAACTCCTCCTGAGGGCTCGCTCTCTGAGGAGAGGCTGAGGGATTTGGGTCTGTTTAGTCTGCAGAAGAGAAGAGTGAGGGGGGATTTGATAGCAGCCTTCAACTTCCTGAAGGGAGGTTCCAAAGAGGATGGAGAGAGGCTGTTCACCGTAGTGACGAATGGTAGAACAAGGAGCAACGGGCTCAAGTTACAGTGGGGAAGGTCTAGGTTGGATATTAGGAAAAATTATTTCACTAGGAGGGTGGTGAAGCACTGGAATGGGAGAATTAGAGAGATGGTGGAATCTCCATCCCTAGCGATTTTTAAGCCCCAGCTTGACAAAGCCCTGCTGGGTTCATTTAGTTGGGATTGGTCCTGCTTTGAGGGCTGGACTCGATGACCTCCTGAGGTCTCCTCCAGCCTAGGATTCTATGATCCTGCAGAGAGCTCAGCTACAGCTTCAGTTTACTGGACAGCCAACTCTGTGCACATTAGCAGCTCCTCGAACAGCCCTGGCTTCTAGCCCCCAGCGCACAGAGCAGGTGGGGCTCGCAGTAAATCTGGCTGTGGGAGCTCACTGAGGCAGTGACTAGTGGTCCCCCAGTGGGCAAGGGACATGGCAGGAGCAGGAAACAATGAAGCCGCCTCACCCATTATCTCCATTTTCTCTGCCCATCTGCCCAGGAGATTCCCTGGCTCAGTGCCAAGAAAGCCTGCCTCCTAGCAGGACCTCGCCCTCAGCAGAGCTGTCTGGGCAAGTCTGAGCTCAAGTGCTACACAGGTGGTGCTGGAGTTAACACTTTCTCTGTGCTGAATGGTCTCCTAGCCGTCCAGCATCCTCCTGGGCCAGGGACTGCTCTAACTATAGACACTCTAGGCAGCTGCTGAGAGAGGCAGATTCTGTTTGAGCAAGAGGCACAGCAACCTGAAGGTTTCCCCATTTCTACCATAATCATTGAGCCATCAGAGGTTCCCTACTTTCCCCCAATTGAAAACTTCTCTTGGGGGTGCAGGGAGCATGCTGATGTCTCACTTCAAGCAGCGGGTTATTTTTGAGGAGCCTCTATTCTGGTCTTTAATGCCAGACTGGGAGGCTGAGATTTGAACCTTGCCTGGTGGCTACATTAGTGACGTAGCCCAGAGGAGAACACGCCCAGAGGAGAACACGCTCCCAGCAGGGCTAGCTGAGCTCAGACCAAATGACAGCAGCTGGAATGTGGCACCCATCCAGATTAACCAGACTAAGAATTTGGCTGCCCCTGGACAATGCTCATCGCGTCCTGCTGTGTGGTGCCACCCTGACGGATCAGAGACTGGGCTGGTTAGTCATGCACACCCTCTGAATGGGACTGGGTATGGGCTGCAGCAGCAGTACACCTGGGGCTAAGCAAAGATCCCCCTTGCGAAGTTTGGGAGAGGGGAGCGTAGAGTAGCAGCACCCAAGCCTGAAAGGAGGGCTCTGAAGTCAGCACTGAGTCAGATGGCCCAGTGGGATCATACCAGCTACTGCCATTTGGCTGTGACTTTCTCTCAAGCCCTTCCTAAGGGAGAACCGAACGCCAGCCAGCCTCACATCATCAGAGCTGGGGGATGTTTTGAAGGACAAAGAGTAAATGAGCCAGAAAATGCAATTTTGGCCAACCTGAGACTATTTGTAAGTTTGAAACAAATTAGCCAAATAGTTTTGGCAGAAAAACAAACAGATTGACAAGCCAGCTGGCAGCAAGGAGGTGATCCCCTTACAGCTTTTAGCCCAGCGGTTAGAGCTCCGGTATGCAGGGGCACAGATTTGTCCCTGCCCTGGAGTGAGGAGTCTCGAACCCAGTTCTTGCCCTTTCAATGTGTGTGTTGTAGCCACTGAACTAAAAGCAGTAAGGTGAACAGCAACAGTAGTCCTCCCCTTCCCCCATCCTGGTTGTGAATCTCGCCCTTTAAAAATGCCCAGACACAAAACATTTCTGCTCCAACTCCACGTTTTCTTTGATCCAAAATAAACATTTCCAATTCACCAAAAGCTTCCGGCTACAGGTTTGACCCAGCTCTCTTTCAATTCTTCAGAATTTCCAGCGACCTGAAACACCCAGTATTTACCTGGCTCCGTTCGGCCTGTGCTCAGTGTCTCTGAGTCTGCTTCCTGATTGGGGACGGTGGGCTTGAAAATGGGGATGTTTACAGGGGATTGGATGAAAAATGTAAAATTGTCAGTGAGCATTTCACCCCCAACCAAACACAGCAAGGACCAGACAAGGCCTTTCTGTGGTATCGGCTCAAGCAGGGCTGAGGAGAAATAAACCTGTGTGTGACAGGGCCAGAAGGGAGGGATGAAACTGAAGCCTGTGGCAACCCCACTTCTGATTTGTTATCCTGAGGCGCAGATGTTGCTATCTGAGGATTACTGAGGTTTCTTGCCTTCTCTTCTTCAAACATGCTTTCCCCCCATCTCTGAGTGGCACTGAAAGCTGTGAACTCTGCACTGTGGAGCCAGCATGTGTCTTGGGCACGTCCCTCCTTCTGGCTGGAGGCGAGTTATCTGTCAGACGGATCTGATCCGCAGTGGGTTGGCCAGAGCCCTCAAGGAGTGTGTGCCCTGCTCTTCCCTTCCCAGCCTGCGCCCCAGAGACACCAGCCTTTTGTTGTTCCTCTCCCCGCTTCCCTTGTTGAAAGCAGCTTTGTCATTACCCAGTAGGGGCAGGCACACGTCCGAGAGGGGCTCACACACAGCAGTGCCTTGCTAAGAATTAGGCCTGACAGCAGACCCGGAATGTTTCCTGGGGTGACTGCCAGGCTGAGAGGACCTGAAAGAGAACTGGGTCGGAGGACAAAGGCACATGCACCAAAACAGCTCTGTGAGTGCAGGGGAGCGGCCAGGCAGGAACCCAGCCAGTGAGAGGCGAGGGGCTCACAGCGACTCGGGCTGCTGTTCAGAGCGGCTTTTTCCCAGGTGATGGGACCATGTGGTGGTGATGGACATTAGGAGTAAGGCACCTGCCCTCTCCTGAGGCAGCCACAGGCCTGGCAGTGGGGAGTGCATCTCACTGAGCAGCCTTACAAGGAGAAGCGTCGGTTATAAGTATTTCTCTAGCCCCCACAGTGGCATGTCTGTGCCTCTCCCCATCACTGCTGGACCCACCCTCAGCACCCAGAGAACAGGACTTACCATGAGCTGCATTTCACAGGCAGGGAGCTTGGCCCAGAGAAACTGAGGTCAGTTTTCCCAACAGAGGTTCCAACTGGCAGGGGCCTCAAGCATTTAGTGCCCAACTTGAGCCCCCATTTTCCAAAGTGCCAAACACCCTAAGAGGAGCCCCTGACGGGCTGCCAGTGGGCACCTCAAATCAGCTGCCACTTCTGAAAATCTTGACTGAAGTGAATTGCCTGTGTCCCAACTGGAGTCTGCGACTGAGCTGGTCACTGAGCCCAGTGCCTTCGCGTCTGGGCCAGCCTTGCTCTCGGATGTGGCAGGCCCCCACGGACCTGCCTAAATGTCAGTCTCTGGGCTCCTCTCAGTGCAAGCCGTAAGCCCAGTGCTGGAACGGCCTGTGCTTGCTGTCTAGTTGCTGGACTTATGGGGACCCAGACGGGCCCTGTAGTCTCATGCAGCTCCCCAGAAACACGGCAGCCAGGCGAATACAGATCAGTGCTGGGGCCCAGCCTTCATTAGGCAAAGGACAATGCTGGAAAAAACGGGCTCCTCGCTGCCAAGCCAACATGGCATTTCTCTCAGGCCATGGCAATGGCAAGGGCAGCGCTGCCTCTGACCCTCTGCAGGATACGCCCAGGTCTGCACTGACACAGCAGGGGTCTGGTGCAGCCAGTGCTTTGATCTACGCAAGGCCGAAGGCACAGTCTATTGCACCAGGCTTGGGCATGCCAGGATTTCCTGAGCCCAGAGCTCCTCCCCCGCAGCAGCTGCAGGGGGCTAATTGCCTCCTCTCCCGGGGGGTGAACTATCCACAGGAGATGCAACACAGCAATCGTGGCTCTCCACAACAAGAGCTGCAGGGGCTAGGCGGGGAGGGGGTTCAGAAGCAGCTTCCCCCACTGGTGACTGACCCAGATGAACTCCCATTGTCAGACTGTCTCTGGGGCAGCTCCAGGAAGACCAGGCTGCGAGCGCGTGCAACTCTACCAGGCCAGCAGGAGGCAATACTGGGAATGGTGCTGGAGCCCCCGTGAGTGCCAGCCCCGACTCTGCCAACAGCAGGTGCCTTAGGGAACGGTGCATACAGGAGAACTGGCAGTTACTGGAGGTCACGGCTGGTACAATCTCATCATGCCCAAGTGGAGAGCAGCCTGCACCAGGGCACTGTTCCATGGCGGGAGAAGCAGGATCGTGAGGAGGGGATGCAGGTGGAAGGGCTGTCTGTCTGTAGGGCTTGCAGGAGATCCCTGTGCTCCAACTGGTTCCTAAAGGATCTGACTTGTTGCAAACCCAGCTCCATCGCCAGCAGCTGTTCCCCAAAGGCTTGGGAAACACACCACCACAGGATGAGAGCAGTGACCGCCTGCAGTGCCGGAATATGCCTCCCTGCAGGAGCCCCCTGCCTGCCTCAGCATCCCGGGCCAGGGGTCCCTCTGTTATTCATCTTCTTGATCAATAGAGATGGCTGTGTGACAGGTACAGCTGCAGTGGTACCGTCATTATCGAGCTGCGATTCTTCAAACAGCGCTGAACTGTGACACAAATTGTACTTTTATGAGGCCCGTTAGGCCATCTGGATGGACTTAAACAGCCTTAATTGAGATGGAGCAGGGGCTGCTTCAAGGAACGGGAATCTCAGCAGCGTCAGCTCATTTGCTATCCTACACTAAACGTTTGAATGGAGCGATCTGGGGCTAGGGACTCATGTCAGCAACTGGCAAGGGCCTAGCAGTGGCAGGATGTGGCCAGTTGCCATCATCCCCTACTGACTATGAGAACAGAAGGGTCTTTAGCTGGGGTGCATGCCCCACTTCCTCGGCCTGCCCTGCTGCTAGATTGCCAGTTCCCCTCCCCCTGCTTTCCGGGTGACCAAGGCTGTCCAAGTGCTCTCCTCCTCAGGGGACCTTGGAGCTAACGGGGGAGATAAGCTACCGCAGGAGGGAAGGGGGCATGCGAAAAGGGAAGGAACCTTTGTCCTTCAAGACTAAATGGGAATTCTGGATAAGGGGCCTTGCCCCTGTGTTTCCTTTGGGTTCCCCAAGTAGCTGCACTCCGGCAACACTGTGCCTAGGGCTTTGTGCCCTTTGCTGGCCCTGGGCCCAGGTCTCACATGGCTCAGAAGCAAGAGGCAAGGACAAGGGAGGCTGGAAGTGGGGGGGCGGGGAAGAGGCTTGTGGAGATGACATGCTGAAGATGGACAAACCATGTGTGCCAGTTTCCAAGCTGTCCTAGCACAGGGCACAGTCCTGAGGCTAAGACCCTTTCCCCAAACTCAGCCAGCCTGGAGTGTTCCAGACCTGTAAGCAGGGAGAGGCTCTGGCCAGGTCCCCATTATCCCTTCAGGAGCAGGTCTCTTCTGCAGACTGCCTGTGGCACCCCAAACCAAGCCTAGCACAGTGTAGACATATCCTGATGCTCTTGCCCAGAGCCTAAGCCTCACCCATACCGTCCCCTCCCCTTAACACCAGGAGCAGCCCCACGAGGCGTGGGTTTTCAGGGGTAGATTTTTTTTTTCTAATTCAGGTACCAGAGTAATGAATGAACGCAGAGTTAGGGGAAGAGGCTTTACAGGTTCTGGTCTGTGTGGTCAGCCAGCCTTGTTAAAGCCTCAATTCCCTCCCAGCACGCCAGTGTGCCAACAGCCCGGGCACCTGCATGCTGGGCTGGCAGAGGCAGCATTACAGTAGCATTTAGTGAGATGAAAAGAAAGCACAGGAGCTGCGAGAAACAATTGGAATCTAAATAGATTTGCGTTCCACTCAGGCATTGTCGAGCCAGTACAAAAACCAAAGCAAAAAGCCAAAAGGGAGGAGATGACTGTGTAGGCAGCAACTGGATAATACGCTATCAGCCGCATTAAGAGGAATTTGTTAGAAGGGTTTTCCCTGGGGGAGAGCTAATTTATTCTCTAGCTGATTATACCCTAAACAAGAGACTGCAATCCCTCCAGGGAGGAAAAATACAGAGGCTGCAAAGCCATTTGCAAAGGAGCAGCAGGACTGGCCGCCAAGGCAGGGGAGAGGGAAAAATGCTCTCGGCCCTTGTGGGGAACTGTCCCCATTGGTGCTAACTAAGAGTTCGGCTCCCCCCACCAGCTGTACTCCTCTGCCCCACCTCTTGGCCTTGCCTCTCCAAACACCAGCCTCTCCCTCCTGGCACAGGAGACAGCCAGAGGCACAGGAGACAGCTGACGGTATGTGCTGTGACCTTGTTTCCAGGATTAGACAGAGATAGGAGAGCACAAGGGCAGTATGGCAGACTAGAGGAGAGTGACAACCTAGGCTTTCAGCATGGGCACACCCACTCCAGGAGTTGCCCAAGGGAGGCAGCTTTGTCTGTTCACCAGACCCGGGTTCTGTTCCTACACCACTGGGTGACTTTCAGCAAGTCTCAGGAACCTCAGTTTTCCTATCTGGTTAAGTGACAGAATGGAAAATTAACCTACCTGTCATTCTGTTTCTCTGGGGCTGCTGTCTGAGCTCAGCCCTCCCTCCTGTGGCTTGAGACCCCTGGCTCAGAATGGGTTTTGACCCTTCAGGGCAGAAGTGTAGCTGGGTAAAGTGCAAGGCAGGCCCCCTATTGGCCATCACGTTCTTCCCCTGACGAGTATAAAAGCTCCCTCTGAAGAGTCCCCTTCCCTCCTCAGTTCGGGCTCCTGGGCAGAAAAGTCAATTCAAACTGGTCAGCATAACATTAGCATTATGGGCCTGAGAGAAAACCAACAAGAAGGTGCAAGAGAGAAAGAGGGAACTCCCAAAGGAGGGGAGGTAGTGGGAGAGTGTTAACTCTGCAAGGTGAACAAAGAATTTCCCCTTCTCTACCAGTTCCAGCAGTGCAGGGTTATCTTACTGCTCAAGGAGTGTCCCAAAGGGAAAAGGATAGCAAAGCTTCAAGCAGGCAGCTATGACCAGGTCAGTGCCAATCACAGGAATGGGGGAAGTGTGGTGGAGAGAGCACAAGGGACTCCCAGACTCAACCCCAGGGGCACTGCAAGCCACTCAAGAGATCTGGATTCCATTCTTTCCTCTGCCACAGAGTTCCTGTGTGACCCTGGGCAAGTCACTTCATCTGCCCTGTGCCTCCACCGCCAGTTGGGACGAACAACACTTCCCTACCTCACAGAGGTGCTGAGACTAAAGTCCATCAATGACCACAGGGTGCACAGATACTATGCTTCTGAAGGCCAAAAAAATACTGAGAGAACCCAAAGGAAATAAACACTTAAAGAAACAGGCCAACTAAAAAAGAGTCTCTTTCTGAAATGAAACAAACTTCTTGGGGGGTAGGGGGAAGTGGAAGAGTTTCCATGTAGGGGTGGCCAAACAGGCTCTGGAGCAGGGAAGAGTCTAAAATGCGGTTCCCTCTTGGAGGGTGAAGCTAAGCAAGAGTGCAGGAGATGGGGGGGGGGGGATGTAGCTGGTTTGCAGATGTCTGAAGTGTTAGCATTGCCTCTGACTTAGCCTTTTCGTTTTGGGTCATTCAGGAAATAGCAAAAGGAGATGCAATTATTAAAAAACCTCAGCCAATGCCAGACAACCAGCTGAACCTGATGATCCAGCTGGGTCTAGAGATGGAAGAATACCAGACTAGGTGTCACTAGCATAGCTGCTGGTGGGGTACCTTCACTGATGTCAGTTTTGAGTACAACCCCAGCAGGGACTGACGTATTGTGGCCAAGAGAGATAGTTCATGCTTCATCCTTCAACTGCATTCCAGACTCTCTAAATCTTAAGAGTTCAGAGTTCTGGTAACCTCATGCTAAGAAGCTAACTTCCAAGAGTGAGAATCTTGCACAGATGGTGTGTTCAGAAACGGATATTTACTCAACTTCCAGGACAGCTGTAATGTGAAATTAATATTTGCCAAGTGGGTTGAGATCCTCAAATGGAAAGCAGTAGATAGGGGTGATACATCTGCAGTTAAGGAACATCAGCCACACTCAGCCAGATGGCTAAAGTTTCGACACTGGCTGATCAGAGGGTTGCATTGATCTTCCATTACATGTTCATCTCATGCCTGGTAAATAAGAAGGAAGCAACAATGTTCATATGCCTGACATGGCAGGGAAAGCCACCTGCTCTTGGAGTGTCAGTTTAATCACAGTGACATTCACAGCACATTCTCCCCACCCCGCCTAAAGAGGAGTCAGGTACTCTCCAGATTTTGCCCCCTGGACCTTCAGTTTCATGTTGACAAACTCCTAATCTCTTTCTGAGCCATGCTTGTTTTCTGTCTTTCTTCTAATTGGTTGTCATATAGTCAGAGATTTTAGGGACAGAAAGCACCACTATAAACATGTTGGTTGACATCTTGCGTAACAAGCCACAGACCCTCATCAGCATGTCCTCTATCAAACTCATAACTTCTGTTTGAGTTATTTCATATCATTTAGACAGACACCAGCCATGGTTTAGAGACTTCAAGGGATGGGGAATCCACCATATGGCTACCATGACTTGTTCCAATGATTAATTAACTTCACTATTGAAAAAAGGTCCCCTTGTTTCTAGTTTGGGTGTATCTAGCTTCAGCCTCCAACCACTGGTTTTCATTATAGCTGTATATGTAACATGAACAAGTGTTATGACATAAGAATGCTTCTGCCCACGTTGGCCATGATCAAGTCACCTCTGAGCCTTCTCTTGGTGAAACTATAGCTAGCTAGACTGAGCTTCTTTAGTCTCTCTATCGGAAGTTTTCTAGGTCTTAAATCATTCCGGTGGCTCTTTTCTGAACCCATACCATGTTGGTCAACATTCTTGTTAAAGTGTGGCCACCAGACCTGGACATAGTATTCAGTCATAGCCTCACTCAACATCTGCCTGCCTCTGCTCAATATTCTCTTGTTTTTACATCCCAGGGAGGCATTAGCAGCTTTTACTCAACACATCTCATTTGAATCTCATGTTCACTAGGTATGCACCAGGATTCCTAAGTCTTTTTCAGAATCTAAAAATACAGTTTCCTACCCTACTAAGGTGACCTGCATTCATAGATCCTAAATGTCTGACCTTGCATCTAGCTGTAGTAAAACACTCTAATGCTGTATAGTGATATTTATTTTTAATCAGCATATCATGCGGTAAGTCTAAATATATTATGCCAACACAGTTACTGTTGTTCACCAAAGTTGCAGTCTCATCACAGCATATCATCATGCTGATCTTTCCCCAGCTCTAAGAGATCCATCTTCAGGGCTGCCCCTGGGCATGATCCCAGAATTTTAAGCCTTTCACTGTGAGCAGAACGGGCTCATAGAACGAGTCACTCCAAACTCCGGCAAGGCTGGGAGAACATTCATTCCAGGGAGAACAGTTTGAGAGTGGGGATTACAAAGGAATAATGCCTTTGTCCTTTGCTTTTGCACAGCTCTGGTTGAGCCCAGAATAGAAGCGTAGCCTGGGCTGGACTTGGAGACTGAGCCCCGGTCACCGAACAGGATAGCATGTAACCCCAAGTCTATGGCTGGAGAGTGCAACAGTGTGCTCCAAAAGCTGGGTGAACTTGGAGGACAAGGTCACAAAGGACATGCGCAGGTGTAACCCATGGGGGAGGGAGAGCTAGCGCAATAGGAAAGGAAATGAAGAGTAGACAAAGGAAAGTGAAGAGAAGCCCAGGCTGAAATCTCTCTGCAGAAGAACACTGTGGGATGCCATGTTGGCGTTTTATGGGCAAGCTGCCTGGGAGGTACAATGGGTTAAATGAACTCCGCTGAATTCCCATCTCAGGCTGAGCATAGAAATTGTGTCAGCTCAGGCTGCTGTCCGAGGCCCATTGCCATATGACCAGAGAACACCATGACTGAGTGAGAGTGAATCTATGGAGGAAGGTTATTGCTGCTGCTCCCATTGCAAATCCTGGTTTTAGGTTTCCATGTCAAGACCACTCAGCACAGGGCAGGTTCCTGCAGCCTGAGCATTTGGTTCACATCAGGAGACATGGCACTGCCCTTAGTAATTCTACTCATCTCTGTGGTTGCATCCCTTCCTAGGGCCCCAAAACTGCTGCTCAGTGGCTGAGTTTGGCCACTCAAAACAAAAGCCCCAAATAACCAACCACCCTCATTTCCTCCTCGAATAATCGTTTTAATTAGCATTTGCCCAGATGTCAATGATTACCCTGCGGCTGCTAGCAGAGTTTCTATGGGAACTTTTGTGGTGGGCAGACAGATAAGTGCCGCCTTTTTGTGCTGCCATAGCATTTAAACACTTTAACGTCACCTCCCTCAGAGCTGCCACTCAGTCTTCATTAGGCCAGTGGAGTCTCTTGTAATTATGTCTGCGATTGAACCAGCCCACGCAGAGATGGAGATGGCTGCACGAAGGCCATAGCGGTTTCAAAAAAATCAAGTTCATGAGCAAAACCCTGATGACTTCCTGACAGAAAGAAACTCCACTTCCCTCTCTAATGAGCCTCTAATTACCCTCCTGCACCCAGATACCAGGGAACAAGAGCTGCACCTACTGCCTAGGGCGGGGCGTGTGCAGCCGTGGAAGACTGGCTAGTCAGCATTATTTACATTTTCAGTAGCACCCAGAGGCCTGGGCCTCTGTGCGGGGCACTGCAGTCACACTGTAAGAGCGCTCCCTGTTCTCAAGAGCTTCCAATGCAATTTTTTTAAAAAGATGCAACAAGTCTATAAAACAACAGGAGAGACCCCCCCGAGCCCTGTCCAAGAAGATCATGCAGGTTAGCAACACAGCCAGTATTTTCCTTCTACCAATAAGTAAAGGCAGAAGCTCCTGTCAGTCCCTTAGTCATCACTGGTGGGTGATTTCATGGAAGGATTCAGATCACAGCCCAAACAAGTCGTGAGAAGGGAGATGGAGACAGCTCTAGCTTTATGGGTTACTCCTGTGTCTAACCTGTAGTTATGCTGCTTCCTGTGAGTTGTTCTGATCCATACTCTTGCTCTGTTTGAAGGGAACAGTTTCCCATGCTTACCCTTTCCACTTTCTCAGCGGGGTAGCCATGTTAGTCTGTAACTTTAAAAACAATGATCAGTCCTGTGGTGCCTTAGAGACTAACACATTTATTAGCTCATGAGCTTTCATGGGTAAAATCCACTTCATCAGATGAGTTGAAGTGGAAATAACAGAAACCAAGTTTTTAATATATAAACAGAAGAAATTACCGGTCAATTATAGGACCAGTGTTAATGATGCTCAGGGCTCGACAATTAGTGTAATCTACTCGCCCATGGTGAGTAGATTACAAGCTGGCACAGCCGCGCAGTGCGGTAAGCGCATGCGCAGCATGCCGAACCGTGCGGCTAATGAGAGGGGTTCGCCACTTCTTGGCAAGCCCTGATGATGCTAATTAAGTCAGGTTGGATGTAACCTATTCATAGCATTTGATGTGAAAACACGAATATCAAAGGCAGGGGAAATTAACAGGCATTAACCAGTTAATATCTTTATTCAAGCCCAGATTGATCATGTCGTACTTGTAAATGAATATTCCCTCTTTGTTAGTAGAGCCACTTGCTGATTCCAGCACCTGGGACAGGGGACACCACCTTTTCAGCTGAGCACCAATCTGGTAGGAACTTTTAAAATCCACAAGTAATGGTAACTGGTCAGCCTTCGCTAAGGTGTCTGTTGCAACCAAGCCCTGTCTCTGTAAGGCTCTTCTTAAATGGTAGAGTCTTCACCCAAGGGAATTATATTAGCAGAGATGAGAAACCTAGCTAGGGTGAATGGAAGCAGAAGGTTGGGGTTTTAGAAGCCACATGTCAAAGTGCTTTGGAGCCAGACAGACTGCTCTGAATTGCCACAAAATGGCTGGTCAGCACTCTGAGAATGCTGTGTTGCTAACAGGAGCTTGCTTAGCCCCCACCTGGGCCTGAAGTCAGCCACAAAAATAAATAATCTGCCAATTAAAATGTCCCTGCAATATGGCCACTTTGCCCTGTGCTCTGTTCTGAAGGAGAGATTAGAGCCAATTTGATCAGAGCCAATCCATGATCCTATCAGGGTATTACTGTATTATTGAACTGGGAATTGAGAAAAGTATTTTAATAGCTACGATCTTATCAGAGGTCTAGCATTAAACTCCAGGAAAGGCCATAACTTCTAGTGCTTTCTCCGCGGCAAACCAACAACGGCAAGACACAGAATTCTCGAGGGTAAAAGTATTTTAATCTCTGTCCCAGATTTATACACAAAACCCATCAATGGCAGCCAACAAAATTGTATTATTTATCAGGCATTAACTGTGTGCTGAGAGCATCACGAACATCCCAGGAGTCTGCATTCTAATTCAGACAGAGTGCACGGTGCAGGGGGCCAGGCTGAGCTGGAAGGGGCAGGAGAGTTGGTCACTCACATTTGGACCAGGTCATATTTACAGGACTGTTTCCTGGAAAGTGGTGCTGCTGGAAAAGATGTAGGGGTCACAGTGGACCAATGCAATTGTTGGCTGTTTAAACAAGAGAGGAACAAGAGTAGGGTGTGGCTTTACTTCTGTATACAACAGTGGTGAGACCATTACTGCAATACTGTGTCCAGCTCTGGTGTCGTCCTTTTTAAAAAGGATGTTGAAAAGATGGGGAAGGGTGCAGAAAAAAAGCCACCAAAATACTTGAGACTGGAGAAGATGCTTTGAAGGGTCATTTAAGGAACTCACTGTCTTTAGTTTAGCAAAAAGAAGACTGTGAGGTGACCCGAAGACAGTGTAACCCTGAGGAAGGGAATAGAGAAGGTCCAGAGACTGGGCTGAATACTGAACCTTGAAACATGCCCAGCAGGGGATCAGATGGTTTGGTGGCCCAGCTGGAGAGCAGGGACCAGAAAGGCCCAGAGTGAGTGAAGGCAGCATCTCCAGGTAGGATGCCCTGAGGGTATGGGCCAAGCCAGGGCCATAACTATGGAAGGACTGAGCTCAGCAAGGGCTACAGAGATACCAGTGGAGGGGCACTGGGAAAGGCCCTTGATGGATGGCGTGCCTGGAAGGGGACTGTTTTGTTACACATACAGACAGCGTGTGGGATTTGGCAGGCGGGCTGAGTCACTGAAACCCACCTGAGACACCACTGCCAGAGGTCACTGCAGAGTGAGTGCAGGCACACACAAGGGTGGGTGCCAGCCCATTATAGAGTCCCTTAACAATCAGCTTTGCTTTCCATTACTCATACGGCCCTTGATTTCTTTCAATGGTGATAATGACTCAAAGAGATGAAACTCCCTCTCTCCAGTACTGCTGCTCTAGAAAAGGATCCTCCTCCACAGAGCAGCTGCCTCTATCTGCTCTCACATTCTCACTTATACTCCAGACAAAAGATTCAAATGGCCAGGAGTGTTCTGCCCCTGAAGCACATGGCAGACCCAGCAGCTGTGGTTTTGTAGGAGTGGGCAGTAGGCTTTATTTGCCCTTGTCCTGGCACTTTCAAGGCATAAGCTAAACATGCAGAGACTAGGATGCTTAGGACACTCTTACAGGGCCACGCGCTGTGTTTGGAGCATGGGGGGGGGGGGAGGGGAAAGCTTTAAACAGAACTTGACTTTAAGAAGAGTCTCTAACCCCAGCTAATGTACAGTAAAATCTTAAGTGTTTGCACAGGCATTTGTATGGTGCCAAGCACTACAGAACCTGGGCACCTTGCACTTGGCTTAGAGCTGCAACAACAAATATGCAGATCTACAACATGCTAGTGCACTACTCAACCTGAGTGAGCTACATCCAGCTGTCGGAGCCCACCACGCAGGCAGGGGCGGGCCAGTTCAGCATTTGGAGCCCCAAACAGAAACCCTACAGGCTCCAAAAAGTGGTGTGTGACTCAAGAGCTTGTGCCTCGGGTGCCTCAGTGTGGTGGGGAGAGACCCTTGCCGGGAATGTGCCCAGCTACCTGCCTTCTCCTACCTCCCCTCAACCACTGCACCAGCAATTGAGAAAATTGCAGGAATTGGCACTTGGCCTTTCGGTGCCGCTCATTTCCTTGACACAGGAGTGGGTGACTCAAGAGCAAACACGAGTCTTCTCCAAGAGCAAGCTCCAGTTAGCCCAACATATGTAGGCAGCCTCATGGCAACCAGCTACTCCAACAGTCCAGCAACTCTGGGAAACCCGGCTTTGAGAGCCAGAACGCCTTGGCCCTCCCTTTGAGGATGCCGCAGTCAATGCCCAGGCCTCACTTTAGACCAGTTTCTTTGGCCTATGCCATTACTGCTACCTCCATTTTACCTTTTTCCATCTATTTCATCTCCATGATGGTCACTGTACTGTCCAGAATGTGCAGCTCATAACTGACCTTATTCCAAAATAACATAGTGCCTGTCCACACCACAAGCCTTTACTCTGAAATAACGTCAAGCTGGAGGACTTCTTACTCCAACTCCTGTAACTCTCATTCCACGAGGAGTAAGGGAAGCGGGGGGGAAGAGTGCTCTCCCCTCGACTTACTGCAGTGTAGACGGCGCCAAAAGGCAAATTAAGCTACTTTGACTTCAGCTACGCAATTGACATGGCTAAAGTTGCAGAGTTTAATTCAACGTTAGCCCTGCTGTGTGGATGTGCCACAGGACTATTCAGTCTCCCAGGATGGTGGCATTTGGTCCTTTATTTCTTAGCAAGACATTGAGGGAGGAGTGGCCACCCGCTGCTCTGACCAGAGGGCAACTCTAGTGTGTCTCACCTTCACACACCACCCTTCATTTAGTTTTACATTCAGTGCTGCTGTCCAGCCTTCTCCCCTGCAGGTGTGTGCATCACACCAAGCCTGCCCCCGAAGCACACTAGCAACATGAAGAACAGAAACAAGGCAGCGCTCCAGTACCTCTTCTCTTCCTAGCACTGTCCCAT
Organism: Pelodiscus sinensis; assembly: GCF_049634645.1. Taxonomy (NCBI): domain Eukaryota; kingdom Metazoa; phylum Chordata; order Testudines; family Trionychidae; genus Pelodiscus; species Pelodiscus sinensis. The sequence goes on from NC_134714.1 coordinate 84,067,732, forward strand.
CTCCCTTCCATCACATCTCCTTGAGCCACACACACATTGAGCAGGCTAGGTCAACCTGGCACTCAGCAGAGTTGGGGGCTGGAGATCCAGCTAGGGAAGGGGTGAAGGTAGAGGCGTAACAATAGGGCTTGGTTTTCAGAATGAGGGGCTCAGGGAAGGGTTGTGGGAGAGGGTCGTAGCAGTTCCTTGTGTCAGGGTGAAGGATACGGCACTATAGCAGGCTGGGGATGGGGGAACCTGCCCCATCCTCACCAACCCATTATCTGCTGGTCTAAGAACCTACAAGCCAGCTCCCTCCTGCTACTCCTGTCAGTAGGCAGAGGAGCTTTGGAGATGACACAGGGAAAAAAAAGGGGGGGATCGTTACAGGTGGCACCATGTGGCTTGAGTATGAGATCTCCAGGCATCCCTACACCTACCAACTGGGGACTGTGTAGAGGACACTCTCACTGCCAGAGGCCCAGCTGGCAGTAACTGGGTGCTGCTGTGAGGGGGCCCATGTCCCTGGGTTCTCAGCAGATACAGATTGGGTACTACAAGCTCCTGTCTGCTGTACACGAGCAACAGTCGCTTGAAAGAAAAACAAACATTAGCGAAGGAGCTAACCAAGAACAGATGAGACGTGCCTCTGCTGGAGACGCTGTGGGGAAACAAATAAATGCCTTTGCTGAGAATTGCCAAGCATGTTTTAATGAGCCTCCCACCTGCTCCCCCGGCAGGAATGCCAGGCAGCGACAGCAGGAGGGGAGGAGAGAGACCCAGCCCTCTTCAGGGGAAAGGGAGGAAGGGGCAGTAGACGCTAATTGGCTGGTTTTTCCTCAGAGGCTGTTGGCTGGAAATCGAAGGCAATTTCCCCTCATGTGCCGAGTCTCCTCTGTACACGGCAGAACAACAGTTCCATGGTGTGCCCCAAGATCCCAATTAAAGCCACAATAGCTCGCCACACGGCACGCTTTCATCAATTTGCCTTTCCCATGGAAGAACAGCTCTGCTGACAGATTGGGGCTACGCAGGGAGGGCGGCTGATTCCAGGCAAGCTGTCTCTTCCGTCAGCTCGAACCGAGGGCAGCAGCTAGCTGTGGGCCTTCACCCTGGCTTAGGGACAGGGGAATGGCAGCAGCTCTCTCTACACAGTCCCAGGGATGCTCCTGGCAGGAACCCACAGTAGCAGCTTGGCAGCTCTTCCTTTGCCAGGCTAAAAGGACACCTGTGGAAGCAGACAGAACAGACCAGCAGCAGGCGCAGGCAGTGACAAGCCACCTCTGGGTGTGAATCTAACACACCCTCAAAGCTCGGCTTATTCATCTGCCAGCATTTCCTGGGGCTCCGCACTATTGAATTCTGCCACCCGAGTCTCCTGCTTGCTCCTTTCGCTCTCCCATCGTCAGAGTGGAGCAGAGCCCTGCAGAGAGGGGTGACCCAGGCACTGCCAGCCACAGGTTGGGACCAGCCCCAATGTAGAGTTAGGCGATGGGAAGACTCACTATGTGAACTTAGACTGATGGGCTTAACTACCCCGCTGTGGAGGTGTGGACAGCCACTGACACTGGACTCTTCGGGGGATAGGCAAAACCTCCCACAAGCTCCAATTACACACAGCCGAGCAGTGGGGGAGGGCACCAGACATCCCTATCCCAGCAGCTTGTAGCTTTGGGGTGAGCAGAGCTATCGGGAGGGAGGGCAGGTGTCAGGAGGAAAAATACAGAGAGAGACCAGGAGGAAAAGTACAGAAAATGGGGAAAAAAATTAGACACAAGGCACCTGTCTGGTCACAGCATGAGGGAGACACGGCGGGACACACTCATCTGCTCATCCAGCCCAGGCACACCAGCCAAAACCAGCTGAGAATCATGGCCAATGGTCACAAGTTTATTTAACTTGAGGTGCCTTGAGCTTTCTCCTCGCTCTCTCCAACACCCCCATTGCAGTAGTATTCTCACCGGTTAGCATCGCTTGAGTCCAAACAGTGTGATTCATTTCAAGCTGACGTTCCAGACAGCCCCTAACTCACCTCTCCAATGCATCGCACCTGCTCTCGGTCTCCCAGGGGCCTGGCTTTGCTGGTTCCTTCCCTCCTCTTGACTAACCTAAATAATGTTACATCTTCAGCAAGTTTTCCCACTTTGCTCTTCCTCCTCCTTTTCCAACTCATTAAGGCATTTATAGAACTTGGGGCCTTGTTCTGATCCTTGGGCCAATCCACTATTAACCTCTTTCCCTGCTGAGAACTGGCCATTTATTCCTAACTCTCCTTCCTGTTTCAGAAAGTTTTAATCTACACGAGAACTTCACCTCTCTCCCCCGAGGTGACTGGTTCCTTAACAGCCTCTTGTGAGGGACTTTATCAAAAGCCTTTTGAAAGTTAAATAAAGTCTATCCACCCCGGTCTCCTTTCTCCTTGCATCTGTTAGCTCCTTTAAAAGGCATCTGATGGATGAGAGCCAAGAAAAGCCTTGAATTCTCAGCTTAGTTCCTGTTCCCAAGAAACAGAGGCTCTCACTTCTCCTTCTGAACAGGGCCAGGGAGCGGTGTGGCCGCAGTGCGGCTTCCTAAGGCAGCTCTTGTTGAAATGCTGGGATAGCGGGTTTGAGGGGCTGCCTCACCTCACTCCTGGAAGGAGCTTTTCTCTTGTCGGAGCAGGGTGTTTGTGAGAGGTGCCCTTCTTCCAACTGCCAGAGAAGCAAGGCCAGGGCTGGCCCCCTTTGGTGCTGCATGAGCAGTGGCTGCAGGCCTTCTCCAGAAGAATGGCTCCTGCCCTGATGCTATTAAGAGACAGAAACTCCATAACAGGTCTCATCTAATCCATGTTCATACCCCATCTCCCTCAGTGTACGACTGTCTCCTGCTGAGCACGTTTCCTAGGCTTTCTGCTGTTCACTTGTACGTAACAAGCAAATGTGGCTCTTGCTCCTTCCCTTGGTTGGCTGCTCTACTGGCTAAGAGCTTGCCCGTCATTTAGCCGGAGGTCAGTGCTCGCATAAGCAGCCATAGCTACCCGGAGATTGGCTGGGGCCTCCAGCCTTGAGAGCACAGGACTCGTTAAACTATGAACAGAGGCTGGGTTAACGTGAGGAGGAAGCTGTTGGGCATCTCTTCCCTGACTGGAGAGCTAGTACCAGGCCTCAGGGATCAGGGGTGTGGGTGAAGCAGTACATCTGGGGAAGTGGTGGCTGTCAGTGCCAATGTGAAGGAGCTGAAGGGAGACAACCTGAGCAGGAGTGAGATTCTACTCCCCTGTTTCCTCTGGGTGCTGGGCTTCCCGTGTCATTCCAGACCATCCTCCCCTCTCTGCTCCTTGAGGCCTTTTCTAAGGGAGGGGCTGTTGAATTGTGCAGCTACTGTAGCTGCTGCAGGCAGAGAAAACTTCCCCCCAAGTGCTTGTAACAAAACCAACTGCGATCTCAGCCTCTGCTATTTGCCAAGCAGACGTAAGAGAGAGACATGGAGATGGGTCTGACCTCTTATAGCTACTGGACACCACAGTCCTCGGCACCTCTAGGAAGGCTTCACTTGAGCCTTCTCCAAACGAAGATTGGTTCTGTACAACAGCGTGAGTTCAGAGTGCTCTGCAATGTTAGGGCTTGCTCCTATTCCCACGGGAGCTCATGGGAATTCTCCCTGTCACCATCAGAAGGAGCTTCATATGGGCACTGGGGGAGCACATCCAGAATAGCCGACTACGATGCTGCATGACCATGTGCATGCTGCAGTGGCCTGAAAACTGCTATAGGGAACAGGAATAAATTGGGCCCAAATGAACAAGGCACCACTGTAGAAAGGGTATGCCAAGCGACCATTTCCCTGCCCCAACAAGGATCTCCCAATGTCTGTCTGGCCACAGGCTGGAGGATGTAAGCACTCTGCAAGGCATACATCTTGCAAGAACATGCCTAGAGGCTTTTCTGGGAGGCAGACATGGAAAAGGGCGGGAAGAAGCCAGGCTGGTGCATCAGCATTTTTCTACATGGCAGTTTTCCAGCCTGGTATTGGCTCTGCTCCTTTCTGTTTCCAAGGGGAGACCCACAAGCATTGGGAATATCCAGTGCCTGAGCAGGACTCTGGCATAGTAGGAATGTAGCCTTTCTGGGTCAGGGTATCAGCACGTTCCCATGCAGCATGCACAGACACAGGGGCAGGATGTGTGAAGCCACCATCTCCATAGAAAGGAACCAGGCCCCGTCAGCTCAGAGATGTGACTGGCACAGGGCAGGTTTTACAGGCTCATTAACACCCTGCGATGAGGCCTGCCAGTGGCTGATTTGATTTAAGGTTCATTTCCAGGCTGTGATTTAAGGGAAGATTTGCTTAATGTTCTTTAACAGACTCTTCTGACTGGGAACATGTGCTGCTTAATGATGGCTTTATTTATTGGGATGCTCTCTCTGTGTCAGGCGCGGCCCGGCTGGCTGACAGCAGGGAGTGCATTTCACTCCAGCACGGTTATCACACCTACTCTTCATGGGCTTCAGAGCACTGTCCCTTCTCTGAAACAGGCCTGTCGCTGCCACTCCGTCGCTGCCAGGAAGAAGGCAGGCAGAGGTCTCCTGGCTCTCTTGGGGTTGGACAGGAAGGACAGTGTCCCTAATCTCTTGGCAGAAAATGGTTGAATTCAGCTACCTGGGAGAGCGATGGGAAAAACCAGGGAGGAATGTACCCAGCTGTGCAATGGTTAGAGCAAGGCACTAGCCAGCCACTCCAGTGACTTTGCATTTCTAACAGGGAGGTGATTCTACCTCCTCTGCTGGGAAGGTGGGGGCGGGAGGGAGGGTGAGAGAGCACATGAGGTTAATGCTTATGAAGACCCTGGAGCCCTGGGTCCTGGCTGAGGTGCTATGGCAGGGCCGAGCACTCAAACACACACTCCCCCAGCACACAAGAGAAGACAAGCAGGCCAGAGAAGGGTTTGTCATATTTTAATGACGTTGATCTTTGGTGTTTCCCTCGTTAGCACTCAGACTCTCCCCCTACCCTCCTGCCACAAGCTTGGATGGAGAGTTACAAACGAAAAGGAAAATCACATTTTAGACTAAAAACAAAATATTATCAGAGCCTTGATTTCTCCACTAGAAACTACATGTACAAGGTCAAGATTTCACATGCAACACCTTACGTCACAGACCCATACCTCATGCCCTGACCTGGAGCTGGAACCACTCCCATGCCCAAGGGAAGTGCAACCAGCCAATGGTTCCATGATACTGGCAGGCTTCACCAAGATGGCTCATTCATGTTACTGTTGGCACAGCTGGGGGTGGGAAGATATTGGAGTATCCTTGTGCAAACTGCACCCTTACCAGGGGAGCCAATCCCACCTCTCTCCTGCATCCTGTATTTGCCCCCTAGTCTGTTCCCCCATTGATAGCAGCTTGGTGCTAAGCTGAGACTCAGAGAAAAGGTCCCCACGTCTGAGATGCTCTTGGGCAGATAAAGGATGGTGAAGCCTAAAGCCTGGCTCTTCCTGCTCTAGGCCTGCCCTGGGAAGACCACAGATTGGACAGTACTAATGATCTTTAGTCACCAAAGTGCTCCAGCCCCAAGGAGCACTATGGCAATCTCATGGAGGGGGACCGTGGCCCAAACCACTCCCCCCTCCAATGGCTGATCCCATGGCACCAAATAGAGGACATGCCCAATAGGGTTGCTTGTCTCTGGAGGACCCTGCAGGCCCCCCGCCTTCACCGATGTTCTTCTGAGCAGTCCCTGGGGCTGGGGACGAGCAGGGGGAAACACTCCTTTTACGAATGATGCCATTTACAGCACTGCCGGGTTAGGGCTAAGCCCAGGGACTCCCAGTGAGCTGGGGAATTTGCATGAGGCTCAATGAGCATTGTTAGGGGTTGGTAATGTTCTCGGAGAAACTGGGCAGTAACATGGGTGCTGGAAGCTAAGACCAAAGAAAGCTTCTTCCCTCTGGGGCCCCCTTAGATTTGGTGGTTTCCGTTTCCTCCCCTCCCTACAGGTACAGATGCCCTCTCAATTACCGTAATCCAATCAGAGCCACAATGCCCCACTCTTCCAGCTCCTCATCAACTGTGAGGTACAGGTCTCAGCTTAGCAATACAAGGGTAGCACCAAGACACAATTCATCTCTACCTGTTCCGCGACTCCCCACTGGTGCTGTTGTTACTATAGTAGTTGGCATTGTCAGGAAGATGGTTGTTATTGGTTAGGTCACTGTATTCAATTGGTCCCTCAGTGTCCATAGAGGACTGGGCCTGCTCTGGCAGATCTAGTCCATCGGCTCCTTGTCCTTCACTACTACCAGGGGCTGTCAGCAGGCTCTGGCCATGCTCTACCAGCTGCAGAGACTCTGATGGGATCCGTCCCTCCAGCTCATGTGAGGTGGACTGCTGCATCAAGGCACCATCAGCTCCCATGGACTCCACACCAGTCTGAGAGCTGCGGTGAATCCGGTGGCTCACAATGATGTTGTTGCCAAAGCCGCCCATGGATGCCATAGTGGTGCTCTGCTCCCGCTGGACCACCGCCGTCATGCCTCCCTCAGCCATCAGCCTCTGGATCCTGCTGAGGGCATCGTCCCCACTGGCTCCGTATTCCGGACCATCACCTGGAAGAGAGAACACAAGAAGTGGCCGTCAGGCTCGAGACACAAGGACGACAGGACAAAGAAAGTCACACTGGCCAGCTAGAAAGCAGGAAGCAGGCTGGCCAGATGCAGCATGGCGTACATGGACTAGGACACACCAGCTGCAAGATGCACTCCCTCCTCTACAGATGTGCAGGGTTTGCATCACACAGACCCTGGAGTTTTACTGTATTTGCCAAACAAGAGGAATCCGACTCTGCCACCACATCCTGCAGGAAAGAACATCTGCCCAAGCCACAAGCTCCCAGCCCACAGGACAGAGTGCTGAGCACTCCCAGCCAGCTGGCATCAGGGGTGGGTAACATCAGGGGCGGCAGGTTTGTATAATTTTCGGTGGTGCTCAGAATGGGTCTAGTCGTCCCCCCCTCCTGCCCCGTAAGCCGATATATATTTTATTAAATAATGTAAAAGTGGAAAGTCAGCAGCAGCACTCGCCCACTTCAATATATTATATTGAATATATTGAATATTCAATATATATTGAAATATACATATTTCACCCTTTAAAAAAATATTTGCACCCTTTTTTCCTGGGTTATCCACACAAACACCATAGTAGCATAAGCATGGAACGAACCCATTGTGGATTCCATTGTGCATCAGATTATTATAATTAATTTTATATTATATTATATTATATTATAATTATATTATATTATATTATATTATGTTTTACCTGTTGTGATGAAGTGGGAATGTTCTTAATGTTTTCTCTGATGGACACATGACCAGAAGTAAAGTCCCCTCTCTAAGGACTTTTCCTACCATCCTCCTACCAATAGGGATTAGTTTGGCCTCCACCAACCCTCCCTCATGCAACTATCCTGCAATTGCATTAACCCACTGTTTGTGGCATTAACTCAGGGGCGGAGAGGCTGGGGAAGTGTTCCCTCTAAGAGTTTCCTCCCATGAGCAGAATGAATTGTGTGTTGTGCACCAGTACTGCATTCACGTGGCTTGTTTAGATGTGCCACTGTGGCACCCAAGTTATTAATAAATATCTTATAAACTTCTACCCTTTCTCTCTGCTGCCATGTCTCCTCCCCTTGCTCCATCAGCTCCCCTGGTGCCTGCTGCCCCCCCCAACCCCTCACCCTCCTCTGCTGTCCTGACTCAGACTCCTGCCCTTCTCACTGCCCTCACTCCTCCTGAGACCTGCCCCCCTCCACCAGCCCTTCTCTCCCCCCTGTGCCCACTCTTCCACTAGCCCCACTCTGATCATATGAGCCACCCCTTCTCATCCTCTCTCCTAAAACCTTCCTCTACACACCTGCCCTGCCTCTCTCCTCTAGTGCTGGTCCCTCCCCTGCAGGTGTCTGCCCTTCTGCTTCACCCCCAGAATCCCCTGCACCCTCCCTTCCCTCACTGCCCCTGTCCACTTTACCCTCTTTTTCCCTAATGCCCACCCCCTCACCACCCTCTGCCCCGTTCCCCTCATGCCCCTGTGCCCTCACACATGACTTGCTCCATCCCCACCTCCTCATGCCCATCCCTTCCTTCAAGCCTTCTCCCAGCACCTCTCCCTCCCCCAAAAAACTCTTACCCTCTCCTCTCCCAGCATCACCCTGTCCCCCCTCCCACTGACACCTCCCCTCCTGCCCTTTTCCTCAGTCTCCACTTGGCCCCCTGGCTAGGGTGCCAGATGGTTGAAACAAAAATACCAAACACCTCTTCCCCCCCCCCCCCCCAAAAAAAACAAAACAAAAACAAACCACCAGGAAAAAATTCTGTTGAAGGGAAAAAAAAAATTAAAAAACAGCATGTCCCCTTTAAGAGTGAGTGCAAGGATAGGAACAGGGGAGCAATTGAGCACTAAGATCCAGGGGAAAGCATTGCTTCCCCTAGGTCTTTTGGCCAGCAGTCATTTTGTGCCGGCAGCCTTGGGGAACCAGGTAAGCATGGGGGCTGAGGTCGGGGTACTGGGGGCCGGGTGCTAAGTGTTTGTAGGGTTGCCAGGTGCCTGGCATTTTTGCCTCCTGACCAGGGGGAAAAAAAAAATCAGAAGATACTGGACATCTCAGGTGTCTGGTATTCTCTGAATTTTTTAACCAGACAGGAAGCGAAAATACCAGACTGTCCAGGTGAATACTGGACACCTGGCAACCGTCTCTCCTCCACCCTGTCCCTTGGTGCCTTCCCTTTTCTTCTCCTGACTTGCCCCCTTCCCCTCAGCACAAGCCCCTTCCTCACCCACCCCACCCTACTTTCTTCCTTCCAGTTTGCAGTGCTGGAGTTTGTGATCGGGCCCCAGCTGCTTCCAGGGCTCCAGACCACTTGCCGGGCCTAGAGCTAGGTCGCGCTGTTTTTAAAGTCCCTGGCTGTGATGTCACGTCACGCCCGGGCGTCTCTCCTCTCAGCTGTTGTGCAGTGTTTCAGCATGCTGTGCATGCACTCTGAGGCCAGAGGTGAGGATGTGTGTGTGGGGGGGGGGGGGGGTGGGCCGGCAGGTGGGGGCCAGGGCCCGCTCCAGGCAGGGCCGGGAGAGAGACCCAGCTCCAAATATTGGTGGAGCAGGGCCCCTGGCTCTGAATATTCCTGGAGCATGGGCACCACGAGCCCATATAACTCGCCTCCTATGGGTAACATTGCCCTGTCTCAAGGCCCCTAAGCATGGAGCTGCTGGGCACTAGGTAAAGCTCCTCAAACAGCCACAGGGGTGTGGGTCCATGGAATGGACACACCACTAAAGCCAGGCTCTTCCACAGATAACACAGCCAACACTACACAACTGACATGACAAACCATCTTTAATAACCCACAGCCTAAACATGCTACTTCTCTACCCCACACAGCGGGGGCCAACAGTCACCCTATCCCAGGAGCAGCATGAGTCAATCTTCCCTATTGTGCCCCACCTAATCCAGAATATACTCCACAGTGGCAGGCTCCGTCTCTGAAGGTCAGTGCACCAGCTCTGAGCTCAGAGGCTACAATAGGCCCAGGCCAGCAGACAGGCTCCCCCCCCCAGCACAGTCCGTCTATTCTAAGGCCTTGTTAGCCAAAAGACAGACCATGCAGCACGTTCAGGGGGCAACAGGCTGCTAAGCACAGTGCAGCCTCCCCCTCAAGCCATTGCATTCTGCACTAGCTGCAGCACAGGAGGTTTGAAAGAAGCGGCAACAGAACAGGTCCCAGACTGGCAGGGCAATGAAGGTTAAGAACACTCATAGAGTCTCTGGAGACCCCTCCCTACCACATATTCACCCCACTCTGAGCTCCCTCAGGCTCTAGGAGAGAAACAGTATCGCAGAGATACACACACAGCAGTCTGGGAGGCAGCTCTTATCAAGCCATGCAGGTGTGGAGTGAAAAGGTCACAAAGACAGAGTGTTTCTTTCCAGCTACGAGAAAGGTCAGTGAGTCCCCAGAGGGGAAGAGCACAGCTTAGCATGCACTGCAGTAAACCAACCTTTTTGCCATGTGGCAAGAGGGGCCCAGAACTCACCTCCAGCACCCTTCCTCCCTCACACAAACCAGACTCTCCCAGAGGGGGTCCCCCCTTCTCCCTTCCAAACAGAGGAGAGGGCAGGGAAGGAATGCATAGCAATCCATTGTGTGTACAGAGCAAGCACATAGCAAGATTTGTGCCTGCACCTCCCCAGAGAGGAGAGGACTCAAGACTGTAGGTGCATGCTCTATGGAGAACTAAACTACAGCAAATAAAGCCTCGCAGAGGCAGAACAAGTCACCAGAGCAGACAGGTCTGGCCACTGATCCACTTACTCCACTAGCAATAACCCTTATCCAGACTGTTCAGGGAATGGTTCGGATTCACTAATGTGACGGAGTCATTCCGCAGAGGGAAGCAGTAGCCTACCTGATTCTTATTAAAGCGATAAATCACACCCTAACTCCGCAGGGCCATCAGCACGGATTAGCACTGAGGAGAAAGGAGCCAGCTTCTCTGGCACCAAGGGAAAGAACTCAAGCATAAGCAAGACTATAAAGAATGTGCGTGTGTGCATGCGCATGCTTAGAAACCAACAAAACACTGAACTAGAGGACAAAATTGACAGTGCTCTTGGCAGTGGTCTGGAGAACATGGCTGTAATGAGGGAGCCGAGAGACATTCAGCCTAGTCCGCACACAGTTTTTGTACCATTGAAACTATTGTAAGTAGAGCTGTGGATTCACCTTCCCTCCTCCCATAAAGTTACACTCCTACAGCACCAATTGTGGATGAGACCATAGTGGTATTGGTTACCCCTTTTCCTGTAGGGGAAGAGCTGTAAAAGTAGAAAGCACCTTTGTTCTGACAGAACTGCATACACACTAGAGAGATGCACCTTGTGTACAGAGATGAGCCTGTCAGCGTTCTGCCCTGCTGTAGAAACACCACAAATATTAGGGGTGAATTTAATGAACACAAGTAGAAATATGGTAAAACGATTTCAAGTGTGAGTTCTTCTCCACTGGAACAACATACCAAGGGACATGGTTGATTTTCCTTCACTTCAAGTCTTGATATAAAGATTAGATGACTTTCTAAATCACACGCAATAGCTCAAGTAAAAGTTATGAGCTTGATGCAGGAATCACTGGGGAAATCCTGCAGCCTGTGTTATACAGGAAGTTGGATTCAATCTAGGATTAGATGAGATCCTTTCTGGTTTTAACAGCTACACTGTAACCGGCAGTGAAAGCACAGGTTGTGCAAGCTTCCCCCTTTCTGTTCAGCTAACGTTTCTCAATCCTGCCCTACCGCAGCCTCTGTCACTGTGGCTCTGGGTTTCCATTAGCTCTGCTGATACTTTCAGTCTTGGCCTACAGCACCTATTTCAGAATGGGCGCTCTACACACAGATTTGTCCATGCACTTCAGTCCTGCCCTACAGCGCTCCATGGTTAGCCTGCCTTGCTACATTAACCCCTACAACACCCTCAGATCCAGCAGTGCTCTCCAGTCCTGGTGAGAGCAGGGAACAGTATGTTTCCTAACTTTGGTGGGGTAGTAACTAGGGATGTGAAGGACTAGTTGACTAGTCACTCCCCCCTGTTCCTGACTCTGAGATAGGGACAGCAAGGCAGGGGGAACCCAGGCTCTCTGCAGTGCTGCCCCTTTGAAACACTAGCTGTGGCATTTCAAAGTGGCAGTGCTGCGTGAAGCCTGGGTTCAGCTAGGGAGTCCCCAGCTGATCCTGGGCTCTGTGCATCACTGCCCCTTTGAAACACCACCATAGCACTTCAAAGAGGCAGCACCGCCCTATCAACTAATCGAACAATCAATGCAAAAAAGCATTGACTACTTGATTAGTCAATTACACAATACTTAACGTCCTTAGTAATAACCAGAAATAGACAGACTTGCTGTGATTTACAGGACTGCAGTTCCAGGCCAGGGCTGGATGGAGGCATGGGAGAGCCGGGAGCTTCCCAGGGTGCCAACCGATGGGGGGCACCTGATGGCAGCTGTAAGGGGCATGTGGTGTCCCTTACAACTGCCATCAGGTGCCGCATGCCCAGCTCCCACAGCACCAGCCAGCAGCGCCCTTTCCCCAATGGCCGCGGGGCCCTACATGGTCCGGTGCGCGTGCCAGCAGCACCAACCAGGCCGGACTGGGCCACGCTTGCACCATGTGCCCTAAGGGTGGGCCCCGGGCTGCACGCCAGCGGCTGTAGCCAGGCCGCGCATACACCGTGTGTCCTGGGGGCAGGCCCGTGCACCCTAGAGGGGTAGGCCCGCTCCCTACGGGTGGGCCTGCTCATGCGCCATGCGCCCAGGGGCGGCGCCACGTGCCCGTGCCCGGGACACCAGAATACCTCGGTCCAGCCCTGTTCTAGGCATGTAACTTTCACTTATGAGTTTTTATTATTCATGGCACCAACAGTGGACTAGGCGCTTAAAAGACAGAAACAATTATTAGATACCTGCCCCATGAAGCTTACCCTAACTAGACAAAGCACAGATCAAAGCAGTTGGGGATGGGAGGCTGCGACAAGCAAGACTGGATGGGCAGGCAGAGTGGCTGGCCTGGTTTGGAGGTTTCATTGAAAAGGATGGATACCATCATTTACTGGCATTGAGGAGGAAGGGCTGGTGTGTGGAGGAGAGGGCAGTTGTCTGGAAGGCACAGATGGGTGCTGCACAGAGAAAGGTGCAGAGTTGATCAAGTGTGAGAATGAAATGAAGGGAAGTCTGCAGCTTGATTGCTCTTCACCCAGAGGCAGACAGGCTATGCAGGGCCACAAAGAAAAGGAAGAGGAGTGTGCACCAGATAAATGGCCAATTGCAACTAGAGTGGGGATTAAGAAGGCTCAGATGTGCTGAGAGTAGCAGCAGGGAAGAGGCTTTGTGGTAGCATTCTGGGGAACAAGTGGAGTAAGCATCTGGGAGGCCAAGGCGGAGGCAGGCAGAGAAGAGTCAGTGACCCAACAAGGGTTTTAGTCATGAGGATGGACGTGGGGAAATGGTTTTGGAGAAGCTGCGTAGGAAGAAGGCAGGATTTACAGACAACACGAATGTGGGAGAGATGGAAGTGAGAACAGCGCTGAGGCTTGAGTTTGCTGGGCAGAATCTCACCAGAGACACCTTACAATGGAATTCCAGCCTCACTCACAGGGCAGAGAGATAAATGGTTATTTCATCTGGGCATTAACCTCTCTCCTGACATTTCACTAGGTGGGATACACACATGGACAAGAGTCATCCGGGGCAGGCTAGCCACAGAATGGAAACTCAAGGGTGGGGGCAAAGTTGAACCACGTGGTTAGCAGCTCTGAATCCCTCCTTTCTGGAGGCAAGTGGAAGCCAGGAGAGCCCCAGGACTGTAGCATGGTTGTTTGATTTTGGGGACATGGATGGTGAAGTTCAGAAATCCCATGGATTATCTGCATGGTAGCAGCCACCATCTGTTGAGGGCAGAGGTTTTTAAATCTTTTTTCCATTTGCAGACCCCTACAAGATTTTGAATGGAAGTATGGTTTCCTATGGAAATCTTTGACATAGTCGAGGGATCTCCAGAGGTCCACGGACCATAAGTTGAAAAGGACAGAACGTTCTGGGGCAGAGTTTATTTAGGTTGAATTATTCATTTTTACTTCAAGTGCTTGTGACCAAGAGCTCACTAGTGTGAGGAGCCCCCATAAACCAGCCCCTAACCACGAAAGAAGCAATAAAAACACAACACAGCCTCCTCAGAGGATACATGGAGCACGAGTGTGTACAAGGCAAAGATGCAGGCCCCTCAGGAGAGAAGGTCCTTTTTCTCCTGCTAACAGGATCTAGACAGGGCAGTGGACACAGTACCCCCCTCAGCTAGTGCAGGCTGGGAGGATATTCTACCCAACGACTGACCAAAGTGCTCACTCTTGGGGCTAGTAGCAGCCAAAGCAGAGTGCAGATCACTGATTTTTACCATCACAGCAGTCCTGCTGTTGCCTCCAGCACTAGGTGCTGGGTACAACTACTTTTCAAGGGCAGCCACACAGAAACCAGGGCTACTCAACTTTGGAAACCCCAGGGCCCACAATATTCACACACATGCTGAGGGTTGCAACTTAAGTGTGGTTGCATATATATGCAAATATCTTCTTTCACACTGACAGGCATAAATACAAATCACTTCCCACAATGCCCCGGTGCTCCCGGCACCTCCTCCCTGGGGACTGAAAATGTCGACACCCTGTACCCGTCTTTTCAAGCCAGCCTGTCGACTTGTGTCCTTCAATGCTCATCCCGCCTAGGAGATGCCTGGCCACTGTGGAGTGTGTTTCCAGTGGAGGTTATGTTCAAAGGATGTTGAGTAGATCTGCACTAATCTCTCTTAGTGAAAAATCACCACAGTGCAACTGGTATCTTCATAAAGATCACATCCCAAGAGACGAAAGCTTCTTCTAGCCACCACCAAGACATGAGATTGTACATTCAGCTCTAGGCGGCCATTCTCGCAACATCTACCTAGCTGCCTGGGGCAAAGGGAGGACATCCACTGAGCAAGCAAGTTCCTCCAGACACTTCAACCCTTTCTCTGGGCAAAACCACCACCGTTCAGAGGTTGAGCTTCAGTTAGCATCTCATCTTCAGCTAGCCATAGATTGAATGGCTTTGGTAAGAACATCAGTCGCATATTGATCACAATTCAGACTGCACCAATGTGAATAATTAAGTCTTTTGTTAAGTCTCTGGCAATGCTGGAAATAGAAAGCATTAAAAATCCAGAACTCACAATATTGCCTTGGAGCATGCAAACCAGTGCCTAACTTTAGAAGCTGTGAATACCTAGTATTCCCCCCCCCCCCCCCCGACCCTGGGCTACAAGTCAGCCAGGGCTATCAGCTGGTACTCCTGCCTTTGACACTTCCAGACATTCAGAGCATGTGCTGAATATCAACACTCAGTGCAAGCAGCCTTCAGGCAGCACATGCCATGCCACCCCTAACTCTCCCTCCACTCCTTTATTCAGATCACGTGGCTGGAGAGGAATTCCAGGCTGTGAGGCAGTTGCCTACTCAGAGAGCAAATGCTGATTCCACAACAGCAGGACCTGTGTTTGGCAATTTATCATGTCAGAAGCGATCAGATTAAGAAACCTTATAGTGCAGAGAAACACGTACTAGAGCTTCTAACAAAAGATGTGCGGGCATTGGCCTGCAATATCATCGCTGCACCCACTGTACTGGTTTGGCCAGCTGTGCAGCACATCTTGCTCTTTCCTTCATCCAGCTTGTACCTTTGCTTTCCCTCTTTCTCCCAAATATTTAGCAATTGCCTAAGCTACTACGTAGCACAGAGTGTCTCACAAACTGTCCCATCAGTTGGATAAGATCAGAACAGAAATGAGGGGAATTGTGGTTGATGACTGGGTGTCTCACTACAGGTCTTCTATCTCTTTCAGGCTCCACTGGGGATTCTGGCTAGTGATCAGTGTAAGCAGAGAGCTAATATAAGAGAAATGAGATAAGTGACAGAGCCTTTCCCACTAAGAGGCTATTTAATCTCTCCTCATCATTGGGACTTCTTGGGCCCTGTAAAGCCCCTTGCACATTGTACAGAGGCTGGCCTAGTGGTCTGCCTCGCCTAGCTGGCCCCTATAGCATTTTTCTTAGGAGGGCTGAGTCAGCCTGCTCAGCAGAGTACACATTTCTCCCACACACTAGAGTGACACACTCCCTTTTGTTTCTGGATAGGGCAGGACTCTGACTCCCCCAAAAGTGGATCTTTCTCAAACAAACTGCTCTGGTAGGTCTTGGGAACACTGTCCTCAGAGCAACAATTGTGAGTGCCAGTGAATTTTCCACAGAGCTAAGCAGCTGCTCAGAAAAGTCTCTCCATGATCCCAAGCCCCTCCTTTTGGAACACGGTGCTCTTTCCTAACAGCTCGTCTCAGAATTAATAGCAATGAGCAGAAATAAGAGGGGCGGAGTTACCAGGGCAAGTGGCACAGCAGATGGCTTTAGGTAAGGCTCACATTGCAGCAACATGGCCTCAGCCAGGAGACAATGGCAATTCTTTGTGGGCTAGAAAAGCAGCAGAGACCCCACATCACACCAGAGGTAGAGAATTCAGATTAGCAGGCAGCTAGCTCTGCAAAAGTGAGGGTACTGAGTGGAATGTGAATGGATCACATGGAGCAGGAACAGCTGCTCATCTTCCACCTGGGTTGCTCTTATGTCAGAATTCATCTTGCAGCAGAAACTGACCTTGAAACACCTGAACTGCTTTGCCAATCACCTGGCATGGGGATAAACCAACTCCAGGCTGACAAGCACAGAACAAGATCCCAGCCCAACAAATAGCCCAAAGCCTGCAAGTTGGGATCTTTCAAGGAATGCAAACATTACACGGAGCTGCCTACAGCATCAATGTTATAAGATACATCCCAAAGGTCCAAGAAAATCCTATTTCTATTCCAAAACAAATGTAAAACTGTAGGCATAGCTAATGGATACTTATCCCAAAGAGTAGGGGATTCCACCAGTCTGGACATCTAGCTCCAAAACCATATTACTGAGTATGGCAGAATCATCCTCCTCAGTGGTTACAAACCAGCTCACATGTCCTCTGCCAGACTGCTCTATGAGGGCTTGGATTGGGCTGATTTGTGGCAGTATGGCATACTAGCATCTTCCTCCATGTTATTTTGTTCTCCAATTCATCTGATGAAGTGGGTTTTGCCCAGAAAAGCTATATAATTTGGTTAGTCTCCAAGGTGCCACAGAACTACTCATTTTTGAAGTTACAGACTAATATGGCTACCCCTCAGATTATTTCATACCTTGTGACCTTTCTGTTCCCTTGTTACACAGTTCTGCATTTCTACTTTGAGTGATGGCTGATTTTAGTGCCCTATGGGATACCACCATTTAATTTTTCCACAATCAAGCACCAAAGCCCAAGGATTTAAATCAAGACTGGAAGTTTTTCCACAAAGCTATCCTCTAGGAATTACTTTGGGAAAATTATGTGGCCACTGCTATAAAGAAGGTCAAACCAGATGATCACAATGGTCCTGTCTTGGAATCTATTAACTAACTGTAGCAGAGTCCATGGCCACATTCAAGTCCCACTGAGTGGCAACTAAACTCAGGGAGCCCTGTCAAGCTCCAAAAGCAGGAACAGTCCTTTAAATCATTAGCACACACTACTCAGCAGTAAATCACCAAAATTAGACACATAGGTAGAATCTATTTGGTGAGAAGATCTTTGGAGTACCATTGCCTTTCCTAATCTACAATTTGACCTTTGGAGAAAAGGAACTTGACAGGAACCACAAAGATCTGATGATATATGCCACTCAAAGAAATCTAACTAGCCCTTTTCATCAGAGGCTCTCTTATAAAACAGTAAGAGTACATCTACACTGCACGCTTATTTCGAAATAGCACGTCTACACTGCAGGGAAGTCTCAAAATTAGTCTGAGGCAGGCTTCCCTAATGTAGATGTACTCTCTCGATTTAGAGCCCCAGGAGGCATTAGGGAGGAACAACTTTGAATGGCTCTTGTGAGGGGCTATTTTGAAATAGCAGCAGTGGAGTGTCTACACTCGCCTTATTTACAAATAGCTATTTCGGAACAGGCGTTATTCCTTGTAGAATGAAATTTACAGAAGTTTCATTATCTTGAAATAACGGTGCAGTGTAGATGAACCCTAACAGAATTCATAACACCACAGCTATTGTACTACAGTGGCATAGCCACTCTGCTAGACAAGGCCTTAAATGTGTGTTTCCTCATGGTTGAGGAAACCATGGTTGAGATCTTCACAGGGTACTCCATTTACTCCAGGATCTGGTTGGAGTGTTTCAGGCATACATGACATGTCCTGGCTGCTTGGGAGGTTCAGCATATACTAGCCCAGTGCAATTATTTTTAGTACCTCTCTCCACCTGTAAGCATCCAGTTCACTGAGGTAGAGATACATCATCTCTAAGGTCTCAGGTCATATGTCTATCAGAGTATATTTTGTTTTAAGTTAAGGTAGTGATCATAAAAGAGAGGGGAGGAATACATAGTGTTAAGGGCAGGGATAGGGCAGGCAGGCTCTCACAGAAGCTTCCCTCACCCCACTCTGCCAACATTTCTCAAACTTAATCCATAGCACTTCTCCTTTAATATTCCATTCCCGGGCACCTCCTGATAAACACCACCAATTCAGCACAATCATGTTGATTTCATGATGTGTTCAAATGGCAACAAAGGACTAAAATGGAACCCATCAGACTCATGTCATTTCTGACATGGTCTGGGTTAGAACTCACATTTCCTAAAGGTCAGTGTGGTAGGAGATCCTCCTGATTTCTAAGTGAGATTGAATTTGGCCATTAGGCAAGCAAAACCCTCCCCAGTGCATCTCTGCATTGGCAGGGAAACTTAGTAATGTAAATTCCAAACAGGTGCTTTTCATTTACAGACACTCGGTATTACAGCACAATCAGAATTTCCCCTACATTTGTTAAATTAAAAGGAAACAGGAAAGACACACATGTTTCAGTAATTTTAGTGCCCGTCTTTGCCTTTCACCCAAACGTGTGTCTTCTGGCTTATGCATGCTTCACAGGCAACGCAGTTCACAAGGCAGCGATTAACTAATGGAAAAGGCTACATGTGCACAAGAGGGATTTACTTCTAATAAATTCACTCCCTGTACAGTCATTCTTCCAAAGCAAGCACAAAGACAATCAGAAAGGCAAAGTTTCTGTAGAGCTTAGCAGGGAGAGAAGGAGACTGTATTTACACACAGAGAGTGCGTAATTAGATTTCTGTTGCTACACTGTATATTTTTTTCCATAGAAAGTATGTAGCTGTGAGAACACTAGAATAAGGAATTCCTCACACCAGGAGAGGGGATGGCCAGGTGGTTCAGAAGGCCATACCCTTGTTTCCAAAGGAGCTACAATGTTCATTTGCTTTACTCTCTCTCCTGGTCACTAATCTGGTCACTAATCGCTTCCCTTGGTGCTGCCCAGACTCATATCTGTTTCATCCATCCTGCTGAGTGCTTCCAATAATAATACTAAGCTCTGATACAGTGTTTTACAGCTGCAGAGCTCAATACAAAACACAATTTAAGCATCACAACTCACTCTGGGATGTACTACAAATAAGTTTATCCCCAACAGACAGATTAAACAACATGCTCAAGGGAAGACACTGAGTTAGTGGTGGCATTGGGATTCATGTTTAGGAGTCCCTGTTTTCTAGCTTTGTGATCTTACCAGTAGACAATGCTGTTTCCCTTTTAAAATGGCAGCAAAAATGCTGTATAGTTGACGATTTGGCAGATGCAGAAAACAAGAAAGCAATTAAAAGGCAGCAAGGCTTCTCAACAGCCCAGTGTGTTGTGCATCTCTGCTGGTGCCAGATATGGCAGGAGCATTAATGTGGATCAGCTAATAGCCAGCCTGACCCTATTTCAGGCAGGGTTAGATGAGACAGTGGGATAACACTGGCGGTCACTCTACATCTGTGCTCCCAATATTTCCAGCACAAATGAAGCTATGTGACAGTGCTAAAGCTACCATGGGATCTTCAACACAGATGTAGCCCTAAAGCATGAGATGCTCTGACTCAGTATTACCTACTTCTGAATCTGCTGCCAAAGGCGACTAAAAACAACCTAGCAATGTGTTTGTCCACAGTAAACCAAGAGGACTATATGAAAGCATGGACAATACAAGTAACATCAAGGAAGGAATGGTACCAACAAAACAGCTGATTTCACACAATCACTGAGCAGACTCCAAAGGTTACCAATGTGGCTCAGGCTATGTTAGAGCAAAGTTTTAACTGATTCTCGGAAGAAGTAGGTCAGTAATGCTGTAATTGTGCTGGGTAACTGGTGGGGGTGTGAGTCACAGAGGAGCCAAAGGACCCAGTCTATCGACTATGACCTCATCCCAGTCCCAGAGAGAAAGGGGCTCACTGGTGTCAAGTTTCAGCTGATCTGAACAGTTGAATCTATTCCTACTTGTTAACGTTATAACTTCTGTTCAAAAAGGTATCAAGCAAGATATCAGTAGAAAGCTAATAATACTGATCACTAGTATTACTGTGAGTATGTACACAAGAGAAATTCAAAATTACAAACATATAGAGATTACATTAAGTGTGTGACAGGCAGGGCTAACATTACCCCGCCCCCAACAAAGGTATTCCCAAAGTACATTAATAGACAACAGCCCTGCAATTTATATAGAAAGTAAACAGCATCATGGAGCCAACAAGGGGAGATTACGCCTCAGCATCATGGCAGGCAGGGTTGCCAACCCTTCAAGATTGGCCTGGAGTTCCCAGGAATTAAAGATTAGGTCATGAGATGAAATCTCCAGGAATACATTCAACCAAAATTGGCAATTGTAATGGCAGGGGAAGGAACCTGCAGGAACAGATCAATCTTCATTTTAGCAAACACCAGTGGGGAAGAGAGACCAGCATGAAAACTTCCTTATCACCTTCCTCACAGCTTGAATGAACTTTATTTTGGGAGGCAGCCTTCTGAAGCATACATTTGAAAGATTTACTGAACTATAAAGAGAGGCAAGGAACCCCAAATGATCTTTCACCTAAGACAACAGAGGAACTGAACACTTTGGACTTTGTTGGAGATGCAGACCAGAGGAGTTGGTCAGACATCTTGCTGAAAAGCAGTGACAGAATCTTCCCTTAACAAAACAAGCTACACACTTTGTTCAAGTCTTAATCTCTAGAAAGCATTTTTCATTTCTGTTTGCTTGTAACCATCTCCAAATCTTCTTTCTTTTGTTACTAAACTTGGTATACTTTTAATTTAAACCAATTCAGTGCTGTGTTTGACTTACGGTCAATGTTAACTCCATTTAATGTAGCAAACTGCTGGGTATTGTATTTTTAAAGAAACAAACAAACCTTAGTATCTCTGATGCTGGAAATGTGGAGCACAGGACTAGGGGAAAATCTGGAAGCATGATGTTGGTGTCAACTTGCCATGTGTAATCAAGCCTGGTGGATGCCAGCGTGAGCCAGAGGTGTAAACATGCAGGCTGCTGAAATCAGAGCTTTAAATCAGAGCTGAAATCAGAGCTTTAAATCTGCTTAACACACAGATATTCAGCGCATGCATGTATGCTGGCTAGAAGCACCCAGTCAAGAAAGCTACAGTGGCAGGCAACTCAGGGTTACAGGGCAGGCAGTGACATTGGTCTGGATTATACCCCAGAACATGACAGTACAAACTGGGGTGACAGTCACAGAGGAGCCAAGGAAGAGAGTCTATATCCAAACCATTTTTATTTCAGAGGAGTCTGGGCCATGAGTGCTTGGGAGAGGAAATGGCCTGAATTTCAGCTTTTTGGGGCCTTTTGATGGGCTAGGCTTATAGTTAAGGTGCTCCTATGTTCTGAGCTGCTCTTGGACCTTGGTAAGCTTCTGCTGCTAGGCAAAGCAATGAATCAATAAGCTCCACTGCAGAATAATACTCTGCCCATCTCTAGTGCCTCCTTCAATGCCACAATGAATTTACTTCCTCAGACCCACCCTTGGCAGGCAGAGGAGTTGGTTCATTTTGCAGGTGAAGAGATTTGCCCAAAGCGAGCCAGGGGCTAAGCCAGCAATAAAGCCCATGAGGCCATGTTGCCAGCCCACAAAAGGCAGAAGGGACATTTTTACACACTCTTCTCAAAGAGACAGAATTGTGGCATCCTCAAAGTGGGCACTGCAAGGTGGGGCCACCACATGAACAAGAGGAGAGGCTCAGGCTCTCGCACACCCGGTATTTTAGACTTACGGGGGAACTGTGCCTGCTCTGGGAGCTTGTGCACCTGAAAGTAGGTGAGAATTTCTAACCGGAGTCTCAAAACCAAACTGCCCACTTGACAAGGACCTGCAAATAGAAGCCTGAACCACTAGGGAGAATATGTGACTCCCAGAACCCTCCTCTTAACTGCCTCCTTGCCCATGCAGACAGACCTATCTAGGGCAAGCTCTTTCCTGCACTCACCTCCTCAGCACACTTTTTCAATGCTCCCTACTGAGCCAGCTTAGCCCGTCTGATTTCTTCAGTATGTCCAATCTCTAGAGCTAGTGTGCCCAAGACTTTAGCAAAGAGAATCTCTTTTGAGACTGGTTAGAGGCTGATCACAAACCAGTCTCTGTGTCTGGAGACTGAAAACCTGTTTTAAAATGGAAATGAAATCAAGCCCACAGCTTGACCAGCAATAGGGGAGAGGAAGGCTGGAGAAATGCACTGGTTTCATGGAGAAATAAGGACAAGTGACTCCTAAAGCAGCCCCATACTTCCGGTCACTGCTTTGTGATACTAAGGGTCCCACAATCTGCACATCCACCAATCTTCATTTGTCAGTGTATCAATGGTTTTCCCTCTACTTGCTTTTCTTAGGCACCATGTCAGATACAGCAAAGGGAACAGGATTATCCTTCCCATAAGTTTGGCATTTTCCCAGCCTGTGTAGCTTCCAGCCTGGTTCACATGCCCTTAACTGCACAGATTCTCCCAAGAGATTAATTCTGATCCCACTGAGCCAGGCCACCTGGAAGCCACTCTCAGATCAAGAGGGCATTTCCCACTTAATTGATTCCAAACTGAAATGTCAAGACTAGAGTAGTGCAAATGTGTGTATCACACACTGACTGCTGGCTACAGTGGAAGGGCACAGGCCACAAACAGGCAGTTATCTCAGCTGCAAAACAAACAGGCATAGTTCACAGAGCTGTTTCCATAGCATAAACTTTGTCATGAACCTAAATGCACTCAGAATTACCTCCTCTGAATCACACCGATACTTTTCCTCATAGGAGAGATACTCTAGTCAGAATTCCCAAGCTACAAGCTGGGAACATGAGAGCTTTTAACCCTGATACTAGAGGTACCTAGAACAGCTCTGAAGTATGTTCTTCATCATAGAGAAACTGCATCTTGGAAATTTCCATCTCTGGCCTTGTCACACACTACAAACACATCTCCTCCTTACCTGGAAAGAGCTGGAGATGTTCTTGAGAAGTTCAGCTGGATTTTCATTGAAGCATTAATGCAGCCACCACAGCCCCTGTGCAACCCAAATCAAGGCAAATACACAAGTCCTCTCTTGGAGCTGTGATTATAAAGTAGCACTAGTGCAAGGGTCGGCAACGTTTCAGAAGTGGAATGCCAAGATTTAACCTAGTCACAAATCTGTGTGTCAGGGGGAGAAGGGGGAGGGAGCAGGAGCAGGTATTTTCTGAACCAGCTGCAGCTAGGGAGAAAGGTTTAATTTAAATAAAGAGATTAAGCTTTTTAACACTCTCAGGTTAGTTTATCAAACTTCAATTTAAATAAAGTAAAATATTAATTTATGTCCAACACAAAAGTTTTAAATGTTTTATTTATGGCAGGGATGAGGAACCTTTTTGGGTCAGAGTCATTGACCCACAGAAAAAAATCAGTTGGGGACCACACAAATGAGAAGCAAAAAAACTCCTCCAAAACTCCCCAACCCTCACTGATGTGGCCCTCAATGGAGATAACTCACTCCTCTGGTGCTCCAGCCTCATGGGGCGAGGGGAAGGGACAGGGAGGACTGATGTTCAGGGTTTCCCATAGGACAGATTTACTTTTCTGGAGTGCCAAAGTTACTGGATTTTATGGACCTCCTTAGGCTCTGGGAGAGGGACAGAAATGAGGGGTTCAAATGTACGGGACAGGG
This sequence comes from Pelodiscus sinensis, assembly GCF_049634645.1. Classification (NCBI taxonomy): domain Eukaryota; kingdom Metazoa; phylum Chordata; order Testudines; family Trionychidae; genus Pelodiscus; species Pelodiscus sinensis. The sequence goes on from NC_134714.1 coordinate 84,091,454, forward strand.
CTGCCAGCGAGTGGGATAGGTATGGGGTACAGGATCTGGAGGGAGGTCGGGTGCAGAAGGGGGAAAGGTTGCAAGGTCTGGGCGGGAGGTAGGGTGCAGAAGTAGGGCCAAGTGGAGGGAGCAGGAGCAAGGGAGGGTGCAGTGTGTGGTCAGGAGGGAAGGTGCAGGAACAATGGTGGCTGCAGGAGCAGGGTGGGGGTAGGTGTCCAGCAAGGCCGGGGGGGAGGATGCAGGATGGAGGTAGGGTGTCTGGCCAGCAGGGAGAGTGCAGGAACAAGGGAGGGTGTCAGAGCAAACTGGAGGTGCGGGATCTTGGCAGGGGACAGGGGAGTGAGTAAGGGGGACTGCGGTGTGGGGATCTGGGCATGAGAGGGGACGCTTAACCTGGCTTTGTGACCTTCTTGTAGCCACACTGCCCAGACTGTCCCTGGAAGCTGGCCACATGGTCTTGGGCCAGCCCAGGGACGCGCCGCTGCTGTGGCCATGCGGTCCCAGGCCGGCTCCTGGAGGCGCTGCTGCCACAGCCACGCTGTCCAGGTACAGCCCTGGAGATGCTGCTGCCACAGCCATGTGGTCCGGGGCCAGAGGTGCTGCTGAGGAGCCTCAGGCCCAGTGCTGCCTCCTCCCTGCTGCAGGGAAGAGGGAAGACTCTCCAGCAGCTGCGCCGGGAGGGGGCGGAGGGGCAGGGCTGAGCTCCTGCCCCGCATTCCACTGAAAATCAGCTCACGTGCCACTTATGGTATGCATGCCGTAGGGTGCTGGCCCCTGAAGTAGAGGATTTGTCCTGGCAACAGGACAACAGAAAGTATAATCAGCCTGTGAAGGGTTGGGTAAGAGAAGCCTAGCTAAATTCTGGTAGGGTGAAAAATCTTAGTACTATTAATTCTTTCATTCTGGGAGGGGAGCAGGGAGATGCCTGCAGAAGCTACACCCGAAGGAGCTGATTTACCAGGAACAATGTTCAGAAAGAAGCTCTCTCTAGAGCATTGAAGCAGAGGTCCAGCTGATGGAGAGCTGGCAAGTGCGGACCAAGAGGAAGAAAGTACCTCAGGTAGGTAAAATAACCCTCAGTAGAAACAAGAACCTTATAACTGTCAAGGCCTAGATCCTGGTGCCACCCCAGCAGGGCCTCACTTTAGAGGATAACTGTAGATACCTCTTTGCAGATAGATGCTGGCGATATCAGCATCACAAGGGATTCATGAGTCACCAGAATGCTGTGTGTGAGCTCCCTGTCACTCAGTTGGCAAACACAAGGTGGCTGTGTCAAAGAGAGAATGCTGCCCCAGCCCTTACCTTCTCCAGTTCCTGAGGCGGCAGCACCTGGCTCCTGTACCTCCCTCTCTGTCTGAGTCTCTGCATTCTGCAGCAAAGGAGCCAGGGTCTGGGTGCCCTGGGATGTCACCGAGGTGGTGGGGTTTCTAGGCTGCAGGCCTATGGCATTCATTAGGCCCATGTCTCTGTCCGTTCTCCATGTGGCTCTGCTTGTTCTGAAGAGAGACACAAACAAATAAACCAGGAGCAATGGGGGACTTGACAGCTCAGCCTCTTATGTCCCTAGGAACACAACAGCATCCCGCTCGCTCTCCTCTCTACATCCTAACCAGGTATCTGGTAGTCTAAATTAACTGTTTTGCAAACAGAGAAGAATGGCACTGATGCTAGGAATCCCGCTTTGGTTTGCTGCTCATGAGACTTTCTGCTCAGTGTTAAATCATTCTGGAGCCTTGTCATAGGGTTCTTCACTCAATACTTCCTCTCCATAGGCTGCATGGTGGTTTGATAGTCATGAACACACCAGCAATGCCACCAAGTCTTTAGGCCTTTGGAGTTACTAAATTGAACAGGAACTGCAGCAAGCAGCTCTGGATCATACATTTATTGAACCCTTCTCAAGATCAGCAGATGGGTCTGGTGTCCAGATGATTTACAAAGCAGGATTTCTGCTCCCGAGTGTATAATCTGTATTGCTTCCCTCACTTCATACTCTCGGTTGGTCAGCATCACACACTAGCTCCCCTCTAGCATGTGTTTCAGCCCATGATGGCTGGGCCAGCCAATTCCCCTCTCTCCAGTGAAAATGATAGTAGGACTGGACGTGAGGCTTATTATTTTACCTTCAGAAACAAATAGTTGGTATGTCAAAGCATCCCAGGTGGATGGACAGGGACTCTTCCCTGCACTGCCCTATGGCTGCCTATCTTGAGAGTGCATAAGGGGTCTCAAAAGCACCTCACCACATGGCTGATATTATGTTTAAAGCTCTGTATTTTTTTGATGTTCTGAACCCACCCAACTGCCCTGGCCACCAACAAGAACCAGAGGTTTCTAAAAGCGGTTGTCCTGCTCTGGCATCCACAGCCCTCGGGAGAGAGAAAGGGGAAGTCTGGATTTTTCCAACATGCACATCACACTCCAGTAAAATTAAGACACAAAGAGAATTACCCAGTGACTAAAGAGGGGAAAGAGCTCCACCTAGTTGCAGAGGATAACATCCTACAGTAGGGGGTGGGGAACCTAAGGCCCAGGGGCTGGATGTAGCCCTCGGCTTGCTTGGATGCTGAGGCGCGGAACTCCTCCTCAGCACTAGAGAGCCCAACATGGTGCTCTAGTCCCTCAGCCGCCCCACTGAAGCTGGGCTGGAGCACACAAAATCTACTAGCTTGGGCCTGCCTAGGCTCTGGTGTGTGAGGGGAAGGTCGGGAATGTCTTTCTCCTTCTCAGTCAGGGGTCACATCAGTGAGAGTCTTTTTTTTTCCCCCCTTTTGGTTTTTTGCTTCTCACTTGTGTGGCCCCCGCTGATTTCTCTGTGGGTCACTGGCCCCTGACCCCAAAAAAGTTCTCCATCCCTTCCCTACAGAAGAGGGACAGCATCTCTCTTCTCCATCCCTGCAGTCTGACTGGGAACTTGTACAGAACTATATTCCAAGCTTCAGTTTATATCTGGAGTTCAGATATCAGTTGGATAGCCTGGGGGAAGGAGTGCCTCTCACTGGGGTAGGAAGATAGAGAGGGCCCTTCTCCCATATTTCAGGTATTGTGTGCATCACTGGACAGATGGGACTGGGATTCCCCATTGATCCTGTCTTCCTATGACATACACCTTGGAATATGGGGGACTCTAGCTCTAGAATTTGTTATAAAGGAACAACTGTTCCTGTGGCCAAAAAGAAAGGGATGCAAGTCATTATGGCACTATCCGCCAGTCATCTGAAGAAGTGGGCTGTGCCCACGAAAGCTCATGATACCATCTACATGTTTTGTTAGTCTATAAAGTGCTACCAGACCGTTTGTTGTTTTTTAAGTTTATCCTATACAGACTAACTCAGCTACCCCCTGAAGCTTCAATTTCTGGTTACTGGAGCTCTTTAGTGGATTTATCTTTGCCTATAGCTGACCCATTTATTTTACACAGCACTTTTCATATTGTGAGCCACCTCAGGTTCCCCAGCACTTTGCTTAAGGGTATAGCCGGTCCCCAAGTTACAAACGGGTTACGGAACAAACACTTGGTTGTAACTCAAAATGTTCATAAGTTGGACCCCATTGAGTTACATTGCGACTGCGCTGTTCATAAGCGCGAGTTGTGTTTGTAACTTGGGGACTGCCTTTACGACCGCTTAATGGAAGGTTTGGTCGTAAATGCGAATGGTCGTAAATCGACCGTTCGTAACTCGAGGACCGGCAGTACAACTACAGGAGAGGCCATAGGTGATAGATGTACTTCAGTACTGTAGTCTGCACCTCAGGGCACTGAATATTACTGCTACAGGTGTGCCAGCTGGCATTGGCTGGGCAGTGTCGAGAGAGAAGTTGTGCATCTAATGATGCCAGTGGGAAGGGAGGCAGGCGTAAAGTACAGACATGCAGCACTGTCAACTGCAGTAAACCTGACAGGGAGCATCCTGATTGCCTGCTTCTAACCCCTCTCCCTGAGACTCACCCAGGCCGCTCGGTGCTTCTGCTGTTGGAATGCACAGTGAAGACAGTTTCATTCAGCTGGTCCCAGTAGTACTCAACACCAGAGTTTAAGGCCCTGAAATACCAAAGGGGGAAAACATTAGAAGGGGAGACTGTTCCATGTAAGCCCCCTACTGGCTGCAATGCACGGCAGTGCTCAGCACTTGTCTAACATACCCACCCAGCTTGGTTGAGCAACCATAACCATCTGCAATAAGGGTGTCTGTTCCTAATGCAGAGAAGGTGTTCAACGGGACCCCAGGACAGGCCCAGATCCTGCCCAATTTAACTGAACATTTTTAGGGCTTATTGCTGCAAAGACTCTTCCAATCACAGAGTGCTGTTAGAGCATCTCTGCACTAGGGATGTAAGCGACTAGTCAACTACCCAATAAGCACATGTGTATCGGGCAGTTGAGTAGTGACTTGACTAGTTGCTTCCCCCACATCTGCTGCCTCTATCAGAGAGGCAGCAAGGGCAGGGGCAAGAGCTGGTGCTGGGGGGAGCTGTCTCCACGGGAGGAGGGGGGGAAGCTTGCGCTTGGTCCCAGACACTAAACAAATGCAATTTAACATCCCTACTCTGCACTGTGAACTAAAGGTGTAATTCCCAGGTCAGGTAGATGCTCATGCACTAATTTAGACTGAGCAAGTGCACTAAAAATATTAGTGTATGCATTGATTAGCTGCCCATATGCAGTTCTGTCAAGAGGCCCACCATAAATATTCAAATGGCTAGCCCTCTGTGCCTGCTGCCACACTGCATCTGACAAAGTGGGTTTTACCCAAAAACACTTATGCCCAAATACATCTTTTAGTCTTTAAGGTGCCACAGGACTCCTCATTGTTTTTTACACATACACGGTTGCTTTCAGTGCTCTAGCTCAACCTAAGCTAGGGCATATACATTGATCAGAGTTGGAAATTACATCTTCAGCTTCAGATGTATCTTGAGCCAGAGAATAGTGAACTGCCCCCCCTTCTTTCAATGGTGTATTAGCTCTGAAAGGCCCCTCCACAGGCCAGATTTCCAAATAATGCAGGCACAGCCATAAATGCGTTTACCACAACTGTTTGCTAGTCAGGTTACTATACATCCACGTGGCCAAATACATAAAGGGCAGAAAAAGCACTTATCTAACAGGTGTGTGGCAGCATTTAACTCCACCAAGCAATGCTAACAATTCCTCAATACTAAAATTTAGTGATTATACAAGGGTCTTTCCTTCTACTCATAAATCTTAGTTCAAACATCTCGTTGGCACTGGAAGGTCTTCTTTGGAATAAGGATGGATGTAGCTCAGGTTCTTAGATCACAAATGTAACTTTGCCCTACCCACAGAATAGGTTTGATACAGACAGACTAATCCTGGCCCAAGAGGCAGACTAGATAGGACCAAATGGACCTTTGTCATGTCTAACATGTCTGTGAAGGGGGCACTGGGAGGGATGCGCATGTGTATCATTCACACTGCTCCATTATTCACTCTGGGTCTGGAGAAATGTAAGTGGGTCCTTTCTCTGGAGCTAGGTATGTAGTGAACAGCACTGGTGCCTAGCAGGGATCTCAGCAGCCACATTGCTTGGTTGCTGAAAGACTGCTATGTCTAGGAATGTCACAAAATGCTGCTATTGTTAGTTCACTTAGGAGACTGAGGGAAGAGGCCTCAGGTGCTGCTCCTATCCTGCAGACATTGGGTATAAAGTGAGAAAAATTATCTCAAGAGCTACAACTGCACATGTATTCAAGGCACCCTAGAATATGTGCTGTAGAAGCAGGGAGCAGCTGAGCCTCCCACAGCACAGAGCAGGAAATGCACTGCTCCCAAGAGCTCTGAGAGGCAGCCAAGCTCAGTCAGCAAGTTGCTTGGGAGAGTGTGTGGCGCTTGGTGAGCTGTGTAAGGAGAGAAAGGCTTCTTAAAAGGGCAGACAATGTAAAACTAAAGATATAGTGACACACGATGCAAAGGGCCAGAAGGCACCACCAGGCTACTATGAACCACTGCAGAGCAGGAGAATTCAGCTTGTTAACACTAGAGGTCTGAGAGGAAGGAAAGAAGCTGGTTATCTGCAGACCTGGGTTCGCATCTAATATACATCACAAAGGAAAGTCTCAATCTAGTTCAAAATAGATATTTATCCAGGCCAAAGTTTGGGAAAGTCTAGTCCAGGATAGGCCCATGATAAATGGTATATAACCAATTCATTCTCAAGTGCACTGACAGAGCTCTCTGAATGCATGACTAACAGCAATGGCCTAGTACTGGATTAGTGAGGAGACTGGAGATCAAGAGTGAGGTGCATCAGCAGAGTAGTATACAAAGTAAAGGACTGGAATAGCAGGACGGCTTCAGGAGAGGATTAAGAAGTATTATAGCAGAGCTGTGTGTGTTGGAGAACCAGGATCAGCAAAACATGAATGACTAGTTCAGGAGCAAATGCAAAAAAGGTCAAACACAACTATGCATAGAATCTGCACAACGTGATCGGTCATCACATTTTCCACTGAGCTAGTCCTACAACATTATGTCCATGTGAAAGCAGCTGCCACAGAAACAAGGCTCTCCACACTCTTCAGAATTTATTGACAGATGGCAACCCATCACTTGGCAACCCATCACAAGAAACTCACCAATCCCCCTCAGCGCTCTGCCTGATACACTGAGACAGCAAAGTGTGACAACTCAGCCTACGAGGCAGCAGCATTCCCTAGGAATGAAAGCCTATCAGCTCTCAGAGTAAAATCTTCTCCAAAGCACTGACATTTGGCATTTGAGACTGCTGGCCAGTAGGGCTGTGCTAGGCCCAAGCTGCCTTTGTCCCCAAAAGCACACAGTTCCCACAACAGCCCATGAGGCTGCAACTCTTCCTTAGGGATGCATGCCAACTGCCTTAACATCTCCAAACTGGAGATACACGATTTCAGTGTTGCCCTGGTGCAGGTTCTGGGGTAGTTAACACCCTACTTGCTCCCCTCTCCACACCAGCTGTTCAGTTTCCCAGCTGCACAGTGAATGTGGCTCCCTGCCTCCTGCATGCTCACTTCTTAGAAAGGGATCTAATCCAGCTGCTCACTGCTATCACAGCAACACCACAGCCAGGTTGTGCGCCCTGCACATTTAAGAGAAAGCAGGATTACAACTCTCCTCCCCATTCTTCCCCCTGCCCTTTAGCCAGAGCTCTTTCAGCTCCCCATGTGTTGCATGGGAAGGTCCGTTCTAACTTCATGCTATCAGCTTGCCCCTTTCCCTGGACAGAGAAATCAATAACCATTGAATACATTACTTAATATGCAGGTCTTAAATAATAGCATTTATCAACTAAGCTCTTGCTGCCATGCTCCTGTTAACTACTCATTAACTGCCAGAGGGCTGCAGCCTTTTGTTTTCATTCCCCGGAGAGAGGAGCCTGTGGAAATCATCAGCTTCTTACCTCCTTCACTGGCTCTGGGAATTCTGACAAGCAGGACAAAGCAGAGTCCATTTGATTTTATTATCTGTGGAAGTGTGATTCCCTTTTCCCTCTTCATTCAGGACATGCTCTGACCTGGTTTCTAGGTTTTCAGTTAGGGTATGTCTACACTACCCTCCTAGTTCGAACTAGGAGGGTAATGTAGGCATACCGCACTTGCAAATGAAGCCCGGGATTTGAATTTCCCGGGCTTCATTTGCATAAGCGGGGCTCCGCCATTTTTAAATCCCCGCTCGTTCGAATCCTGTGCCGCGCGGCTATACGCGGCACGAACTAGGTAGTTCAAACTAGGCTTCCTAGTTCAAACTACCGTTACTCCTCATTCCACGAGTTCGAACTAGCGGAGTAGTGTAGACATACCCCTAGAGAGCCCAACAGGAGGCCAGGAAACTGATGAGTGCCATCCACTCACTCTAATCCAATATACCAGCCACCAAAGCTGCTCTCCTTTTGCCTTCCCTGGGCTAGCTATTCCTCCATCTCACCACAACTCAGGCTATTCTAAAAAGTATCATCAGGGTGCTGGAGTCATCTGACACAAACTTTATTCCATACTTTGCCAGGTTCTCTCCGACCCTCTCTCTGTCTGCCACAGACTGTACATTCCTCAGAACAAGGACTGACTTCTCTCTCTCCAATGTGCTATGAAAAGTGTAGTGCTAGATTATTAAAAAATAATCATTCAGACTTTTTGGACTCAATTTAGAGTCCAAAGGGTCTCTAGATTTCAAACAGGGCAAGGCATACTGGGATCTTTGTGAGAACCTGGTATCCTGGTCCAAGTACAGGAAAATGGCACGAAGTCTGGGCAATATTCTTACACAAAGGGGCCACCTGTTTTGCCCTGACCATCATAACTATGTCTCATTTTAGCATTAACCCAGTGACTGGCACCCAGATTAGCCTAACCCAAAAGTGAACATCCCCACAGCAAAGTCCTACCAGTGTTCTTGTGTCCTCACTAGTTCTGCTCTATTTAATTCATGCCTATCTACACTGCATGCGAGATGGGTGACAGAAGAAACCAATACTGTACTCCAGTCTCATAGAAACACTTGACTGATTTTGCCATTAGTAAGGGGGAAAATGGAACACTCACCATCTATCCACACCAAGACCAGACAGGATCCATTGTGCTCATGTAATCTGATCTGTACAGCACAGGCCCAGGACTTCCCCAACATAATACCCAGCGCAGAGCTTTTAGAAAAATATCCAGTCTTGATTTTAAAATGATCAGTGATGGAGAACGCACCCTGACCCTTGGTAAATTGTTCCAGCTGTTAATTACCTTCACCACTAAATACCTTATTTCCAGTTTCAGTTTGTCTGGCTTCAACTTCCAGCCAAGGGATCGATCACGTTATACTTTTCTGTGCTAGACCAAACAGTCCATTATCAAATATTTGTTCCCTACGTAGCTATTTACGGATGGTGATCAAGCCTCCCCTTAATCTTCTCTGTGTTAAGCTGCATAGATTGAGCTCTTTGTTTCATTGGCTTAAAAAGAATTTAACAAGAGAGCTGCCCCAGGACAAGTCCAACATCCATCCTAGCGTGAGGTCATCAGGGACAAAAACCTCCAGCAGGCAGATACCCATAGAGGGAGCTTGGTAACGAATGGAACTAGGCCAACAATGCTTAAAGCCTTGCCAGTGCAGGGAAGCTAATCAGTGTGATGGCAGGAGTGATTATGGAGAGGTCGTCTTCTTGCTAAGCATGCTCAGCCCATTGCAAGGGGGATCATGTTTCAAAGAGCTCATCTTATGGACCCTGGAAATAATGCTTGTCACAAGAATGCTTATATGTCTTTCATTTCAAACCAACCCAAATACCTTAAAGTTAAAGTGAAATACAAGAAATGGTCAGGGACAGTGTTCCCTCTAGGCTGCAGGGCAGCACAGTCCCATGGCTGCTTCATGAGCCCTGCCTTGCCAGGGGCTCAGGATTTGTGAATAGAGCTGCCTGGCAGGGGAATGTGTCCCTGTGGGCTGGGAGAGACTCACTGTTCAGTCCTCAGCAGGGAGCTGCTGCTGTAGCTGTGGGAGATGTGCCCTCCCCCAGCCAGGCAGCTCCGTGTACAAGTCCTGAGTCCCTGGCCTGCCACGCAGTGCTGTCTGGCCACGCAGCTTAGAGGGAACACTGGTCAGGGACAAACTCGCACCTCACTGAAACCCAGAATAATCCCAGTTTAGCACTGCCTTCAAAGGCAGTATTCAGTTAATTCATGGCCACCAATGCCACTTCCTGTAGCCTCTAGGAGGATTCCTCATCTAAATTCCAACCTAGCCTGAAGCTACTTGGTTGTGAGATCTGAAAAGAGCCCACCGAAGGTAAACCTGAGACAGACCCAACCCATATAGAACAGAGTAGGATGAAACTGGCTTTCCCACTGCAAAAGCATGTCTCTTGCTACAAAAGTATCTGATCTTAAGCCAGTTTCAGAAATCCACCATCAAGTGTCATCATTTTGTAATTTTTAAGATAATTATTAGGTGGTGTGTATTTCCATGACAAAAATACCTCTCCCTTTTTCTTGTGAAAATGCCAGAAATGATGCTGCCTCCTGTCAGGGTGAGGGAATGAACTGTACTAATCAATCAACATTTTTTTGTTCTTGTTTGGGAAAGCTGAAACACTAGAACCTGCCTCTCTGGTACTCCATAAAAAGCTCCTCCCAGCTCCCAGCTGCACTCCACACAATCAGCTTTTATCTCCTGCCTATGAAGAAGATGAGTAAGAGACCTCATTTCAGTGTAGTAATCATTGTGCTTGTTCCTATGAATTGCTGGACAGTACAACTTCATATCCTTGAGAGGTTTGGATCTCTTGGCAGCTGTCCAGATAAGGATTATAGATTCTAGTGTTATTCTATTTCAATAAAATTTAGTTACCCGTGCAGAGACAGATGCTGTACAGAGAAAGAGACAAATCCAAGGTCCTTCATCAAAGGCTCTCAAGCAAAGTAAACAGTATCGGGAAAAGAGGAAAGGTCCTCTCACAGAGTAGTAACTGGTTAAAAGAAACAAATGGTAGGAATGAATAGTACAGATCCTGAGGGGATAGTCTGAAAACTGAGACCTGGGAAAAGTGGTATCCAGTGAGGTAGAAAAGTGTGAAGACAATACAAAATTACTCAAGATATTTTAATCCAAAGCACAATGCAAGGACTTACAAAGGGATCTCACAAAACTGGGTGACAGGGCAACAAAATGGCAGAAGAAATTCAAATGTTGATAAATGCAAAGTAATGCACATTGGAAGACATAATCCCAACTATACATATAAAATGATGGGGTCTAAATTAGCTGTTACTACTCAAGAGAGATCTTGGAGTTCTCTGAAAACATCTGGTCGTGTGCTGGAGCACTCTTAGTGTATGCACAATATGCCTCAGGTGGCATGTGACCAGAATTCATCATCTAATTTTGGCTGCTGGTTTTATCATTAGCTTCCCTGACCCAAGCCAGGTCCTGATGAGGAACATAACATGAACACTGATCCATGAAGCTAACAGAATGTTAGGAACCATTAGGAAATGGATAGATAATGAGGCAGGAAATATACATCTATAAATAAATAATGGCATTATGACTAACTATCGTATGCCCACTCTTCAAATACTTTATGCAGTTCTGGTCAGCCCATCTCTAAACTGATATATTAAGAAAATTAAAAAGGTGCCATGAAGGCCAACAAAAATTAACAGTTTAGATCAGCTTCCCTATGATGAGAGATTTAAAAGATAGGACTTTTCAGCTTGGTAGAGCAACTACTGGGGGGGGGGGAGGGGAGGAAGAGGTTTGATAGAGGACTATATCATGAATGGCATGGAAAAAGTAAACAGGGAAGTTATTTACTCCTTCACACAACACAAGAATCATGGGTCACCCAATGAAATTAATAGGCAACAGATTTTAAAACAAACAAGCAAAAGGAAGTATTTCTTCTCACAACACAATCTCTGGAATTCACTGCCAGAAGCTGCTGTGAAGGCCAAAAGTATAAAGAGGTTCAAAAAAGAGTTAGCTAAGTTCATGGAGGCCAGACCCATCAATAGCTATTAATGAAGATGGTCAGACATGCAATCCTGCGCTCTGGGTGCCATGAAGCTTCTGATTGCCAGATGCTGGGATTTGATGACAGAGGAAGGGTCACTTGATGGTTGTCCTGTTCTGTTCATTCCCTCTGAAGCATGTGGCAATGGTCACTGCTGAAAGATGCCACACTAGGCAAGATGGACCATTGGACTGATACAGAGCTGGAGGGAATCAACACCTGGGATTCCTAGAGCGGACGCGCTAGACAGCAATGACTTACACTTGGGAAAAGAGATACTATCTCACATATAGAAATCACTGACATGGATATGTTTTTGGTACGAGTCCCTGTGATGCAGCCCACAAGTCTAACCTCGGTATGAATTCTGGAGGCAACAGAAGAGGATTTCTAACAAGGTAACTCATGAGGAGAGTGGGGTTTACAGTTTCATATTTAAAACCCATGTAAATTTAAATGGCCATACTAGCCTGATGTTAACCTGTTCACCCCAGTTAGAGTTGTAGTTGAAAGCCACTCTTTGCTTGACTGGGGAGCTGATGCATTTGTTATAGTGCAAATTCCTATACTGCCAGCAGCTACTTTTCCTCAAAATTCCACATTCCAAAGAACTCAACAAGTTGGCACAGCTTGGTGTGGTGCCGAAAAGGGCATCCTGCTGCTCTCCTTGAGGTGCAGATACTCCAATCTGATCACTATTTGGTTGCAAAGCAGAACAATGCCTGCTTTAGGAAAGAAGTCAACTCAACTCTTAACACTATTGTAAGATAGCTGACCCAATAGTAATTGACGGTAGAAACATGCAAGATAAGGAAAAAAAGGGGAGTGGACTCTGTTCAAAACCATGGCACTTGACCAAGGTCATCATGATAAATCTAGAGACATGGGATGGCTGGTGACATTATCCTATCTTATAGCAGGCACGGTATCACATGAGCCCCTTCTGCCTACCATTAGGCATTCAAACTGGCTCTTCTCCAGTGGCTTGCAGCCATGGAACAAGAAACCAGCGTTGTCAATAAAGACACATCTCAGTCAGGCTATGTCTAGACTGCAGGCTTCTTTTGGAAGAACCTTTTTTGGAAGAGATCTTCTGAAAGAGAGTGTCCACACACAAAAGCACATCAAAAAAGCAATCTCTTTTTTTGAAAGATAGCATCCACACTGAATGGATGCTATCTTGCATTTAAGCTGTGATTACTACAGACAGAGTGGCTACCAGGGCAGCTGTGCTTTTTCCTCTTTCCTCTTCTTTCAAAACAACTCCCTCTTCCCCGTCCACATATGCCTTTTTTCGAAAGAGCTCTTTCAGAAAAATGCTTCTTCCTCATAGAAAGAGGATTACCAACGCTGGGAAAAGCCCCCTGTTGTTTCAATTTACTTTTGGAAGAACGCGACTGCAGTGTGGACATAACTCAGGTTGTGTTGGAAAAACAGCCATTTTTCCGACAAAACTCTGTAGTGTAGACATACCCTCAGTCTCTTTCCCAGCACAGCACGGCCACTCTTCTTTAGCTAGGATGCTGCATCTGCCAATCAGGCTATAAGAAGGACCTCAGTAAAGAGACAGACTTTAAAATCACACACAAGACACCAATACTCAGGGAAAGTGCATGAGTGGAAGAGTTCCTGCTGGTTTACTAGGTTACTGTGACAGACTCAGGAGGGTTATCAGGCCCTAACTTTTTTTCTCCCAACATTAATCTCCTAAAATTAATACATTATAGGTGTACTGGATCATGGAGTGGCACTGTGAAAGGAAATGGACTGCAAGAAGACTTCATCTCTGAACTTCCCAGGAGGAAGAATCTGAATTAAGAACCAGATTCTTCCCAGCAACTGCTGAAAAAGGAGACTTAAGCAATGATAGCCAAGAGTGCCAAAAGGTTGTCTTGGGTCACGACCAGGAGTGTTGTGACTGGGAGAGTACCTTGTACTGCCATGACCTCACCATCTTTTTTTTTGCTTGTGTTGACTCTCCTTACCAAGAAGAATTATAGGTTTAGCTCTTCCTGGAGCTTACCCAGGCCACTCTGAGCTTCAGACCAAAAGTAGTATTTCAGGTCCACCAGAGAACATCAGGGGAACTTCTTTGTCCTGAATCTGAATTCATGTCTCATATGGTATGTCTAGACTACATGGCTCCATCGACGGCGCGGCAGCGTAGACGTGGATCTACTGGCTGGGGAAGCCTTTGCTGACCGATCCTGTAAACCTCGTTTCACAAGGCATAAGGGATCGGTCAGCAAAGGCTTCCCCAGCCGACAGATCTGTGTCTAGACTGCTGCGCTGTGCCGGATCAGTTGATCGTTGGCACAGCGCGGCGGCCATGTTTATTTTAATGAAGCGGGGATTATTTAAATCCCCGCTTCTTTGACTATGCCGGGTAAACTAGTTTACATCGCTCCATTGACAGAACCATGTAGTCTAGACATACCCCTACATGCCATGAATAGACTGCCAGACCCAGAAAAGCTACATCCCTGTTTGAACACAGCCCAAACCTCCCCTGAACAAAAAGTGAAGCTATTCAAGTCAGGGCATTTATAAGCTCCACTGTCAAGTTCTCTCCACTGGAGCTATTTGCTATGTGGAGTATGTAAGTTCCTTGAATGAGACTTATATAGTTTGAGATCTCCTTAAACTAAGCTTCATAAGATGAATGAAATGTTTAAGCAACTCCAAAGACTTAGTGAAGTTTCAACTGTTTAAGATGATTATGGACTTAGACTAACACTGCTCAAGCTGCTTTGATCCCTTATGTTACCTTACTAAGATGTTAAAATCTTTAGGGCAGTTCAAACTGCTTAAACCCTCTAAGGGATTAAATATCTTAAATTGCAATAAACCCTTAGAGCCAAGTAAACTGTTTAATCTACTTTAAACTCTTACAGCGGTTTAGCAGCAGTTAATGTATAATCAATTCAAAGTAGGCTTGTTTTGTTGATCTCATGATGAATGAGTCAAGCTGAACAAGGGAAAATGGGTTCAAGTGAAAGGAAGTTGCTTCTGAAGTGCCAAACATTTAAGGCTAGAAAGCATAACAAAAGCTTTTTTCAGATAAGAGTATTCTAATGAACATGCATGAAGTTACCAATCTTAAACATTCACTAGCAATAGAATCAAAATCTTGGGTTGACTGAAGTCTCAGAGATCCACAAACAAAGCCAAGTTTGATATATTTCTAGTCTCAGCAGCACTGGAATTAGCTAAGTTATAAAAGCCTTCTAATTAGAACATATGCAGAATGAGGGAAGGAGTAAAATTTTTTTCAAGTTCCAATAACAGAAAACAAAATACTTCACCAATTACTCTCCACAGAAGTTAATATTTGGATTGAGATTGAAAATGGAACATTTCAATCTGTAAGAATGTCTGAAAGTTTGAACTAAAGGAGATAATAGGTAAAAAAGCAGGAACTTAACCTTAACTAGCAGGTGTGATTGGCTCCATAACAAAGTTCAGAAGATAAAAAATTGTATTGCAAATGATAGAGGAAGCAACCAAACAAAGACTGTAGGTTAAGGCTTGCAGGGAAAAGGTGAATACTGCAACAAAGCAGAAATAAGGGTTTTTTCCTATCAGGGAGCAAGTACTGAAAACAAAGAAGGTCCATTTATCAATGATGAAAGGGTAAAACTAATGATTAATCAAATGGATGAGATCCTGAACTTATTTTTTAAATCTGCATTTAAAATGGAAAATCATGGAAGCAAGAAAGATCTAAAAAGAGGTATTGACAAAGAGGAGGTACCAGAACATTTGGAAAAAATGGAACCCCATTTGAGAGAGGTCACCCATTTTAAACACCCAATCAGGCCAGGGATGCAAAAGCTCAAAACCCCATTTTCTCACTTGCCTGTGCAGAACCTTCATAGGTCACCTCTGACCCAAACCACACAGCTGGTTACAGCCTGGACCTGATCTTCAGCTCACTGTCAAGGACACTACAACTCAAGCTATTATCTCAGACAGACCATCATTTTATTAAGGCAGTGGTCAGATTTTTTCCAGCTCTCAGGCAACAAGCCAGATCCATTATCCCAATTCAACAGTGTGGACTCATGGACTAAACAAATTCCAGAAGCCTGCTAAAGGGCAACTGTGCCTCAACCAACCAATGAGGAACTGAGGTCCTGATAAATCGTTTTCACTGTATGCTAGTATCAACACTGATACACTGACCAGTGTTGCATAAAGCCTCCGCCTGAGCTACTACTTGATTTTACACATGGATTTTCTGGAAATACACTAAACTAAGGTCCTGCCAACACAAAACTTAGAGACTGACAAAAACCTCTTGATGACTGCATTGCTGGGGGGGGGGGGGGGGGGGGGGGGGGGGAGGAAGAGGGCAGCTGTCTTCTAAATCACTTAATTACTGATGATTTCTAAATGATTCTCTGAAGCTCTGTAATTGTTTCAGCTGGATTACCTTTTAAACTCTGCAATTCATTGTAATCTTTGTAAAACCTTGCAACTGTAACTCTCAGCAATTTAGCTTTATAAGTTTAGAAACTTACTATAAGCTTGGTGATTGCTGAGCATTGCAACTTTGTAATCCTCTGCCACTTTACTTGTAACTTGCTCTAAACTGCATTCTCCCCCGGGGGTGGGTGGGTGGGTGTGTGTGTGCGCGCGCACACGCACACGCACACTATTGTGTTTTTGGAATTAAAAACTGCAAGACTGAGCAGGTGGAACCAGGTGGTAAGTCATCAGACCAATTAAGGAGACACTACTACTCTGCAAAAGCGGCGAGGAGTCCTGTGGCACCTTATAGACTAACTGAAGTGTAGGAGCATAAGCTTTCCTGGGCAAAGACCCACTTAGTCAGATGCATGTAGTGGAAATTTCCAGAGGCAGGTATAAATATGCAGGCCAGGATCAGGCTGGAGATGACAAGGTGGATCCAATCAAGGAGGATGAGGCCCACTTCTAGCAGCTGATCTGGAGGTGTGAATTCCAAGAGAGCAGAAGCTGCTTTTGTAGTTAGCAAGCCATTCACAGTCTTTGTTTAATCCGGAGTTGATTGTGTCAAACTTGAAGATGAACTGTAGCTCAGCAGTTTCTCTTTGAAGTCTGGTCCTGAAGTTTTTTTGCTGCAGGATGGCTACCTTTAGATCTGCAATTGTGTGTCCAGGAAGATTGAAGTGTTCCCCTACAGGTTTTTGTATGTTGCCATTCCTAATATCAGATTTGTGTCCATTGATTCTTTTACGTAGGGACTGTCCAGTAGGGACTGACAACCGCTATACTTACCTCCATGCCTCCAGCTTCCATCCTGGACACACCACACGATCCATTGTTTACAGCCAAGCACTGAGGTACAACCGCATATGCTCCAAACCCTCAGACAGAGACCTACACCTACAAGATCTTCAACAAGCATTCTGTAAACTGCGATACCCACACGAGGAAGTGAGGAGACAGAATGACAGAGCCAGATGTGTACCCAGAAGCCTCCTACTACGGGACAAGCCCAAGAAAGAAACCAACAGAACACCACTGGCCATCACCTACACTCCCCAGCTAAAACCTCTCCAACGCGCATCATTAGTGATCTACAACCCATCCTGGACAATGATCCCTTGCTTTCACAAGCGTTGGGAGGTAGGCCGGTCCTTGCCCACAGACAACCCGCCAACCTGAAGCATATTCTCACCAGCAACTACACACCGCACCATAATAACTCGAACTCAGGAACCAATCCTTGCAACAAACCTCGGTGCCAACTCTGCCCACATATATACACCAGCAACACCATCACAGGACCTAACCATATCAGCCATACTGTCACTGGTACGGTCTCCTGCACATCTACCAACGTAATATATGCCATCATGTGCCAACAATGCTCCACTGCTATATACATCAGCCAAACTGGACAGTCCCTACGTAAACGAATCAATGGACACAAATCTGATATTAGGAATGACAACATACAAAAACCTGTAGGGGAACACTTCAATCTTCCTGGACACACAATTGCAGATCTAAAGGTAGCCATCCTGCAGCAAAAAAACTTCAGGACCAGACTTCAAAGAGAAACTGCTGAGCTACAGTTCATCTTCAAGTTTGACACAATCAACTCCGGATTAAACAAAGACTGTGAATGGCTTGCTAACTACAAAAGCAGCTTCTGCTCTCTTGGAATTCACACCTCCAGATCAGCTGCTAGAAGTGGGCCTCATCCTCCTTGATTGGATCCACCTTGTCATCTCCAGCCTGATCCTGGCCTGCATATTTATACCTGCCTCTGGAAATTTCCACTACATGCATCTGACAAAGTGGGTCTTTGCCCAGGAAAACTTATGCTCCTACACTTCAGTTAGTCTATAAGGTGTCACAGAACTCCTCACTGCTTTTGCAAATTCAGATTAACACGGCTACCCCTCTGATACTTGACTACTACTCTGCTGGATCAAGGGAAGTCTGGGCATGCTCCCTGGTGATGAATGTGGATGAGTCACAGGAGTTGTACAGAGGCAATAAAAGGAGAGAGCACATGGCAGAAGCTCTTTTTTTGAGAAACTCTTCTTTCTGCAGCCAGAAGCTCTTTTTTTTTTCTGACCAGCTCCCCAGCCATGATCAGCAGACAGACCCTCCAGAACCAACATGCCTTGGCTCCTTCTTTAACCCATTTGCCTGTGTAACTGTGTGAGTGCCTGAGAGCAGGAATGAATGTGTGTGTGAATGAGTGCATGAATGAAGGTAAGTATATGAGAGAGAGAAAGAGAGAGAGAGAGAGAGAGAGAAATAACTGGTTCCCCTTTAGTTTAAACCTTTGGTGACAGCTCTATCCTCTTTAGTTTAACCATATAGTGGACTGTTAATTCCTCAATCAATAAATCCATACTAGTGTAACCCTGGGTGGTCTCCAGTGGGAATTTTTCGATAACAACCAGCCCCCCCAAAATTCCTTCCTTCCCATCTTCTCCACAGATCAACTTGGTTGGGTTGTGCCTACGATAGCTCACGATACATCTACATGTTTTGTTAGTCCTGCAGCACCTTGGAGACTATTTGCTGTTTTTAAAGTTTTTTCAGTTACAGACTAACATCGCTACCACTCTGAAACTCCTGGTTTTCTAAATTCTACAAAAAATTGAGAGGGGTGGAAACCCAAGTGCTGATTGCAGTAAATAAAAGGCTATACAAAAAGGCTGAAACATAATCAATTCCTCCAAGCCTATGTTGAGACTGTACTACAGGCCAAGAGAGTTGTCCTATCAGTCCTCACTGAAGCTGTCAAATCCCATCCTCAGGAGCTATCCAGCATGATAAACTGCTTCTTCAATCCTGAGTGCCTAGACCAAGTGCAGTGAAGAGCTCTCATCCTGCTTTGCTGAAAAAGTTCACAAATTTTTGGGAAGCTCTCTCAAAAACATGAGAAGCCTATATGCACTGACTACCAGCATGCCTCCATTCCTGGGAGGTCAGTGCATTCACTCACCAACAGAAGTCTGACCCAAGCCTTATGACTCTTACTCATGTCATTCCTGGCATGCGAAAAATCACACATGCAACAGCCATCTCTTTGGTTGTTTCAGCCCTAAGGAATCTCTCTTTTTGCCTTGAGCTACATAACAATCCAACACTGAAGAAGCCCTCCTGGATAAATAGGTTTTAGCCAACTTCTGATCAGTGTCAAACCCTGCATTTCTGAGCAAGCTCAGAGAAACTAGCCAAAGACCAACTACAAACTCATCTAACAAACTAATACTAAACTCAGAACAATCTGGATTCAGGCCAGAATATGTATCAAACTCTTCAGCGGCACTGATGGATAATCAGGTCCTGTTCAGAGGGCAGACATCCATTCCCATTCACTTCTTTGACCTAAACGCATAGCAACATGTATACTTGTAGTGAGCAGGGATGGCCGCCCACTGACCCTGAGGGGGAAGAACCCCTCTCTAAGCTTGGGTGGGCTGAACCCGGTCTTGCCCCTTTAACTTCCTGGAAGCCAATGGGTGGGGCAAAGGGTATAAGAGCATAGCCCAGGAGCTCAGTAAGGCCCCAGCTGCTGGAGGAAGCAGAGGCCTGCCCTGAGCTCTCAAGCCTGGAGGGGCCCGGAGGACCTGGCAGAGGCTGAGGATTGGCCCGGACCGCTGGGCCCTTGATCTGCAGAGGAGACCTGTACACTGCCTGAGGATTCCAACTACCACAACCCTGAGAACCAGAAGCTAGTGTGGAGCCAGGTAGATGCTGAGGGAGAGTTTGGCAGTGGCCCAGGGGAAGCTGACAACAGTTAGGCTGACCTTATAACACTTCAGAGAATGTCAGTATTATTGCAGGCCAGATCCCCGCTGACCCCAGTGGCAGCCAGGGCTGCAACTGCTAGGGCCCTGGGCCAGGACATGGTGGAATAGGAAGGGCCCGCATCCCTCCGTCACCCCATATACTGGGTGGCAGTCTCTCTCCTCCCCACCTGTGCCTGGGAAACTACGTTTGTTTGGCTGCCTAGCCCTGCACCAAGGCCTAGGCCGTATTAACTTTGGGACTGTGTTTATAGTGCTGTCTGACCTGCTCTTAGGGCCTGCAGTTTGAAAGGAGCCACTGGATCTTTACTTACAGGCCTGAGCACAGGTCAGGACCCCAGCAAACCGGTTTACAATACTAAACAAAACAGAATCCTACCCAAACAAGAGTTTTCACTGCATATATCTCTCTCCTTGGGGACAGGATGACATAGGTGTTAGGCACATCACTTTAATCAAGTATTAGAAGACACTGAGATACTACAGGCATGAGTACGGTATAAGACCTACATAGAATAGAGCAGAATGGTTATACAGTGTGCACCCCAGGATAATAAGAAAGGTACCGAAGGGACTGTGCAACTGACGCTTATTTTTTTTTTGACAAGTTACATAAAACTAGGGAGGTATCAGAAGACCAGAGAAAACAAATGTAGCACTGATCTTCAGAGAGAGAAAAACAATTTAATTTGGCAATTACAGTCTCCCCTCAGTCTAACCCCCTTCTTCTATATAGAACAAAGACAGTAATAATTAATTGAATATCCAGAGGGGAATAGAGGAATGAGAAATAAGCAGTTTTTGGAGGGGAGGGGGAAGCTACAGAGAATTTCTTGGCTGAATTACAAGAGTAGTGAATAAAAGGAAAGGTAGATGTGACATACTTGGCTTTTAATGACTTATCTGATATGGTGTCCCACACAAATCTTACTCAAAATATATTTCTACCTGTTTCCATACAAACACTAGCACCTGAACTGAAAACCAGCTGAAGAACTGCAAAAAGATAACTGCAAAGCCCCAGTGAATTTATACATCAGGTGGCAAACAGATGAGAGAGATAAAGATTTTAATATAAGGACAGGGACAATAACTATGAAATATTTTTAAATTATTTTTTTTCTTTAACCTTATCTTGGGTGAGGATTTTCTGATTCCACTGCAGATTTGAAAGAAGAATTAAGTTTATGATTTTATGGGGGTTTATTATAAAATACAAATATTAAACTTAATCTTTTACTTAAAATAATTATATTTTTATTAAACTAATGTTTGATAGCACAACTACATTAGATATTGTGGATGACAATTAAAGCCTAAATTATGGAGTTAACATAACAATTACATTTTGTATATATTTTTTGTACATACTTAAGCCTGGAATGTTAGGGAGGCATGGATGTAGATTGGCTGTTAGCCTATGCTGCAATACGCTGCCTCTTTCAAAGTGCACATGTACTGAACTTTTGCAGTTAACTAACATTTTTATAACACAGAATATAACAACCATGACTTTACTCAAGAATCTTGAGGCATATTGTATTACACAGCCATGCTCAATAGAGCCTGAGGTGATCTGAGTGACCTGAGGGAGGATAAGCATGTGCTTTTTCACATATAAAATATAAAAAAAGATAAAACATTATTTTAAAAGATGATGGTTTCTCAGAGAAAAAGCCCGATTCTCTGGCTTGCTGGTTTTGGGAGCTTCAGAGTCAAGTAACTATACTTTAGACCAGGTGTGGTTGTTTTTGATCTTGTCACCTTACACATGCAGGTGTTTTTTCTTGGACACCTGGCTGATACAGCTTGCAGTTGTCTTGGTCTCTTCTTTATTTGGGGAAGGAGTGGCCTTCTGGTAAGGATTACATTTGCCATAGTGTTTACCTGGCTTTTTATGGCTGTGATTTCAGTTGGCTTCCATCAGTGGCACCTTTGCTGAAGTCTTCAAGCAAATCTGGGGATTACACATCTTGCACCCTGATATGTGTCTCACTCTGGGCTGAGAGATTGGCCAGCTGAATCATTTTGGTAGTTTGAAAAGTACTGACTTTTACTAATAGTTCTCTCGCTAACCACAACTGCTGTTCTAGAGATGTGACATCAGCAAGTGACTGCACAAGTGTGATTCTGGGCTCTCTCCAATGGGGTACCAAGGATACAGACGGTTTGTGTTCCTTTTGAATTTTAGGCAAGGGATACACAGTTGGCAGAACTGTTCTAACCTGTTAGTCAATCATAAGTAATCATAGAGGAATATCACTGCTTTCCATAGCAGGTAAGATCCTTTCACGAGTGTTGCTGAATCGCCTGATTGACCACCTGGAACAGGGTTTACTACCCGAGACACAGTGCGGCTTCCGCAAAGAGCGTGGCACGGTGGACATGATCTTCGCAGCCCGACCGCTCCAAGAGAAGTGTCAAGAGCAGAATCGTGAACTGTACACCATCTTTGTGGATCTCACCAAGGCTTTTGACACTGTCAGTCGCGAAGGTCTGTGGCGCATCATGTCGAAGTTTGGGTGCCTTCACAGATTCATCCTGATGGTACGTCAGTTCCATAATGGCTCATGTTCTGGACGATGGAGAAGCTTCAGAGGCCTTTCCCATCACAAACGGCATCAAGCAAGGGTGTGTGCTGGCACCGACCCTATTCAGCATAATGTTTTCAGCCATGATGTCAGACGCCTTTCAGAACAGTTCCTTGGGAATCAGACTGAGATACAGGACCGATGGGAAACTGTTTAAACTGCGAAGACTCCAGGCTGTCACCAAGATAAAGGAGACTGTGCTACGAGACCTCCTTTTTGCTGACGACTGCGCCCTGAATGCTGGATCAGAGCAGGAAATGCAAGCCAGCATGGACAAATTCGCAGCAGCATGCGACAACTTCGGCCTTCTCATCAACACAAAGCAAACCGAAGTGATGCACCAGCCAGCTCCGAAAGCTCAACATCAAGCGCCCACCATCACAGTGAAGGGACAAAAGCTGCAAGCAGTGGACCAATTTACATATCTTGGCAGCACCCTCTCCCGCACAGTGACAACTGACATCGAGGTCAACTGCAGAGTCGCCAAGGCAAGCTCTGCATTCGGCAGACTGCTGACCAAAGTGTGGGACCACCATGGAATAAGCCTTGCTACAAAGCTTAAAGTCTATCGAGCAGTAGTGTTAACTACCCTGATGTATGCCAGTGAGACTTGGACTGTATACAGGAGGCATGCTAGGCAACTGAACCACTTCCACACGATTTGCCTCCGCAGACTTCTGGCAGGATAAGGTGCCAGACACAGAAGTCCTTTCTAGAACAGGCCTGCCGTCAGTTTACACCCTGCTGATGAAAGCCCAGACACGCTGGGCAGGCCATGTTGCAAGGATGCCAGATCATTGCATCCCTAAACAGCTCTTCTATGGTGAGCTGTTTCAAGGGAAGCGATCGCACGGGGGACAAAAGAAGCGATACAAAGATACGCTTAAAGCCTCTCTCAAGTCCCTGGATATTGACACCACCTCCTGGAAGACCCTGGCACAAGACCGATCGACATGGCACACGCTGATCTACCAAGGCTGTCAAACATCTGAAGCCAGAAGGACAACCATAGCACAAGAGAAGCGAGCACTCCATAAAGCCAGAGTTGCAAAAGCTGCAACAGTGGTGCCCACACATGTCTGCCCGACATGTGGCAGAACATTCCGTGCCCGTATCGACCTTATCAGCCATTTGCGGACACACCGTGGACAGTCCACAACCCGTTAGATGTCAAGGTCCTCTTCGAATACGATGGACGAACAACAACAACAACAACAATCTTTTTAGCTCTTTTAAAAATATAAAGGGACTTTTACTGGTAAAGAAAGGGGAACTACTCAGGAACTAAAGGGAAACAAAGAGGTCTGTATAACCTAATGGGGTAAAAGGCTATTCCTGAGCAATGGGCTATCTTAAAATTGTTAATATAAATTGAACTTGATCTAAAGAAAAGTTAAAGTTTGTAAAACAAAAGAGTGAACTTTATAAAACTAGGTCCAAATGCTGTGAATGACCCACTTCCACTCTGACTTGATTAGCTTCAGTAACACAAGCAAACTTATTTCTTATGTATACCCCTGCTTCTGTAACTTCCACTCCAATTCATCTGATGAAGTGGGTTTTACTCACAAAAGCTTATGCCTCAGTAAATTGATTAGTCTGCAAGGTACCACAAGACTCCATTGTTTTTTTGAGGACACAGATTAACATGGTTACCCCCTTTGAGATTTTCGGCCCTCTTTGGTAGGCTCATTCACTTTTTACAGAGTAGACTGCTCAGCTGTTCATACAGTTCCTCAATGAAATCTTGACACATGTTTGAAGCTCTCAAGCAGCAATTACTGGTGTCACGTTAGTCAGTACTTTAGCCTGTCCAGGGGCACAGAAGGAAGGAAGGACACATATACCATGTTAAATAAACTGACCCTCACAACCACCATGTGCTAAAGACACAGATGAGCTAAGCACGGTAGTGTTGAGGCCAGAGTTTCCTCCTTCTAAATGACATCTTTCAATTGACACCAGATTCCTAGTCAGCTCTTGGGAAGCGTGATGGCAGAGGGGAGGCACTGGTTCAAACCCACTCCCCATTTTGCCACCAAAAGTATATCCACACTGAATTAAAAGTCAGTGGCATGCCAGTGTCAGCTGCCGTGGGCTCATGGGGCTTCGGCTAAGGAGCTGTTTAACTGCAGTGCAGACATTCAGGCTTGGGCTGAAGCCATGGCTTTGGGACTCTGCAAGTGGGGAGGGTCCCAGAACTCAGGCTCCAGCTTGACTCCAAACATCTACACTGCAATTAAACATCTCCTTGGCTTGAGCCTGAGCACGAGTCAGCTGACATAGGGCAGTGGCAGGTTTTTTTTTATTGCAGTGGAGACAGCTTGAGGTGCTGATGTGTATCCAATGTCTAGGTCTCAGAGCACAGCATGGAGCTCTAAGGAAATATGGGTTCCCCTTGTCAATTTACAAATAATTTAATTGAATTTTTGTTCCCAAGTTGTCTGTGGCTACCCAGGAACTCCCAACCAAGAGATGCCATCATCTGAGGATATGTCCTCACTACAGAATTAATTTGAGCAGTGTCCTTATTCCCTCTCTCATCCACACATAAAACCCTCATCTGAGTTTGGTGGTGTTTTCAGCTTGGGCTAACTGATGTGGGTGGGGCATAGGTTTTCACTAAGGCTAATAACCGGCCCATATTACAGTAGGGACACAGGCTAAATCACTTCAGTACTGATAATCCTCTAATGCATTCCCACAATTCCTGTGTGCACAGAAGGGGAGGCAAGTTCTCCCACAACCCACTGGAAAAGAATCAGAGCATTTCAGCTTACTGCAGCACAAAGACGACACACTTGGGCAGTGCAGCATCACTGATGACACACAAGCTTTGCAGTGTAGCTGCTCAGAGCCATGTGCCAATCACTTAAGTCTGCAACAAAGATATATACCCTGAGTACCTGGGAGAGATACCACCTAACAAACTTCAACTGCACAGGAAGGAGAACACTGTAGCTCCTCTTTCCTTCTTTATTCACCCTGCACCCACAGAGGTACTGTTAAAAGGCAAACTATGCATCAGGGCGTATGTTGCTAGAGGCATCTCTGCTAATAGCTGAACAGGCTGATAAATGGGATCAGCCAGTACACAAAGACATGATGGATGCAGACAGCAGGATAGATTGCCATCTCTCTCCCAGCACTAATAACCAGATGAAGGCATGCTGTCTCCATGGCTAGATTAGAGGATATGCAATTCTCAAAGAAGAAACTGGACTGGCACAGGCAGATAGTCTGAATGATAAAGCCTTGGATAGTGAAGAACAGGTTCACTACAAAAAAAATTGCAATAACACACAGCACAATTAATCTGGGACTACTTCCCTATAAGGGGATTCCATTGGACAGTCTCAGATCCAAGACATATCTTCAGGTAGTACTGAAGGAATGATTTCTCAACTCTGCCTGCACCGCATAGCTGGCCCTGGAAAAGGCCTTTGCAAGCTCCTAGTTTTCAAAATTACCCACAGCCATATTCATAGTATGCTTAGGTTTTGAAATCAGTGTTTGCTAAAGATCTGGGCAGCAGGCCCCATCTGAACCTATTCTCAAAGTAGGGCGATTGAGACTGGAAGACCACAGAGAATGAAGCAAAATGCAGGACAATGTAGCACTTTAAAGACTAACAAGACGGTTTATTAGATGATGAGCTTTCGTGGGCCAGACCCACTTCCTCAGATCAAATACAAATATTTGATCTGAGGAAGTGGGTCTGGCCCACGAAAGCTCATCATCTAATAAACCATTTTGTTAGTCTTTAAAGTGCTACATTGTCCTGCATTTTGCTTCAGCTACCCCAGACTGACTAACGGCTACATTTCTACCACTATTCCACAGAGAATGAGGCTTTGCTAAACCTGCTGCACAGCGTACTCCAGAAGAAGCGAGAGTAGGCACTGGGCAGCACAGCTGTCAGCTTGCCAGCTAGAGTTCTCACGCATACAGGCTCTGGAAGGCCAGGAATGTTTTATAAGATGGGACTGCAGGTCTGATAAATGGGACACGATGGGGTGGAGAAATTATGAGGAGTTGAGACAGTGACAGTCAACAGGAGGCTTGGGACAACTACAGACAAACCAGTTTCCCCCTTTCTCTTGGGAAAGTTCCTCTTGTAGCACAGTAACATTGCTGATGGGTCTGGTCTCTGCATTGTAAGGAGACTGCCCCACTTGTTTAAACAGCAATTCCGGTCCTGTGTCTACAGGAAAGGACAGTCACCAGGATTTACTCTGAGAACACTGCACTCTACATGGGATAACAGCACTGCCTATATATCCTCTCTCATTCCTGTCAACTCCTCTCTCATGCACTATACTCTGCCTATTCCTCTGGGAATGCCCTTTTCACACTAACCTCCTGCAGGAAATATATGTCTGTGCCTTAAGTGTGCTCCCTCAAAACTCACTGGCTGCCAACCATCTCCCTCTGAAACATTCTATTTCTACTGTGCCATCTGATAATTTATGAACAAAACAGAGCGCAAACACTCTCCTGTGCCAATAAATGAAAAATAAATTGCTTGTACCACCTGCTTCTTTTGCAAATGACTGCCTCCAAGAGCTGGATTTTCTTCCCATGGTCTTGCCCTCATGATGAAAGGTATGAAGGACTGTGTGCATGTCTGTGGGATCTAGCTTAGATTGCAGGTCTTTGCTCCAAATTAATCTTCTCCTCACCTGTCCAGTACAGAGAAGGCCAATGGTGTTCTGTAATTAATTCATGCCTTTCCCTCTCACACATATGGAGACTGATTAGAGGCCAGCCAGATCACTGCCCTTTTTCGCTCTGTCCAGGGGGCTCCTGTGCTACTTCCATTTTACAAAGCAAAATGTTTTTATTTCAGTCAGCTTTGGACAGATACAGGGCCAGATCCCAGTAGTGCTACACCGGTTGTTTGTCTCCTTGGCATACCATGGAGTGGGTATCTGCTTGCTTTGTTACCGACAGGAGTTGCTGGGGGTTAGGATTAAAAAGTGTAGGAGTACTCTTCCAAGTTTTGCCCACAGAATAAATCCCTTTCTCTTCTACCCAAAATATCCTCAAAGCAGTTATTTGGCTTTCCTTCACTGGTGCTTGAATGCCCCACTAGATCCCCTTAAGTGGGGTTCAGATACTCTCCTAAACTCATTGAGCTTGGGTCTTTACTGATGGGAGGGCAAAATGTGATGACACTCTCCTAAGCCCACCCACTTGTAGCTCCATTTATAGTATATTGTACCAATCTTCACAGTATCATCTTCCCACTATTTTCCTACTTTCTTAATTATTTTTACTGGTATTAAAGCATGTTTGACATTTAAAGTATTATAGCCAGGCATGTGAGTCAGCACACAGTGAAATGAAAACACAGTTACCTCTTCCATAACAGGTGTTCAAGATGTGTTGCTCATGTGCATTCAACAGAAGGGATGTGTGTTTGCAAAATGTGCCAGCACTGGAAGTTTTTCCCTCAACAATATCCATAGGGGGAGTGGCTCTGGCAAGCCCTGGAGCGGCGCCCTCAGGATGCAGTATAAGACGTGCTTAGTATTCCCCCCCCACTCTCAGTTCCTTCTTGCCACAAATACCAACAGTGGGGAAGGAGAGCAGGTCATGGAATGGACAAGAGCAACACATCTCGATGAACATCAGTTATGGAACAGGCTACTCTTAAATTCTTCTTCAGGTGCTTGCTCAAGTACATTACATATTAGGTGACTCCAAACAGTACCCATGGAGGCAGGCAGGAGCACACGGCCATGAAGATTGTAACACATCTCTGCCAAACCCAGCGAAGGCTCTGGCCTGCTGAGCGATGGCATAATGAGATATGAAGGTTTAGATAGGACCATCTTGCGGCTCTACAGATGTACTGGATCAGGATGTGTGTCAAGAAGGCTGATGAAGACACTGTATACTACTCAAATGGGCACAGATGGTCAGCAGCGGTGGGACCTTTATCAGCTCATAACAGGTCCTTATGTAAGGGGTGATCCAACTGGAAATCCTCCATGAGGAAACTGGGAGTCCCTTCATTCTATCTGCTGTAGTGACAGATGGGTTGATTTGCAGGAAAACTTGGTATGCTCAAAGTATAAGGCCAAGGCCATCTTAATGTCCAAGGGATGCAAACGCTTCTCCTTAGGCAGGAATAAGTCCTGGTTCACATGGAAGTTTCCCATTTAATATATGGAGATATACCTAGCTATCTCATGGAACTGGAAGGGACCTTGAGAGGTCATCAAGTCCAGTCCCCTGCCCTCACGGCAAGACCAAGTACCATCCCTGACAGATTTGCCCCAGATCCCTAAATGGCCCCCTCAAGAATTGAACTCACAACCCTGGGTTTAGCAGGCCAATGCTCAAACCACTGAGTTATCCCTCCCCCCAGGAAGGAAAATACTGCCTTTGGAAAGAAGGCTGGTAGGGGCTGCACCTGGACCTTGTCCTTATAAAGGACTGTGTAAAGTGATTCCAAGGTCAAGACCTTGATCACAGAGACTCATCTCGCCAACATCACCACCGCTAAGAATGTGACCATTCAGGAGAAGTGAGACAGGGAGCAGATCAACAGCTCAAAAGGCAAGTCAGTGAGCCTGGAGAGGCCCAGGTTAAGGTCGCACTGTGGAACAGAGGGCCTTACCTGTGGATAGTCTCTTGAGGCCCCTCAGGAATTGGACTTAGTTATCAGAAAACACTGTCTGCCTCTGGATCCGCTGATGAAATGAAGAGATGGCCGCAAGATGGACCCTAATGGAAGAATGCGCTAGATCCTGGCTCCTGAACTTCAGTAAGTAGTCCAAGATGAACTGCGCCTAAGAATGTGAGGGGAAGATGCCATGCTCCCATACCCAGTGGAAACACCTTGTCCATTTGACCAGGTAAGTCAGTCTTGTGGATGGCTTCCTGCTTCATCTCCTCTGAACAGATACACTCCTCTGGGTTCAACCACACCGAGAAGTTTGGAGACTCGGACTTGAGGTGCAAGAGCCGACTGTGGTCCTGAGACAGCAGATCTGAACAGGTGAGAAGGGGCCAAGGAGGGCTCATTGCCATGTTTATGAGCAGAGCCAGTCTTAGGGGCAGGAGAGCCGGGCTGTTGCTTGTGGCCACCATTTTCAAGGGGCCGCTGACAGTGCCAATCTTAAGGGCGGGCCATGACCTCCCGAATCCTCCCCCCAGGTTTCGCTGGTTACTCCCTGACATTTTTTTTTGGCTTGACTGGGGCCGCCAATTGGTTAGGAGTATGCTGAACCAAGGCTGGTGAGGTCATGCTGGGATGATCATGATAACCTGTTCTTTGTTGCGTGATCATTACTAGGATTGGCAGATCCCTCTCATCAGCCAGGAATGTATACATCGGACCTTCGGCCCATGACAGGAGGAAGGCATTGAAAAGTGAGCCCTTGCCCAGGACCTGCCAGGAGCAAAACCAATGGCACTTCCTGTTTTGTCTAATGGCAAACCGGTCCACTTGGGGAGTTCCTCCCCTCTGGAAGAACACGTGGGTCACCTCTGGGTGGAATGACCACTCATGATGAGAGAAGAAGTTCCCTCTAAGGTGATCTGTCAGGGCATTCCTGATGCCCAGGTAGTGACCCATCTCAAGATGGATATCATGGCTGATGCAATCTTCTCAGAGTGCATCTTGGCAGAGAGCCAACGAGCATGCCCCTGCTTGCTTGTTCCTTTGGGGCCATAGTGTCTGTGAGGACTCTGACCAGTTTGCCTGAGATGCATCAGGAAGACCATGCAGGCCAATCAAACCACTCTAAGTTCCTTGACATTTATATGTAATGTTGCCACCTCACAGGGTCCACATCCCCTGGGTTCAGAGATCTCAGAAGTGTATGCCCCTCCCCAGGTCTGAGGTATCTGATACAAGCTTGAGGGAGGGAGTGAGACAGACTCCTGCCAGAACCTTTTCATGCTTAGTCCACTAAAGCAGCAAAGCGAATACTTCTGGGGGAATAGTTATGATCTCCAAATGGTCCCTGGCCTGGGAATAGGACCATGCCAGCCATTGCTGGAAGGATTGCATGTGGAGTCTGGCATGGCAGACCATGTAGTGCACACCAACATGTGGCCCAGCAAGTGCAGGCACACCCTGCCCCTTCTCAGGAAAAACTTTAGTTTCTGCAGGTACTTGTTAAGGTCTCGTAGGTCTAAGATGGGATGCAGACGCAAGTCAGCCTTTGGGATAAAACAAAATATCAAGAACAGAAACTAGTTTCAGAATAGAGGTGGAACCTCCACTACAAAAACCCCAGAACCTACTGTGTGAGGAGATTCTTACGAGAAGGGTCCCTAAAGAGGGATGGGGTCCGTGGGGTGGGGAGGGTGAGGTGGTGGAAACCACTGTACTGAGGATAGTGGTTAACAACCTTGACCACCACAGAATTTGAGGCAGGGTGGGATTAGAGATATTCATTAGGAATGTAAAATCCCTTTTAATAGGTTAAACACAATGCAGATAACCTGTGGTGAGATGTTCACTGTGATGGGGAGCAGTGCCACTAGGAAAGGAGAGATGAAAGGGTCTCAAGGCAGGCTTAGCCTGAGGGGAGGGCACTGCTAAGGCTGGTGTGGGTGGCACGAGGAGTGTCAGGACTTCCTGTGCAACCTGGAGAGCTTCAGTCATTGACGGCACCTAAAGCTGATGGAGGCCTGCCTGTAAGTCTGGGCTTCCAGGCAAGGAATGGGATGGGTTGCACTGCTCAACACAAGCTGAGACCTGAATGGG
Organism: Pelodiscus sinensis; assembly: GCF_049634645.1. NCBI lineage: Eukaryota > Metazoa > Chordata > Testudines > Trionychidae > Pelodiscus > Pelodiscus sinensis. The sequence continues at coordinate 84,122,526 of NC_134714.1, forward strand.
GAGATGAGCTACCCAACACAGGTCTCAGCTTGCCCCAACCCTGTTCTTTCTTTTGTGGGGAGTAGAATATCGACACCCTTTTGGCCTTCTTATGTTTCTTGGTCAAGGCCACAGATGGGAATGGTGCCAGCTCGTTGACCATGCCAGGTAGGCAATACGCACCAATGCCATGGTGGTGGGTGCCATGTTGTACCTCTACTCAGGGGCTGGAGTGAGTGCGGATTCCATCAGGAGAGCTTTGAGCCTGATCTTGTGCACTCTCTGACTTCTAGGCTTAAAAAAGGACTTACAGATAAAACACTTTTTGCTTTTGTGCCCTTCCCCCAGGCACTGGAGACAATTGCTATGCAGATCACTGACAGCCATAAGATGTTTACAATGACCACAAAACTTAAAAGCCTGGAGACCGGGACACTCTTTGTTTCCCAGCTGAGTCTTGTACCCTGCCAGGGGAGCACTATTCCAAAGGGCGCCAAAGCAGCTCCCCTGAGGATACTATTGAGAGAAAAACTTCTGGCTCCACTGCATGTGACAAGTACACACACCTAATGTGGAGTAGACATGAGCATGCACCCAAAGAAGAACAGTGAAGTTCACTTCTCAGAGATTTTGTCTCCAGCTGCTGTGAACTCAGACAGACTTTGCTACACTGGTTACACTGTCCACACTAGAGGTTCTCTCAGCAACTGTAAACACAGACATTTTTCTTCTGTCTTGTCTACGTGAGGGACGTTGATGAGCATAGCTATTCTGGAATAACCCACCCATATAGATAGTCTACTTCACTTTTTTATTCTAATTTTATTCTAGAATAATAATTAAAGTCTGTGAGCACGGTGATTATTCCAAAATTAAATCACTCATTCCACAATACATGCTCCATATAGGAAACTATTCCAAAGTAGCTTACTCCACAATAGCTAAACAAGTCAAACTTCCTATGTAGATGAAGTCTTAATGAAAGTGGAGATTCTGGAGAACCAAAAAGTAGTTTAAAAGAGGTGCTGGCATGCTATGCCACTACAGGCAGTCCCCGGGTTACGTACAAGATAGGGACTGTAGGTTTGTTCTTAAGTTGAATCTGTATGTAAGTCGGAACTGGCGTCCAGATTCAGCCGCTGCTGAAACTGACCGCCAGTATAGACTTACATACAGATTCAACTTAAGAACCCCAAGCTTCCCCAAGTCAGCTGCTGCTGAAACTGATGAGCGCTGATTCCAGGAAGCCTGGGGCAGAGCAACTCTGCCTCGGGCTTCCTGTAGTCAGCGCTGGTCAGTTTCAGCAGCGGCTGACTTGGGGACGCCTGGGGCAGAGCAACTGAGGTGCTGCTGGGTTGCTCCAGTAGCACCCCTCGGCGCTACTGGACCAACCCAGCAGCACCCCAGCTGCTCTGCCCCAGGTGTCCTGATTCAGCCACTGCTGAAACTGACCAGCAGCGGCTGAATCAGGACCTGGGGCAGAGCAGCTGGGATGCTGCCGGGTTGGTCCAGTAGTGCCCAGAGCGGGTGCTGCAGGACCAATCCGCAGCGCCCCAGCTGCTCTACTCCAGGGTCCAAAACAAAAGCCTGGTCTGCTGGGGGGGGGGGGGGGGGGCACACTATCCGCACCCCCCCCCCAGCAGACCAGGGACACGGGGAGCAGAGCAGCAGCGGCAGCGGGGTGCCGCGCCTCTGAGGCTTTGCTCTGGCAAAGCCTCAGAAGCGCGGGAACCCGCCCGCTGCTGCTGCTTGCGTCCCGGTGCCTGTGGTCTGCTGGGGACGGTCCCCAGCAGACCACAGGCACCCGGTCTCAAGCGGCAGCAGCGGCGGTTCCCGCGCTTCTGAGGCTTTGCTCTGGCAAAGCCTCAGAAGCGCGGGAACCCGCCCGGTGCCCCTGGTCTGCTGGAGACCGTCTCCAGCAGACCAGGGGCACCGGAGCAGCTTACGAACGGGGCTCTCTCGCCCCGGAGCTCGCAGGTAGCAATTCGCTACCTCAACCTCCGGGGCGAGAAAGCCCCGTTCGTAAGTGCGGATCCGACATAAGTCGGATCCGCGTAAGTCAGGGACTGCCTGTATACACTAGCTCACGTTAAGCTCTGGTTGCAGTTTCCCCTATGGGCTCTCTACTAAATTAGTAATGATCAAAACAGTTTACATTTGCCCTAATTAAGTGAATTTTATGCTGACCATATCACACTTTACAACTGCCTCATGCTCAATTGCATGTAGAACAGAAGGAAATCTGCTTCCACGCTCTGGTATTTCCAATAGACTCATTTGCTGCAGGATTTCAGAGGCATCTTCTATAGAAAGAGAGCAACTTCACTTGCCAGGAATCTGAACAAGTGAAACAGAACCCCAAACAAGGACACAGTTCAGGAACCAAAGAATGCTTAGCATCAGGAAATCACTAATGCAGAGAAATCTAAGTAAGTCCGGCATTGCAAAAGAAGCTACAGAGAACACAAGGACTAGCCAGCAGAGGAAGAGATCTCAGTACTAATGTTTGGTCACTAAGTCCCCTTGATGAAACTCTTCATACTATAAGAGAAGCATGTAAGCACTCCACCACCAGGATCTCCCTTGCCTGTCAAAATCTCCTCCTAGGTTGTATAATTTCTAAATTAGATTTGTCTACTTGCCATGTATAAAGTAACATGCACACTTGCAGTACTGTATAAATAATAAATAGAACTGCCAGACTATATCAGACCAGAGGCCTTTCATGCTAGGGCCACAGCAATTCACTGAATTGCTCTAACAGCCCATACAAAATGTTCTCGTTATATAATCTCACACTGAACATTCCAGGGAGATTCAAAGATGTCTGGGCATATATGAGTACGAGACCATCTGGAAGGACTCTGAAGATTATAGCAGGCAGAAATTAGATATGTGAGAGATCCCATCCACACACTGCTTCGTAGGTTTCATTATCAGGGCACAAGCATGCTTACTTTAATTTTCAAAGACTGAAGTAAACTCCATAACTGCTCAAAAAGAGCTAGACTCCTTGCCTCCTAACATAGCCACATGTGAGAATAATTATCCCTGGCCAGAGAGATTCCCTGTAAAAAGCAAAAAGTTTAAGGTTTCCCTTAAGTTCTAAGCCATGCCACTTACTCTGGTCGGCAAATCACCAGGTCCCCTTTGTTAGTGCCATATGCCAATCCCAGCCCTGGCTCAGGTAGCCAGCGAGCAGAGTTTATGCTGACGTGTCTCCTCTGGTCAGCAGGCATCGGGTACAGGACGTTGAAAACTCTCTGGAAAAAAAAAAGACATAAACAGGATGATGTGAAAAGGAAATAAAAGCCAGGGCTGCCAAGGAGGCTCAAACAGTTGAATCTCTTGTGGTAGGACAGTTGGGCAGAAAGGCTTATTTATAGACTGTTCCAAGAAACAACCAACTTGTCGGCGAGAGTACACATTGTACTGATAGAAACATTTACATCCATCCACAAATGTTTAATAAATAGCTGTAGAGCAGGACCATCAGATCTTCACTCAGATACTGGACTACATAGCTGCACTATTCCTTCACTGGCGCTAATTAACAAGAAAACTGGGAGCTGAGGACACATTAGCCTCAACCTGATAGAAAAACTGGGCATTTTCTGGTTCCTTATTAGCCCCATATCCCATTTTTATTCCCCATTCCCATTTTCATGCTCTCACCACAACACAGTTAGAGGAACTGTGCCAGGCAGGCAATATATTGGCTTCCACCAGCAATGGCCTAGACAGCTACCTGCATGCTTTAGCTATTGAACAAACCTAAGTTCTATCTACAAATGATATGGGATCTAATCAATGTTAATGGTTTCTTGAATGACCTTCAGGAACTGGTTAACTTTCCCCTCCCACACTGCACAACACCACTGAAGAAAAGGCTGAGTCCAGGAGATGCACAAGCACTGAACTGGCACACCCCTTCTGAATTCAGTTTGCCTCCCACCACAGTACCGTTCACCCAATTAATTTTGTTTCCCTAGCAAGACCCTAAGCAATGGCTTGCTCCATACCAAGCACTTACCTCTTCCACACACCCCGCCACTCAGTTTCTCTTGGGCCCAACACTGCAGGGCTCAGACTTGTGCTGAGTACCACTGATATTACCACAACAGATCTTCCTTAACTCTGTCACAATAGCTCTGAAGAAACATGCAAACTCTCCATCTGCACTCTCAGTCTCCTATGACCAAGATTTTACATGCTAACCACATGGCATATAGTCAGGAAGTCTGGCAAACCTAGAAGAGGTTAAGACTATAAAGCCATGGTATGGGAAGTAAAAAAGAATGCTCTGGTTTGGCTATTGGGTACATGGGAACAGCAGCTTCAAGAACACTGGATCATACAGGGTACGTTGTAGCAGTGAGCTCAGCATAATGCTTTGGAGGGAGGACCAAGAGGTACTTAATTTTTTTTAAGAAGGCTAAGGAGGGTTATGCAAGAAGCAAGTTAAGATGCTGAGCTGGAGCCATCATAAGCAATATGCAAATAGTTGAGATTTTATTTTAAAAAGGTCAAGGGGGTATAATCTGCTCTGAGTCACAAGTGAAAGGTGGGTTCCAATTGGAATCACTTGTATATTTTAGCTCATCAAAACCTCTATACAAGTTTAGCCAAACTGGCCAGTCTTTGTTCAGAAGCGGCCCAATAGCCCACTTGGTGGTGGGCCACAGGAAACAGGGAATACTCCCTGGAGCAGTGTGGGGGTGCTGCAAGTTAACATTGTGATTCATTGTCACAGCTGTGGGGACCTAGAACTGGAATAGCAGCAGCTCAGTATGCAGGGTCAGCATGATCTGTTGATTAAGTCCCTGGACTGGGACCCAAGAGATGCAAATTCTACTTCAGTGCTACCACTGACCTGCTGTGAGATGTTGGGCAAGTCATTTTCTGTGTGGCTCCATTTTCTCTCCCACCTTTGTCTTGTCTATTTAGATTGTAAGCTCTTTGAAGCAGGACTATTTTAGTACTGGTTTATAAAATGGCTACAATACTGACGACCTTGTCCTGGCAACTGTCAGGCAAATAAGAAGATCAACAGAGCTATGTGCCACATTATTTCTAACTACAGCCAACTTTCAGTCTCTCCTCAGAAAAGGCCACATTTAGAATAGCAAACAAGTCCTCTAGGATTTCTCTGCAAGACAGAGGCCATTCATGATCTTTCCCCTTGGACTTGCTTGGTAGTCAGTGATGTTCACAGATTCAGTGTCAGAGAAGGATAGGTCCCATTCCTCCACACCCCCCTCAACTCTTCCAGTGTGGCCACCCCATTTTTTGCTCCTGAATGACAAGCTAGCAGGAATATCTCTCACACAGCCCCTCCCCCCCCACACACACAGACACACACACACACACACACACACACACACACACACACACACAGTCTCAACCTGTTGCCATGGAGATGAGGTGCACTCTCTGAGATGGGAAATGTGGATTTTGATGGGTAGGGGGAGGAGAAAATAGCAGATAAGAGCAGAGCACATTAATTTGGAAAACAACAAACATTTGAAATGTCACAAAAGAGCTGCGAGGGGATTCTGTTGCAAATCTATTTTTCCAGAAGTCAGAGTAAACCGTCTTCCTCTCCTCCTAGAGAGCTGCCTCCTCCGGAGGTATCACAGTTGCTGAAGCTGACTTTCCCAACTAGCCTCTGACCAAAAGATTGGAACCTCTTTGTCCAGCTGTGGCCCTGCACACTTAGAGATTGGGTGCTTGTAGGTCAATGGCTTGGTAACTACAGTTTCAAGTACAGGTGTTACTCAGTAAGGGGCACTCAATGGAACATGATGGCAAGAGATTGGCTCTGCCATGCTGTGAAACTGACAGCTAAAGGCAGAATCTCAAAGGTAATAACAGTAGGAAATTCTCCCTAGTGACATCTGCTTCATTCTGTCCACTTCTTCATTCACTTCTAAATCGCCAGTGGCACCAAAGAGTTCCCCTTCCCTGCTGTTTCCCACGTCCTCACTAATGGGACGATGCCATGCAGTGTTAAGAGGTGATGACATCCATGCGTGTGGTAATTAACAGATAGAAGCAGAGAGAGAACAGCTCCACTGTCATAATCACCACTCGCAGCAGTAACCAGGACCCAGCTAATCAGTCTGATGCAGTCATATAGATAAGCTGCTGCAACCACATTTATTAGTAAGACCATCTGCCCCCACACAAGAAGACTATGGGGACCCTTTCACACGAGAAGATGCCCTGGCCCACAGGACACTAGCAGAGCTACCAAGCACACCCTTCTCCCTTAGGTAAGGGCCAAATACTGTTTCTTTTTGTCTCATGCAACATGATCTTCTGAAAAGTTAATGAAATACTTCAAGCAGACAAGCATGCCAGCTAGAAAATTCACTGAGAAACTCTCACCAACCTGCTGGGAAGAGCGCTTTTCCAGTTCTGTACTTGTAGGTGCAGCGTTCACCCTTCTCCACTTCAGCCAAAGGGCTATGAAGCCGCTGCACTTTTCCCACATATTCCAGACTTGTGGGGGCAAGAACTTCATTTAACTCAGGCAAGAGTTTCACCTATGCAATATTTCCAGCTGGTATGGCACATTTTCAAGTTAGCCAGCAGAGAATGTCATTTATCACATTCAAGCTCACCCTAGCAGAACCTGACTCAACTTTCCATGATCAGGGATACTCCTAAGGCCAGACTCCTCATTATCTCAGTAAGTTACCCACTATCCATGTGTCACCTGTAATCAAACCATAGCAGGGGTATGAGATTCTGAATAATTTTATTCCAGCACTGGGAAATTTCAGGGGAATGGGAGTCTGGGAAGCTGCTGAGCAAATCCTCAAAAGCATGTCTCTGAGGCTTTGAACCCAACAGGTGATGCAAAGATAATATAGTTTCCTCTTCAGCTGGAACAAGACAACCCAGGAATAGGGCATGCTATAGTCAGTAAGAAAATACTTATTAGCTAAGAGGTGTACTTCCAGAAACCCCTTTTATTGTGGGTGGGCCACAATCTCAGGGATGCTGTTCAAGACTCTGAACTCAATAGGCCAGATGAACAAGGGGTGTAATGAAATTCAGGAATATCAAAAGGAAAAGTGATTCTCTCAAGACACATCCCTGCAGTATTTAGCTGGGTTCTTATACCACCGTGCATGAGTGGTATCAAAGGAAAGCAGCTTCTGGTAAAAGGGAGGATAAAACACATGACTGCGTCCATTTTACATCACTATATCTGAAGAGTGTGGAAAGACTCAGTAGAGTCATTTCTTATTCTGCTTTCTCATTTTCAGATGTCTCTCAGAGATTACCATTCAAGCAGGAACTTCTTGTGGGCAGGTTGGAGGAGGGTATCTATTTCCTTCTCCATGAACATAGAAGCTGTGAGCACATAAAGACCGTTCACAAAAAACAGGCACACCCCATTATCCCATAGGCTAATCAAGGAGGAACTCTATAAAGTGATCTGTCTTTAGAACATCAGGCCTTGAGGAAGGAGGGGTATAAAGCAGAGGGAAAATGGGTAACTAGAAATTCAATACCCCAAAATATTCTGCATATGTTACGCACAGAGAACACAAAGGCTGCCAAACTCTGCTACTGCCCATCCTCCATCTCAGCACTGCTGGAGCATCAGCACGGTGGCACCTGTCACATTCAATGTTTGGGTAGTAAATGAAATATTTATTTATGGCAGGAAGCCAGGAGAGGCTTCATGATTATTAGCCTCAAGTACCATTTCCTGATGATCCCTTCCAAGCTATCAAAGCTGCTGTACATGGGTGCACTTGAGTGTGCTTAGGGCATCACACACACACACACACACACACACACACCCCCCCCCCCCCCCCCCCCCCCCCCATGGTGCTAATTTGTTCTTACGCTGGAGGATGGAGACTTATTTTTCTTCAAACAGCCTCTCTTTGAAAAGTGTTACTTATCCACCTTGTGCTGCTCTTCCACCTGTCCCATCCTAGGGTACCAGCTGCTACCTAATAATGTTGTTTAAATTCCACCTTCCTCTGTATTTAAATGGGCTGCCCATAAGACAAGGTGGAAAAGAAGCTCCTCTGCCTGGGATACTCCAAGAAGGCAGCAGGTTGCCCTCCAGCCTATACAGGCAGTCCCCGGGTTACATACAAGATAGGGACTGTAGATTTGTTCTTAAGTTGAATTTGTAAGTAAGTCAGAACTGGTACATATTGTAGGGGAAACTCTAGCCAAACATTTCTCCAGAGCTCAGTTTTATTCTCCCACACCTCACTTCCCTCAGTCCTTTATTCTCAAGCTGAGGTGTCTGCTGAGAAAAGCCGCTCCGCGTCTCCCTGGTCTGCTGGGGGGGGGGGGGGGGGGGGAAGGGGGAGCGCTAGCTTCGCGTCTCCCTGGTCTGCTGGGGGGAAGCAGCTAGTGCGGGGTTGCCTCACCCCGTTTGTAAGTAGGGATCTGATGTAAGTCAGATCCATGTAACCCGGGGACTGCCTGTATTACAATTTCCAACAGACAGTGCAGCTGCCACTGCCCTGGTCCTAGCAGTGTCACATCTCAGGCACAGCTCATGTGCCACGCCAATGACAAACGCATCTAACCAATGGCTTTCCAGTTCTGAAGAGTGGGATGGAAAGCAGAGGGAGATTCTTGAGTCATTAGCAAGGTGGGGGACACATTCATTTCCTAAATGTAGGCAGGCACAGAGGGGAAAAAGGCATGTTTTGAAATTGGAGAAGAGGAGAAAGCAGCCACAGGCTGTGCTGAAGACACAAGCAGCTGGTGAAACTCAGCGGGAGTTCTTCCTTTTAAAATTTAATAGAGAGGCATTTTTGCTCTCAGTAAGGCGCTTCTCCTTTGTGAGATGCTGATAAATCTCAGGCCATTATCCTTACTTAGGCCAAACAGCAAATGGGGCTGCTAGATCAGTCTTGATTAGAGGGACTGGATGAATAAAAATGTACAGCCGCTAACTTGTTTACATGGGAAAAAAAAAATCTTGTCATCTGTAATGCTCCAACTTCATGGGCTAAGGGGGGAGGGGAGAGAAAAGCAGCTGGAGTGAGAAAGGAGGATTTCATGGGCACTAGTATCCAGTTACATATTAGAAGTACAGCGAAAGCTTTGTTATCCAGCACTTGGTTAACTGGAAAACTCTGTTAACCAGCTTTGTCCCCACACACAATACTGCCATGTCTTCAGGTGTGTGTGCCTGACTCCCGCCTGTCCAGCCAGCTGTTGCAGGGCTTCTGCCAGCTGGCACTGCCAGCTGATATCAGCAGGAGCCTCTTTCCCCCTCAGCTTGCCTCAAGCTGTGTGGAGCCAGATGTGCCTGTAGAGGGCAGGGAAGGGGGCACATTCAATGAACAGGCAATCCCCATTTCCCCTTGAGTGCCGGATAACAAAACTTTCACCGTAGTAGTTTTAAATGGAATGCAGGCTCCAATCCAAGGCTGAATGCTCTGCAGAGAGAAAGCATGAAAACCTCAGGTGTGCAAAGTGCACTGAGGAGAGAGCTGGGCAAGGAGCAGGCTCAGACACCAGAAAAGGGCTGGAGTATTGGAAACTATGGAAATGCATCAGAGCCTAAAGTTGGTAACTGCTTCGAGAGTAACAATCTATGTTTGAGGAGGCACATTTCTAAGCAAGTATATAAACAGCATTAGAATGAGGGGGAAACTGATCACGCAGAAGTCAAATGTGGACTCTGTGCTGAGAGACAACTGACTTAAGTTCAAAGCCGAAAGGACTCCACCCTACGAGCAGAGAGAGCCATTAATTTGTACCCATAGCGTCCCTAAGGAGGAACTGTGCTCTTCCTCAGGTGTATGGGCTAATGAACTGTGTAAGCATGAAGGCCCTTAGGGTCACTCTGATGGCCCTCCAATCATCTCACCCTCCTTCCTCTTCTGGGCTTTTCCATGCCACTTCATTTCTGTGACTGACACTCTGCACCCAGTCCTTTGGTACCTTTCTGGTACAGATATAATTTGCAATACCAAAAGTGTTCATGAGAGCCAGCTCTAAGCCACAGGGAAATCAGGACTCTTTCTACCATTTGGTCAGTTTCCACCTTGTATCTGTACAGATATGTTCCACTGTAAATTTGGCCAGCGACAACATAGATACACCAGTTTATGACGTCAGCAAACTCTTCTTCATAAGGCTGCAGCTTAGACTGGTGAAACTTTACTTTTGTCAATATAGGTTCTCCCCAAGTGAAATAACCCAAACTGACAAAAGCAGTTTTGCTGGTTTCACTGTGCTTACACTAGAGGCTTTTGCTGGAACAGCTATGTTGGTCAGAAATCATACCTCATCACACCCCTAAACTATGTGCCCAAACGCTGGTAGCAATGACCTGGCCTTAGGAGCAGAATCAAATCCAGGGAGACATGGTCCTATCCAACTGAAGCTCATTCCAAGGCCAAATCCACATATATCCTGCCCTAGCAGATCACAGCCTTTTAAATTTAATTATTTATACAATGTCCACATGTGTGAAGAGTGCTTACAATACCTGATGGTAGGGAAAGGATAACTTGAGAAAGGACGAAAGAAAAGCAGTGTGACCAGGGTTTCTTTCCACTAGCCATAATGGGTTAAGTCAGTCTGTTCTTGCTCATCTTTTTGGGTCTTTTAGAATTGATTTCATCTCACTCTAAATTTTGCCCAGTACAAGACGACAAGACTTTCTTCAAACTGTGTTCATTTCTCCCAGAGGTGACAGGATCACCTGTTTTCCCAGTTAATTTTTCACTCTACAGCAGTTTCCCCCAAGTTGGGTCTGCAAAGTGAAAATAAGGGTTCCCTGAGAAAATTCTATTACAACATTTCATGATTTAAAAAAAATTAATATTTAAGCATTTATGAATTTTATTGAAAACAATTTTCATTTGTGTTTGCCACGATAAGTGTCCCTGTGTGCTGCTAGCTTAGCCAGAGAGTGGGGACGCTGATGTCACTACTCAGCATTGTGCGAGCAGTCAGTCAGCGATCACCTGTTATATACCACCATAAATCCCCGTACTCACTCTCAGGAAGCATGGATCACGTGGGTGACTAAATATGAATATACTAGTGCTGCATCGGACAAAGTCGAAGCTTCAGCTGTCAAACCAGTTGCTTATATGGGAATGTTTATTATTATCCTTACTTATTTATGGTCTACTTTTTCAGCTTCATACAATAGGGGTTATATTTCAGCTGTTAATAAGGGTTCCACAAAATTCTTTCAAGTTTAAAAGGGCTCCATGGCCAAATAAAATTGGGAAACACTGCTTTACAGATACGACAAATCTGTATGTTGCATTTGTAATCCATTTAGTCTCAACTCTATGAATGGGGATACTTGTCCCTGCTCCTAAGATGGATGAGCAGGACAAGAGACTGTGGAGTAAGGAGAAACTCTACACAAAATGTAACACACTGCCACGTTCTTACTGATTGCTCTTGATCATGCAGCTTATTATCATCCCTTAAATCAGCACAGCTCTCATTACCACACACACGACTCTTCCTTTCTTCATGGGAGGTCTTGGTTTTGTACCCTGATATCCCATCTCAGAAGTTTATCATTACATAATTGCTTAGGAAACTTCTTTTAATAATAATCTAGCAGATGGGCTGAAGAAAATTAACAAGGACTGAATCTTTGGGAGGCATTAATCATCTCAGTTAAAAATGGTGTCACTTGCTCAGCCAAATAGTGCACTTTCATGAAAGTGCCTCATTACACTTTTACATTTCCTGCTAGTTTCTCCCAAAGGCCATAAAAAGAGCAAAGAAACCCAGTGCCTCAAAAAACAGAGGGCACTGTCTAGTGCTAAATCTGAATCTAGAAACGGAGAAAGCAACACACACAAACAAGCAAACAGGCCCTGTTTTATAGGGGAGAAGAAGCAGCAGACGTGTTGAAAAATGGGCTGTCGGCATAAGACAGAAGAGTGTATGTCAGTGCAGATGTGAATGCTGTACAAACAAGATTGTGCCCTAAGCTACTGCTGATCTCTAATGAATTACTCTGACATCTGCCAACGTTGCAGCAACTTAGCACAATTATGGCCATTTTTATGGCAAAAAAACTGATGATCCTCTGCTAATTTTTAGCCTTAATTCAGCCAGTGAACCAAAAACTGTACCTTTGAGCTGCTTGTTAAATGTTATGCTGAGAGAATGAAAGCAAAATTCACAGTATCATAAAGTTACAATGACAAAAGCAAAGGATTCACAGACAGCTGCCACTCCATCCTGCTCTCAGCCTGTTGGGTCTCAGAGGAACAATAAATGAGATCAAGTGTCAGTAATATGCTGACTAAACAGCTAGTTATATGTACCCTCATCTGGATCAGAAGCTGCTGTCAGCCAGCTGCCTAAAAGTTTGAAATGAATAAGCAACCAGAGGAAATAGTTGACTTAAACTTAACCTAAATAAGAGGAGAAAACACTTTGAAAAAACCTTTAAAAACTCATGACCAACTTCTCCCCACCCCCATTAACAGTCAGACTTGTGCAAGTCTTCAAGTCACACTCCATTCAGCTTTATGCTTCGGTGAGCAGTTTCCAGAAATACATATTTCTCTACCTATGATTGACAAGATAACTGCACCCAGTTCTTCTGACAAGACCACCGTGATGTTTGCCTTTTTTACTTCAGGGCTAGGATCCCAGAATGGTTCCTATCTGAGGCTGACAGGACCAATTGCAGACTGTATCTATTATAGTGTGCAAGAGCTCATCATGATTTCAGCAACATACAGACTGGGTTATATTACTCCCATCGTCTGCGGTGGACTGGTTCCTTGTTCAATATCAGATCCAATTTAAGATGCTATTCGTCATCTTCAAAGTCCATAACAGATAGGGGCCATCGTAGATAACCTATTTCTCTCTTCAGCACGCAATTCCTACTTGGGGGAGACATTTAATTATTGATTATGGTGCCTAATACCACAATTAGTGCATTAGAAACAGATTTTACAGGAATTTTAAGGTCCTGATATACCTGCTCTGAGTCTGAATACCTTTTCTGGCTTTTATACAGGTTGGGCCAAATTGGACAGAACAAAATATTTATAGCACATGGTGTTGAAAATGCCTCTCAACTCTTACATGTGCTAGTCCTACAGCCATCAAAGCCACCCTTTGGTTATCCACAAAGCAAAATACAGAATGGGCATAGGAGTGCAAATTTCCCACAATGCCCCACTCCACTATAAATATCCCAAGTCATGGTCCTGTCTAGTCTAAAGTTTTTGCTTATTTGGTAACTCCATTGCTGATTCCACAGAAGGGGTCTCGTGGAAAATTATACAAGGTCAAGAGGGCTGAGAAAGTTACACAAGAAACATCGATTTGGGTATTTCCTAGCTTTAGATTGTTTGATTTTGAAACCCTGACCTTTACTTAATTTAGTTTTTAAACATACAATTTGTTGTTTAATACCTGTAAAACTGAAAACAAAAATGTCATTCTGTGGAACCATATTGACCCCTGACAGGAGGTATGAAAAGGGGTGAGATCTTCAGATTCACAATACAGTCCTCTACCATTTGAATAAATGGAGTAACAGAGAACACTTAGAAGCTGTTTTCTTCTACGTAGACCTGCCATCAGAGCAGTGGTCTCCAACCTTCTTGAAAACGAGATCACTTTTTTAATTTAAGTGCAAACCAGGATCTACCTCAAACCCAAACATTCTTGTCCTTCCTGTCCCATCTCCAAGACCCCTCCGCTGCTCACTTCATCCTCCCTCCTTCCCCTATCCTCACTCACTTTTATCAGGCTGGGGGCAGAGGGCTGGAGGGCAGGGAAGGGGGGATACAGGCTCTGGTCTTGGGCTAAAGGATTTGGAGTGTGGGAGGGGCTCTGAGCTGAGCCTGAGGTGCCGGAGGGGGTGCAGGCTCTGGGAGGGAGTTTGGGGGCAGAGGGACTCAGGGCTAGAGCAGGGCTATGGGGTGCAGGAGGGGGTTCAGGACTGGGGCCAGGGTTTGGAGTGTGTGCTCCAGCTGGCCACCGCTTACCACAAGTGGCTTCTGGGTGGTGGTGCAGTAGGGCTAAGGCAAGCTCACCCCTGTTTTGGCCCTGCTCCACTCCCAAAAGCAGCCAGAAAACTCTCTCTCTGCCCCCCCTGCTTTGTGGAAATGGAGTACAGGGTGGGGGAAGGGGCACCCTGACATCAGCACCTCCCCTCCTCTTCTTCTCATGCCTTGCACAGCATACAGGAGGCTCCCGGTGGGGATGACAGCTCCAAGGCAGAGAACAGGAGAGGATGGCAGTGCTGAGAGGGGCAGATGAACTGCCGGCACTTGATAGCCTCCTGGCTAAACAGGATCACCCGTCAAAGGCTCAAAGATCTGTCAGTAGATCTCAAGCTACTGGTTGGTGACCACTGCACTAGGACGGACGGAGATATTTTGCAAATGAAAGTCACAGCTATTTGCTAATTAAAACAATTCAGAAATGTGGAACTTATGTTATTCCTGGGTTCCACAAGCTATGCTGAACGACAGTTAGCTTTTAGGTGCAATTTAAGACGTTGGCTTTAGCTCATGAATCCCTAATAAGATGGACCCTAATAATGTTAGTCTTCTCTCTTCTCACTTGATACTATGGCCATTGAGATAATCCGAAGCAACAGAACTACCACTCCTAGCTTAATTGTGAGAGGGGATGAAGGCGTGGAACCTCTGTGTTTTCCAGGAGGAGGCAGAACTGTGGAATTCTATGCCCACTAGCTTGCAAAAGCTGGAATCTGATGACCTTCAGGTCATGCTGCAAGGCTTATTTCTTCTCAGGCTTTTCCAGAGTCATGATGAAGAGTATCTGCATAGGCTGATAGGAGCGATTTCTGAGGAATTCAATAGAATTTGAAGTGCTGTCTCTTGGACGTTGGTCTCAGGAGTTGTTCTAATTTTACATTATTTTAACAGGTGCCCAGAGCATTAGTTTCTAGAGCACGGCTGTGACTTTTAAACAGAATAAAAGTATACATTAAGCAGTATTTCCTTTGTCACAAATTGCGTCAACACACTGGCAATATAGATGATTAGTTATCCTTTATCAGTAATGTACTTGTTTTAAATTACAAAGCAAAGATCAGAAGCTTTAATGGGTGCTTATTTAAAAATACTTCTTCTATTACATGAATGCCAAGCTGCAGACAGTCTTTTAACCAACTAAATATGAATACAGCAGCTACCAGTCAACACCGAGTACACTATGACTATAATAAAACATTTTAATTGAAGCAATGGTTTTATTTTATATACTCTCAGAAGCACGTACAAAGCAATATAACAGCCTTATTGCAAATTTTAAAGATAATTTGTAAAAATGAGTCAACAATTTGTAAAACTAGAGGATGAGAGAAACATTTAAAAATAAACTGCAGTTTTATTGTGCCTCCCATTTATTTTTTAGATCTTGGACTGACTACAAAGAAAATGCATGACAGAAAACAATAAATGAAGCACAGCTCAACTTTAGTGCAGCATTTGGCATACTGCTACAGGAAATCTGGCTTGCAAAATTTATTCAAATTGATCTGGACATGGACATTGTCACGTGGACTGAAAACTTACTGAAAGACTAAAGGACTGATTAACAGGCAAGGTCAGGAAGGGGGGATTAAGTAGGACCACAGAGAATGGGGTTATGTTCTGCTGCATTTAACACCTTTGTTAGTTAGTGATCTGGGAAACTAAAAAAAACCAGATTATTAGTGAAATTAGCAGACTCTGTTAAACTGAAAGGAGCAGCAAACACCAGTGCAGAAAACACACACACACACACACACACACACACACACACACACACACACACACACACACACACACACACACACACACACACACACACACACACACGACCTTAGAGGTTAAACACATGGGCAGAAAATAACATGAAATTCAACTTGGCTTAATATATCTAATCCATCAGAAGGAAAAGAATCCAAAGCAGAGATATTGAGCTGGAGGAAGGGAACTAGGGAGCAGTAATGCTGACAGTGAACAACAAATAGGATAGGATCTTGCAATGCAAAAAAGTGCCAAAAAGAAAAACAACAACCCAGAATTATATCAATTTTGATTTGCATCCACTAACCCTAATATCCCAGAGAAAGGAGGAAATATTACCTTAATATGGTTCTGGTGAGACCACACCTAGCACATTACATACATGTTGACACTCTCAAATATTAGAAATATACTGAAACTGTGGACAGAACTCAGAAGAACAAGAAAAGTGTGAGACTAGGGGTATGTCTACACTACCACCCTAGTTCAAACTAGGGTGGTGATGTAGTCAACCGGAGTTGCAAATGAAGCCCGGGATTTGAATTTCCCGGGCTTTCATTTGCATGTTGCCGGGCGCTGCCATTTTTAAATGTCCGCTAGTTCGGACTCCGTGCCCCGCGGCTACACGCGGCATGAACTAGGTAGTTCGGACTAGGCTTCCTATTCCAAACTACCATTACTCCTCGTGGAACTTACTCCTCGAGGAGTAAGGGTAGTTCGGAATAGGAAGCCTAGTCTGAACTACCTAGTTCGTGCCACGTGTAGCCGCGGGGCACGGAGTCCGAACTAGCGGACATTTAAAAATGGCGGCGCCCGGCAACATGCAAATGAAGCCCGGGAAATTCAAATCCCGGGCTTCATTTGCAACTCCGGTTGACTACATTACCACCCTAGTTCGAACTAGGGTGGTAGTGTAGACATACCCTAGGAGGTTTAAATTACAAGGAAAGATTAAGGGAATAACAATTTATTGCTTGCTAAACAATGACCAAGAGCAAAAGAAAATAAGTATCTACAAGTACTTAGGGGGAATGGAATTGAAAATGAATACAGACTGAATATGAGGCAATATTTATCCATAGTCAAAATTAGTTGTTTGTTGAAAAGTCTCCTACAGAAAGGGATAGAAGCCCAATCTATTAGGATTTTACACCCAACGTAAAGAAAAGCCCTTAAGAAACAATCCTGGCTTCATTCCTCGTGGGAATGGATGAGATGTGAACTATGAGTTACACCACCTTTAACTTTTCTGAGGTGGGATAAGAGGACTGTAGGGAGTGACACACCTATCTATGGCAGTGAAACCTGGCTAGGTCAGAGGGATTATCAAACTGCTGGAGATAGAAAATTTAACATTAGTACCAGTGAGAAGTACATACTAGATACTGCTGCTTGACACATCCATAATCAGGCCTCTACTGCAACTGACCATTCCATGATGTGGTCTGGGATGTCTCTGCAGCGCGAGCTGTTTGGAGACTGATGAAGCAAAGCCAAGCAATTTATTCCAACAGAGAGATGGAGTATCTTACCTGCATTCTTACATGGGGAAATCTCACTCTGGGAAAGCACTGCCAAAAATAGTGATATCATTCAGAGGAAAATGCTGTTTGTGGCTTCATTACCTCAGTCATGGAACTATTATGGAAGCTATTCCACTGTGTCAAGTTACCACCATTCAAAAGGAGTAAGTTCAAAGCCTTATCCAGTCAGCCATATACTCTAATCCACACTGCTTTGTAACCACGGATCACTACTTGGAACACCTACTGGGTAATTACTGATAAAAAAAAAAAAATCAGTCCTGCATTAACTGCAGGCATATTTCAGTAAAGATGCAGTCCAAAGTTCCCGTGATAATAGAAAATGCCAGGATGATATCCTCAAGTGTATGGGAATTTAACTCCAGTATTTCATCTAGATTTAAATTCTGATTATTACATCTTAACATTCCTTCTCCAGTTTCAACACGACATGCTTTTCATCCTCATTAAAATATTGTGTAGCACTGCTACTGAACAGCTGCCATGTTTTACAGTAGAAGTGGTTACATTTCACTGGAGGTCAACAGGATCACTGTGCACATTTTGCTAAGTTTTCCCCATTACTCTGAGGGGAGATAAATGGGCTCTACACATCAGACATATTGGGCTTACAGCCTGATTCTTCTAAATAGCACAAGCAAAACTCCTCCCACCCCTTAAGATAACAGCTTAAACACATCAGTTAAAGCACTTGCATTAAACTAGATCAGAAACATTTGCTCAGAGAGCAGCAACAAAAGTTCATTACTTGGTATTAGCATTGTACTAATGTAGGATGCACCATCCCTAGCTTTCAGATAGACACTAAACTGAACTCTGACCTTTCCCCAATCACTGGTGGCTGCGTTCCAAATAGAAATTGTGTACTTTTCAGATTTGCCAAATAACTCCAATACCCCAGCAGACTCTCCTTCAACTACTTAGTGAAACCAATTCTAACACCACAGGCTGGGTGCAAATTATTGATAAACTCAGAATGGCTGCCACTGTTCATATTTGAGATGCTCCAAGTATGAGACGTGTCAGGCACAAAACTACTGCATCATTGATGTTAGGCTTTAAACCACTGTAAACCTTCACAATTCTGATCCATATAGGTCCTGATACCATGCTCCATCTCCCTGGTATTCAAGTGCCTTAGGTGATAAAAATCTACAATGGCACAGGGATCTTAGCCTCATAAGCTAGCAACCACAGCACTGCCTCATGCAGCCAGCTAAACAAGATACCAACACATAGACAAAGCACTTGCAGGAGCACTGTACTCACCCTCATGGATGTTTCTCCACCATGTGGCTGCTGCAGCCTGAAGACCTGAGCCACCATGTGTTCTGTGGAAGGGTGCAGCAGGATGCGCCGGGAAGCCAGTCCCACCATCACATACCTGCCCATTGGAGACAGACTCACGGAAATGGCATTGGGGCCTGGGGATAGAACACAATAGGTCACAATTCCCTTGAGAGATTTTAGAGCCACTGGCCATTGTCGTCACTACCTGTCTGCTCCCTCATCTGCCTTATATCCACTATGTAATGAGCTCATGCTGCAGAGTCCACTGAACTAGAAGAGCCCCACTAATGCCAGTTAGAACTCTGCCAGGAGATACTGCACAGCAGTGTCCTATGAGCAACTGGGATTCCAGTATGTAGTGCAACCTCTTCTCAGCAGTTCTCTCATCAGCCAAGCCTTCAGCAACAGGAGCTTCACCACAGAGGTGCCACCTCATTGCCTGATCAGATCATCAGTGATGTGATCTTCCTTAGAGCAGCGACATGTTACTTTACTGTGATCTTCAGAGCTGGGCATGTCAATGCCAAGAATATGCTGCTGAAGTAATAGTTCTAAGACCTCTCCCATCCCATTCCCATGATGCATTCTTACCAAATCTTTTTGTGTACAGCATCTCGCCCAGATTGTGGGGAGCCAGAGAATATACAGCCAGTATGCCTTCATCAGGAAAGCCCCTCTGGCTGCTGGGAATGAACGCTGCCAGGAGCTGCCCATCTGCAGAGATATCGCAGCTAGCATCATTGTAAATCTTGCAGTTCTGAACAAGCACGTTCACTGAGGCTGCAAAGGAAAAGGAAAGAAAGGGACAAGGGTTATAGAAGCTAAGTTCAAGGTGGAAGGAACTGAGGCTCAAGCCTAGTGCGAGAGGTAGGGATGGGAAAAGGGCTACAGATTATTGTCCTCCTTAAAAAGGTCCCAAAATACTTACAGCCCTATTGGGCTACAAACTTTTCCAAAATAGAGACAAGACATTTGGAGGAACCTGAGGCTGGGGAAATGAGATCCCTACATCTTTTAGCATCTTCAGCCTTAAGCAGAGAACCAAGGATGATTACATGCTGTCAAACCATCTTCTTCATCCTGAAACCAATCCTTGATATCAAATGCATAGTTCAGAACAGGAGTTTCCAAACTGTGGACCTTTAAACACTTGAGATCCACAGAGAGGTGGCTGTTCATATGGTCCTTGTTTCCAGCTGCTAAAAAGGCATTACAATATTTCTATATTTGCCTTTAGCTATTGTCCTGATATGTTCCCATGTTAGCAATCGCTGTAGCTGCCACACTGACTTTTGTGTTCACAAATGGATGAGGAGCCTGACAATGGATTCCACATAGAGATGTCAGTGATAATCTGCCTTTTAATTTGTAGTGTATGCTGAATATCTAAGAATCATTATTTCAGGTGAATTAGAATAGATACAGGCAGTCCCCGAGTTACGTGGATCCGACTTATGTCGGATCCGCAGTTATGAACGGGGATTTCTCGCCCCGGAGAACTAGAGCAGCGGGACGCCTGGTCCCTCCGCCCGCCTTCTCCGGGGCGAGAAAAGCTGCTCCTCATCTCCCTGGTCTGCTGGCAGAGCCAGCAGACCAGGGAGACGGGAGCAAAGTGGCGGAGCACCGGGGGCCGGACCCGCGGCTGCTTCCAGATCAGCTGGAAGCGGCGCGGGTCCTGCTGGGTGCTCCGTTGCTTTGTTCAGCGTCTCCCTGGTCTGCAGAAACTGGTCTGCTGAAACTGACCAGCGACGGACTACAGGAAGCCCGAGGCAGAGTTGCTCTGCCCTGGGCTTCCTGGAATCAGCTGCTGATCAGTTTCAGCAGCAGCTGACTTGGGGACGCCTGGTGTTCTTACCTTGAATCTGTATGTAAGTGGAACTGGTGTCCAGATTCAGCTGTTGAAACTGATCAGTTTCAGCAGCGGCTGATGCCAGCTCCAACTTACATACAGATTCAACTTAAGAACAAACCTACAGTCCCTATCTTGTATGTAACCCGGGGACTGCCTGTATATGGCAAAGCAGGAGCCAAACACAGACATTTTAGAAGAGCTCAGAGTTCAGCTGTGGTGCTAATAGAAAAACCTTTCTAATCTCTACAATTTTCTCTGATCTCAAGATATTTTTCCTGAAAGCTGGTGCCTTCCCAATTTCAAATTTCCCTCCTATTAGATCTAAAAACTGGTCAAAAATAGTTACAAGCATTAATACACACATTAATGCTTCTTCCTACAAAGAATATTTTCTTGTACTTAAAATGGCTGAACCATGTTGCTCAACCTTGGATGACACCAACGTTTGTGAGTTTATCTTAACAGAGAAGGCTCAGGGGTGTTGATCACAGTCTTTAAGTATAAACAAATATTTAAATCCAACAGATAAAGTATAACATGACCCAAAGGCTAGAAGATGAAGCTGGACAAATTTAGACTGGAAATACAGTGTAAATTTGTAATAAGAGTAATTAACCACTGAAACAATTTATCAAGGGGATGATGGATTCTCCCACACTGACAATATTAAAAACAAGACTGGGTTTTTTCCTTCCAAAAGCTAGGCTTTAGGAATTATTTTGGGGAAGTTCTATGGCTGGTTATATATATATATGTGTGTTCAGCCTAGAACAGACTCTCACAACAGTCACTTTTGCCCTTGGAATCTTTGAATTTAGGAGTTTCATCCCGTAAAAGTGAAAATGTCACAACACTATGACACTAAAAGCAAGGGGTTCCAATAGAAACTGGTAAACAACCTTAACTAACTACAGAGGTCTGCTTGTGTAAACAAGCTCCATAAACGTACAGGGCACTTTAAAATATATACAGCTGCCCAAATGAGGACAAAACACCTGTTTCCGGGAGCTTAGAGTCTAAAGATGTATGAAAGGATACTAGGGACGTAAGCAAGTAGCTGAATAACCGATAAGTCTAGGCTTATCAGTAGTCAAGTTGACTGTTCGCTTCCCCCCTTTGCTGCCTCTGAATTAGAGGCAGTACGAGGGGGAAGAAGCAGGAGTCGGTGCTGGGGGGAGCCAGCTTAAAGGCTGGCTCCCCCCAGCACAATCTCCACGGTGCCATTTGCCTCCTCACTGTGCTGCTGCTTCTATCAGAAAAGAAAAATAATTTTATCATCATCTGCACAATTACTTGATATGGGAAAGCATCTTCAGTCCTGGCTCGCACCGGGTCCAGGAGTTACCCCCACTGTGGCTCTGCAGTTTAAATGTAGTAAGAGCAGGTTCACAGGCAGCCCGGCTCTTACTACACTTAAAACTACAGAGATGCAGCAGGGGTAAGTCCCGGACGCAATACTAGTCAGGACTTTGCCAGGATTGCTCAGTCTCAGCTCGTGCTGAGTCCGGACCTACCCTCGCTACACCTCTGTAGTTTAAATGTAGGAGGCGCCCCGGGCTGCCCGCCCGCCTGGATCTTACTACATTTAAACTGCCAAGCCACAGCAGGGGGAGCTCCTGGACCCGGTATGTGCAGGGACTAAGGAAGCCTTTCCGTATCAACTAATTGTGTAGTTGATAAACATTTTATTGACTACACAATTAGTGGATTACCCATCTTTTGGTATCCTTAGTGGATACAGTACAGAATGGCTAGAATCATTCCATCTGGAATGTTTTGCACCACTCAGAAGGTTGCAGGAGGAAACAAAATGGCAATTTATAAACTAGCCTGAGACAGTGCCAGTATGAGGTGATGTTAGATAGTAAAGTGTGAATCTGGCAGATGCATCAGTCCATAAGAGGAGAGCAGGACAAGTGAGCAGACGCAAGGCAACAGCAAATGCTACTTGGGAAAAGGACAATGGAGTATATAAGAGACATCTGCAGAGTATTGTTCTTTTAAAAATTTGCTGCACATAGAGAAGCCCTCTTAGCAAGACAAATCATTAGCTTCTCTGCTAGAAGTGAGCCATCAACCCAACTTGATGTGCACCTGGGATACAAGTCATATCACAGGTGTCAGGTGCAATGCATGGGGAGAGCACTGTGCATTTCAATCTTTGCAGATGTTATTTACACTAACTTTGTGAAGGTGCTTCTCTTGCCCTGTTTACATATGGTCAGGGCAGAGGCACTACTTCCATTCAGGGTGAGAGATGCCAGTATGCCAGCAGGGAAAGTTTTGACTTAAGTGGAGATCTCAGCAACCATCAGCAGGTTTTTAGTACAAGTAATGACTCTCAAAGAACTGGTATTTAAGGAGTTTCCAAATCATGGAGTGTGGAACACTCTATATACCTTAAAGATTCTAGGTAGTTACTCTTTGGGACATGCTCTATAGAAACTGAGTACAGATGATTTTAGGAAAAAGTTTGCTATTTCAGTAAAAATCACCCTGACAAGGCTGCCCTTTCATCTATTTTCTTTCACATTGTTAATGCAGCCACTGTGCTGACAGAACAGATCAAAAGAGACATCAGAGAACAAATTAAACTGTTATGCCAACTTGGAGTGCATTACACCCACAGCACAATTATGCTCAGAACCAAGGAAGGCTTGGAATGTCAGCAAGACTAGCATTCTGTTTGCTATGGAAATTCACCAACTAACAGGAGCCACAATACTCTGCCCATTCCCAGCCACCCTCAGTGCTCATCTTCCTCATGGGCTGTACATCGTTTCTCATAGGCTTTACTTAATGAATTTCTTATGCTGCACCAGAGTGTGGGAGTGGGCTTACAAATCAGTGGGTACTGACTGTCTCCTATCTTGAGATCTGGTCAATGCTATACTGTATAGAAGAATGGATTTCTGGCTTGTGACTATAGTGGAATAGGACCAGTTTGCCAAGATAGTTAGAAATCACAATACTGATCAATAAATGATCAATAAGGATATGATTTAGTCATGAAAGTCATAGATTGCATGACTTTAATGGATCTACATGACTTCGTTGGCTTTAGCATGCACCACAGTAGCTGCAGCTGTCGATGGAGCTGTCTAGAGTTCTCTCCCCATGCAGCTGCCAAGGTTGTCCCCACCCTACCACACATGGCCAGAGCTACTCTCCACTTATGCCTGGAACAGCTGAAGGCAGACGGGGCTGGAACTGTCCCCCCATCACAGTCAGAGCTGTCAGTGGCTGCAGCTAGAGCCATGTCCCCTGTCCCCTCAGTGACTGGAACAGTTGCCCCTACCCAGCAGCCTGTCTCACAGGCCATGGCTGGGGCTCAGGCTGTCCATTTCCCCAAGCAGTCAGCCCCTCTTTCCCCCTCCCCAGTTACTTTTAGTAAAAGCCATGGACATGTTCCAGGCTTCTGTGAATTTCTGTATATTGCTCAAGACCTATGACTTTTGCTAAAAATAACCAAGGCAAAGTCTTAAACTTAACAATCACAGCTCTGCCACAAAGAAAACAAAGAGCAATCCTCATATTAAAGTAATTAAAAACAAAGGTGGGTGGAGGGAGAGAAGAATAAAAGCTTACTAGCAAAACGGGAAAAAAAGACAAATCTGTAGGGAGAAAGATGGAATTTTACAATTTTTGCACTAGCTGTTTAGAGAGAACCCACCTATAGCGTCCAAGCTTCTCAAAAGAATGTCTCACACATATATGCTTTCTCCCACATCTACCCTCAACTTTTAGTAAGACCTGCCATTGAGAATTCATCTCAATCACACTGACTCAAGTGTCTGGCTTGATTGTGTGAGAGGTGTTCCTGCCAAACAGTTGAAGTCACAAACAATGTAACTAATCAACGGGAACTATGTCACCAGCTCACAAGTGTCCACTTCAATGACAGACACCATCATTTCAAACTCATCTTCCCCTCATTTAATTGAGACAGGAAGTGCTGCTTTGAGTTGGCTGCTGGCCACATCACCTTCCTTTTGATGGGAAGTGGACCCTGAAGGCATCAAATCAGTCTTAAACCTCAAACCATTTTTAATTCCCAGGCATTACGTAGACACGTCAACATTCTCGTACAAATGGACAAGGTCCACCTCAAACAGCAGCTTCTTAGGTAGCAACAGGAAGTGATCAGGAGTGAAGAAATAAACACGTCCACATGTGAAGCTGAGTCACATTCTCAGGGATTCAGTTTCTCAGAATAAGTCTGTCCAAAAGAACCTCTCTTTCCTGGCATTCTCTATGATGTGTTAAGCTTCACGGCATCCTCCAACGAATTACATCCATAAGCGTTAAGACAGCTGCCTATGCACTGGGGATGGTTGGATGAAGAACATTTTATCTAACTGTGTTTTGTTAATTACATCTTCCTGACTCACATCTCATGCGCAAGATGGTATCTCCCATAATACAATGCCTCCAGCACCATGACAGGGCAACAAGTTCAGAACTGACGCAAAAGGAAAGCACTCCCACAGAACCATTGTCACAACCTTTGCAGCTAGGGTTTTCAAACTAACAGTCAAGATGCCCTCAGAGGGTCGAGAAATTATTGCAGGGGAGGAGAGGCTGATGAGCTGTCAGCCCCCACCCCAAGCCGCACTCTGAAAACTTACTGAAAGACTAAAGGACTGATTAACAGGCAAGGTCAGGAAGGGGGGATTAAGTGGGACCACAGAGAATGGGGTTATGTTCTGCTGCATTTAACACCTTTGTTTGTTAGTGATCTGGGAAACTAAAAAAAAACCAGATTATTAGTGAAATTAGCAGACTCTGTTAAACTGAAAGGAGCAGCAAACACCAGTGCAGAGAAAACACACACACACACACACACACACACACACACACACACACACACACACACACACACACACACACACACACACACACACACACACACAGAGAAAAGACCTTAGAGGTTAAACACATGGGCAGAAAATAACATGAAATTCAACTTGGCTTAATATATCTAATCCATCAGAAGGAAAAGAATCCAAAGCAGAGATATTGAGCTGGAGGAAGGGAACTAGGGAGCAGTAATGCTGAGAGTGAACAACAAATAGGATAGGATCTTGCAATGCAAAAAAGTGCCAAAAAGAAAAACAACAACCCAGAATTATATCAATTTTGATTTGCATCCACTAACCCTAATATCCCAGAGAAAGGAGGAAATATTACCTTAATATGGTTCTAGTGAGACCACACCTAGCACATTACATACATGTTGACACTCTCAAATATTAGAAATATACTGAAACTGTGGACAGAACTCAGAAGAACAAGAAAAGTGTGAGACTAGGGGTATATCTACACTACCACCCTAGTTCGAACTAGGGTGGTGATGTAGTCAACCGGAGTTGCAAATGAAGCCCGGGATTTGAATTTCCCGGGCTTTCATTTGCATGTTGCCGGGCGCTGCCATTTTTAAATGTCCGCTAGTTCGGACTCCGTGCCCCGCGGCTACACGCGGCATGAACTAGGTAGTTCGGACTAGCCTTCCTATTCCGAACTACCATTACTCCTTGTGGAACTTACTCCTCGTGGAACGAGGAGTAAGGGTAGTTCGGAATAGGAAGCTTAGTCCGAACTACCTAGTTCGTGCCACGTGTAGCCGCGGGAGTGAGGGGACAGGCAGCACCCCAGAGACAGTGCAGCGTGAGGGGGAACTGACTTAAGCCAACTGCCCCCAGCACTGGCTCCTGTCTCCGCTTTGCTGCCCCTCAGAGGCAGCAAGGGGTTGGGTGCCACAGAGAGCACAGGGCGAGCAGGGACTGCTTGAGTCCCTGCTCACCCCTTGCTCCCTGCAGCACTTGTACGTTTCAAAAGCAGAAGCACCCGCAGTGGGAACTGGCAGGAGTGGGGACTAAAGCAGTCCCTGCTCATGCCATTTCCTGCTGTGCCTCTGCCCCTCCCCCCGCTCCCGGAGAGATTGTGATGGCAGGGAACCAGCTTTACTGGTCCCCCCAAGCACCGGTTCCTGTTCCCCCCACCCTTGCTGCCTCTCTCTGATAGAGGCAGCAAGTGGGGGGGGGGGGGAAGTGACTTGTCAAACTGACTGTTCGATAAGCATTTGCTTAGCAGATAGTTGACTAGTCGCTTACATTCCTACCCCAGGGTTGGGGCTCGCTGGCTGCCCTGCTTTTGCCACTGGCTGTTCACTCAGCTGGTGCTCCCCCAGAGACAGGGGTTGCACTCTTGGGTGCTGGGGCTCTTTGATCCAGCAACATCCGTGGTCTGATGTTGCTGGACCAGAGAGTCCCAGATTTCAGAGGTTCAACCTGTATCCCATTCAAGTACTAACAAGATCACAGTTAAATTTAATTAGGCTGTGGGCCATTCCATGACTGGTAGTTCTGATCAACCTTATTCCACTTTAGATACTGAAAGAGGAAAAGAGGCCAAGTCTCCCCTCGCTAATGGTGCCAGAGGAACAGCCTGGAGAAGCTGCTCACAGATACTCTTAGTGCAATAGCAGCCGAAACAAGGCATGATGCTGTTCTTATTTTTGCACTTCTCGCCTAGAGTTTATAGTGGGATGGACTAGAAATACAGAAATGCAGCCACAGAAGAGCAAAGCCTATCTGGATCAAGGCACACTTGTTAAACTAAACTGATTTAGGCGATGTCTATACTACCACTTCTGTCAGCAAAACTCATGTTGCTCAGGGGTGTGAAAACACACCCCTTGTGTGACACAAGTTACACCGACATAAGCACAAGTGTTGACGGTTCCATGTTGGCGGGAGTGCTTCTCCCGCTGACATAGCTACTGTTGCTCATTGGGGAAGATTTAATTAATCTGATGAGAGAGCTCTGATCAATTGACATAGAATGGCTACACGAGAGCTCTTACAGTGGCGCAGCTGCATCAGTACAACTGTGTTGCTGTCAGCTATCTAGTGTAGACACAGGCTTAGGGAAACCAGAGTAAGTCTGTTTATAGGCACTCTTATATGGGTTTACAATTGGCTTTTTTGTTTAGCTTAATCTTACAAAAACCCAGCAATTAATGTACACTGAACCAAGCCATTAAAACTGAAATACAAATATCTGCACATAAGGCAACTGAAAAACACACAGCTAATAAACTTTGGTACAGGCTTGTATATGGACAAAAGTGAAGTTAAACAGGCCAAAACCCTATGTGGACAAGCTTACTTCAATTTGGTTCCTTCTCATATTGCTTAAGCTTCTGTCAGGAAATATACAGGTACATGCTAAATCAGTACAGAGGGATTCAAGAGATAAAAGTTTGTCATACAGAGGTACAGTTTGCAAACTGATTTTGGTTAAATTGGTGTAACTTGTGTGATTAATCAAGGCTTTGGCAAAGAAGTGAAAGTGAGGGGAAAGGAACTGCTCATGGCCACATCGGAGTTCAGTAACAGTCAATCACAGCTCAGGAGTTACTGGCTCCCAGTGCTGTTCTCTTTCCTCTGTGTCCAGCATTAGGTCTCCAGTTTCAAGTGCAGCTCTGGCCACTGACCCAAGAAGAGCAGGGCTCTGCAGACCACAGGTTGTAGACCACGGCTGGAAGATATACAAAGTGCCAGAGTTAGATGCAGTGAGTGCAGAGTGGGATGGAAAGGGAGAACAAAATACCTCAACATTTTATAATTAAAATAAATGAAGGTAAGCAGGCCTAGAGCCAGGCTCTAATCAGGCACAGAGTGGGAAGCCAGATGCACACAGCATAGACTTGCAGCAGGGATCAACGCTGCAGACAGACAGAGGAGGAGCAAGATGGCAACAGAAGACAGAAATATTATTATATACTAATTATAAATAATCTCTGAATGGAAGAGTCCTAACAGGGGAGAGGGAGGAGTTTGAAATATTGATGCTTCGAGGAGCAGATGGTTCTGCCTTTCTACAGGGCCCTATACATTATAAGCAAACACCCTGTACAAAAATTTAACAGCAGCTTGGCTCCAGGGCAACTAGACGAGCCCAGAAGAGCTATTAGCAGCTGAAACACTTTTCAAATGCATTAAAAGCATGTGGAGAAGCCCAAAGGATTTTAAACCAGCAGCAAGTTTTCTCCTCTCTGACTGCAGCTTTATCCTTGTGCCTGGGTCTCTGACTGGGGAGGGAATCCTCACAGTCAACAAGGAAGAAACCTGCCCTTAGGTGCAGGTCTGCTCCTCAGGTTAAAAAAACCGGATAAGTACAAATTAATCCAATCACGGATATCTGGCATAATGCTCACAATGCCTGAGAAGATGCTACCTGCTACTCCCCAAGAGATACAATGCCTCTTAGACAAACAAGATTCCACTTAATTACCTTTTTCTATTGTGGGGGTTCCAGCCCCGCCCCCTCTTCCTTGTGAACATAAGAACATAAGAACGGCAGTACTGGGTCAGACCAAAGGTCCATCTAGCCCAGTATCCTGTCTACCGACAGTGGCCAACACCAGGTGCCCCAGAGAGGGTGGACCGAAGACAATGATCAAGCGATTTGTCTCCTGCCATCCCTCTCCAGCCTCTGACAAACAGAGGCCAAGGACACCATTTTATCCCCTGGCTAATAGCCTTTTATGGACCTAACCTCCATGAATTTATCCAGCTTCTCTTTAAACTCTATTATAGTCCTAGCCTTCACAGCCTCCTCTGGCAAGGAGTTCCACAGGTTGTGCTACCTTGACACATTCCCGAGTGCCTAACTGTCCACAATACACACAGTTTATTCCGCTGGGGTATGTGGGGTGGGGGATCTGGGCCCGCCCTCGCTCCCAGACCCCAGCCCAGGGCCCTAAGGACAGTATCACTGGGATCTGTCCCACCGGGGGGGGGGGGATTCTGCCCCCGAAACCCGCCGGTGCGCCGGCTCCTCGCCCTGCCCTGGGCTACTTCCACCCCACCTACGACTCCCTATGCTTCCCTTGCTTTCCCACCTACTCTCTCCTCCTCCCCCAGTCTCCCCTGCTCCTCCGCTTTTGTTCCGTCTTGCCCCAGTCTACGTCCGCCTCCGTCCCTGACGTCATTTCCGGACGCCATTTCCCCGCCGCCCTGCGTCTGACATTGCCTAGCAACGTCTCCTGCCCCGCTGTTCACCAGACGCGTGGCCGCGCTACACAGCCGGCACGCGCGTAGCTCTCGTCAGGCAGCCCCCATCAACGAGAGGACAATCGCCGGGTCAGTGCGGGGTGGGCCCGTTTTGGGGGGGTAGGCGGGCCCCACCCCGTCACACTATGCAACATTAAGAAGCAACTTTTAGAAATGGGCCTCTCATTTCCAGCAAGGGTGTAACCCTTGAAACACCATCCAATGGATTTCTAGGGCATAGGCAAGAGACAGAAAAAAAAGGAAGCAGGGCAAATTCCCATCTAAGCACAAGCCCTCCATCAGTTTTACCCCTGTATATACAATAGTATATATATATATGCAAAGTCTCTCCCAGTTCCTGGGATAGATTCTGCGTACTTATCTGTGAAAGAAGAAAGCTCTCTGAAATAGAATCCATGTCCCTCCAAGGAACATTGAGTCACCAAAGACTACTCTGATGCACAGAAATACACTCAACAGTGTTTCTCAGTGAAGGACTGTAGCCATCCCTTAATATCTGCCTGACAGTTTGGGAAGGCAGCAACTGGTCCCTGGCATCAAAAAGGCTGAGAAACCCCTGCTCTACAATTCAGCTGTTTCATGGGTAAGGAAAGAGGCTGTGGGAGAGGGAAATCCAGTGAAGTTTTCATTCTTCACCAGCTGGATGTGGGTACCTTCAAGAGCTCAAACATCATGATTCCCGAGGGTTACTGGAAGCTTGAATTACAAGCATATATTTGCATGGTACGCTATAGACCAAATACTCACCCATACTCTAACCTTGGTGGGTGCTGCCAACATACAACCAGCCCTTTCATTCCATGATCTCCTGAACTCACAAGAATGTTCATTGATTTGAGGAGATACCCACAGAAATGGATCCATGCAAAGAACCCTAGATGTAGTCAACAAGGTGTACATGGGCAAAAAGAGCTATAATATCACACTTTGTGATTCCAACAAGCCTGCTATATATTTAATGGCTCCAGCTGAAGTGACAATACTATCAGAAAATCCAACATGCTTGGACTGGACCTTTAGGAATTCCCAAAAATTTGATAGAGGATGCACTAGTTCACTTGCCAGCTTACCATTGCTGATTTCAGGCAGGTCAAACTTGGTGAAGTCCCACCACTGGAGCCGGTAGGTGGTATTGGCAATGTTGCTGGCCACAGCAGACTGTCCATCTCCAATCACAGCCCCTGGAGGGAAGGAGAAAACAATTAGCAAGTGGACTGCTGTGCTTTCCCTAATAGAACAGATCTGAAAATCACAGAGCAGAAGATGATTCAACAGAAATATTTTCAGTGTCCAATGCACAAAGACTTCTGAGCTCCTAAACAAAAAGCACCAAAGGAACATTTACAGAAACTAGGGATGTAAGAACCACTCAGAATAGTTAACTGGTTAAAAAATGTGTTTAACTGGTTAACCACTGGCTGTGGGCGGCGGCTTCTCCAGGCCCGCCATGGCCCTGCAGGCTGGTCTGCCGTGGGAGGGGGAAGACGACAGTTAATCAGTTAACCGGTAAGCATGCCAGTAAGGCATATGCTTATCAGTTAATTGGTTACCCAGTTAACCTTTAACAACAACAGAAACAGCAACAGGTCACAAAACTCCGAGCAGAGGAAATGGAGGGAAAAAACATCCTTAGAGCGCATTCTGGGGAAGGCTGATAGTTGTAAGAAAATATTTAACCAAACACAAAGGAGGTTTCATTTATTCCCACCTACTCATTTATCTATTTCAGATTCATCTTATTTTATTGACACTACCAGAAGGTATATGTCATTGACTCCCAAATTTCTATGCAATTTGGAAGGTAGGCAAATATATGTTAAGAAACAAAAAGTTGTGGTCTTAAAAATGTCCCTTATCTGAACGAATTTGTACCTCTATGAAAAGCCACCTATATCAGTACACATTCCTCATTCCCACTCTCACACCTCCCTAGAAGGGACTGTTTGCTAGTAATATCTAATCCCTAAATATTAACAGGGCATATTTTTGAGAAATCAAGGGTCCAAATGTTTGAGCTGATCTTTGTGAGGTCACTGCTGCAATGGAAAGATCAGAGGGGACAGGACAGAAAGATAAGTTTCAAGCAGTCACAGAATGACAACCACATATGATTCCTTTGTGTTAATCCATGTGCTTACCTTCCTTTTGCCTTTCCTATTAATTGCATGTGCTGTGTTGATTTCAAAAAGGTGTAAGCTTTTCTAGGCATATAATCTCTCTCAAAAGCACAATATAAAGTTATGGTGCCATATAAATAGCACAGTGCTAATTATGCTAAAATACAGGTGAACTTGACTAGGCTGGACACAACTCATTTTTATACAATTTTCATGGATGAGATCAATGTTTATTCATAGGCTTTTTTTTTTTTTTTTAAGATTTTTATTAGTTTAAATTTTCACAGCTAAGTGAAACTGGTGGGTTAGGTAAACCTCACACATCAAAATATAGAGAGTAAACATCCTTCAGTCAAAGTAGTAAGTTCTTAAGCAACATTTTTCTTTGTCTCGTTCTGTAAACTCAGACCACCACCAATGGAGGTATTTTTTAATCATTTGTATGTACAGTAAAACTCCGATGATCCAGCACTCCTGATGGTCTGGCACCATCAGGAACCCGAAAGTGCTCCGGGCAGCCGGACCATTGGAGCTGCTCTGCCCCCGGCTTCCCCGATTCAGCTGCTGCTAAAACTGACTAGCGGCTGAATCAAGGAAGCTGGGGGCAGAGCTGCTGGGTAGGTCCCGTAGTGCTGCCCCTCGGGGCTGCAGGACCAACCCGGCAGCACCCCAGCTGTCCTCGATTCAGCCGCTGCTGATACTGATCAGTGGCTGACTCCAGGAAGCCCGGGGCAGAGCAGCTCTGCCCCAGCTTCCTGCAATCAGCCCCGATCAGTTTCAGCAGCAGCTGACTTGGGTACACCTGGGACAGAGCAGCTGGGGTGCTGCCGGGTTGGTCCCCATAGTGCTGCCCCTCGGCGCTACTGGACCAACCTGGCAGCGCCCCACCTGCTCTGTCCCAGGCTTCCCGATTCAGCTGCTGTTGAAACTGACCAGCGGCTGACTCCAGGAAGCCCGGGGCAGAACAGCTCTGTCCCAGTTTCCTGGAATCAGCCCCTGATCAGTTTCAGCAGCAGCTGACTTGGGGACACCTGGGGCAGAGCAGCTAGAGTGCTGCCGGTTGGTCCAGTAGTGCCGTGGAGCGGCGCTGTGGGACCAACCCGGCAGCACCCCAGATGCTCTGCCCCAGGCGTCCCCAAGAGCAGCGGGGGTGCTGCCAGGTTGGTCTCGCAGCGCCAAGAGTCGGCGTTACCGGACCAACCCGGCAGCACTCCAGCTGCTCTGCTGCAAGCGTCCCTGATTCAGCCACTGCTGAAACTGACCAGCAGCAGCTGAATCAGGGACGCCTGGGGCAGAGCCGGACTATCGGAAGGGGGGGGCTACGAGGGCTCTGGGGTGGCATCCCCCCCCCCAGACCACTCATAGCTCCCCCTTCCGATAGTCCAGCATATCTGATAATTCGGCACTCCCTGGGTCCTAAAGGTGCCGGACTATTGGAAGTTTACTGTATATGGTGCCAAGAATGTTCAATCAACATTAACCAATAAAAATGCAATCCTTCAAAGCCTATTTCTGACTGACTTATGTTTTGAGTCAAATGTGTGCCCTTTCTGGCCCTTTAAAATGACAGTTGTGTATACAGTGTTGTTGTAACTTCACAGAGGCAGTTCTTAGATAAAAATCACATTTTATTGGATATGGAACAGCCTCTGCACTCAGAAACTTAGAAAGCTATCTCCTATTTCTTAATTCACTCTGATCTCTGGCTGGCAGGGAGAAAAGAGGCTCAGCACAGCTGTCCACTTAGCTCTTTTTTTTCCTGTAGCTGTTTGTGTGTCAGCCAGAAACTCAGATCCCCCCTTGCTGGAGCAAAGTGCCATTCCCAACTCTAACAAGCCCTACCACAAAGCTTAGACAATGATACAGAGCATTAGGTTAAGAGAATGACCTGGAAACTTGTATTTAGAAGAAATGTGTCCAGAAAAAGTACTAAGTACACTGGCTGGGGAAAAAAGGAATATCCTGACACATCAAAATGGGCTCAAGTGGGTGTCTGCTCGACTCTTGAGAATGTGAAGGAGAAGAGAGAGAGTGTCCACATAGCAAAAATATACCTGAGGGTCTGGGAATCACCAAATATTTCATATTCCTGCATATACAACACCACAAACTTCAGATGCAAGTAGGCCTAGTGAGCACACAGACACACCCACAGACAAAAGCCCAAGGTAAAAAGGATTTAATCAAGGAAAGGAAGACAAGCCAAATGCGAATGAGAGAGTGCAGACACCAGACTTTCAGGGAATTTGTTTAGCTGGAACATTCTTGACACTAACTGTGAAAACATTAGATAGTTAGCAGCCAAGTTCTCCCAGAAAGTCTGCCCAGGATGTTGCAGCCATATTAGATAAAAGATGGAATGTCTTGGACAATTCAGGTTTTGATATATGCCAGACAGACCAAATGCCCTGGCAGATGGCTAGGAGTTTGGTAGGCACCAGTTGGCACAATGACATGCAAGGTGAGCAGGCCTACAGTCTCAGATTCTACCTCCCTTCTCAAATCCTAGCAGAAAGCTCAGGGCAGCAAAATAAAACTAGTCTGAAAACACACTGAACAAAGCTTGTGTGTGGTCTACAATAAGAGAGGTGAGAACAAGAGCGAAGAGCAAATTCAAGAACAATCCTGATGAACAAAGGGAGACTGAAAAAGCGGCTGCTGGTCTCCCTTGATACACATAAGCCATCCTAGGCCCTAGTTTGTGGTTTCAGTGAAAGCTCTGAAAATATGCCCAGGATGAGCTTTCTGAGCAGAGTTTTATATTGTGTAACTCAGCTATGAGAGGCCTCCAGCAACTGATGGCCTGCTCTGTATTCCCATTGGCCTCTTTATCTGCCTCTTTCAGACACTGTCTCAGACTGCTTAGAAAGCAGAACTGAACATTTTCTATCTCTGTATAAATGCCCAGGACTTTCCCACTATATCCTCCCAATGCACAGGGCTCCTCTGAGAACTGGAGATTGTGCTGGAAAAGGCATTTAGTAAACAAGATTCAATAGGTTAGTAAAAAACAGCCTGCACTCAGAAGTCAATGCCCATCAGCAAGTGCCTATCTGTGAAGGGAAAGGGAGACAGACTGGCAGGTTTAAACTCCATACTCCTAGGCCTGTTGCTTTCAAGCCTGCTTGGAGCATGTAACTGCAGCTTCCTCTGGGGTAGCCCTTGCGCAAAGAGAGAAGAAATGGAAATTGAAGTCACTGTGTAAAAGGCACAGTGATGGAACCAGCAGTGTAGGAGAAGAAATGGAAACTATCATGAATAATTCCAGCAATTGCTGTAAGACTGGGTCACAAATGGGTTTCTCTTCTACAGGTATACCATAGATAGGAAAAAAAGCAGAAGTACCATTCAGGTATAGGGTAGCTGCAATAAGACACACGCCTTTCCTGGTTTGTGAGGAGGATCTTTACATGCCAGTTGGCTCCCAATGAGAAACTTAACAAGCCCCCCCCCCCCCCCCGTAGTAATGCCACAAACAGCAGTCTCCCTTCCCAAATCTATGCACTACTTTGTATGAGGGAGTCATCATCTATATGCAACATGTCTTGGGATGATGAGAATTCTTCATCCAATTTGGTCTGCTGATTTGATCATTAGCTTCATTGGCACAGGCTCAGTACTGACAGGGAGCATGACATGAACTCTCTGATCCATGACCCCCAATGCAAGTGGAGAGCACTTCAATCCATGAAGCGCTGCCTGGCAGCTTGCACTCAACTCCTGAGATTTAACAAAAAAAAAAAAAAAAAAACCCACACCTTTCCAGTGTTCTTAAACTTGTTTGCTTTGCTAGGCCTAATATATGGTACAGATGCTATTCCCTCTCAGTCAAAATGGCAACATGTCAGTTTGTTGGTTTTGTAAACAATTGTATCTATTGCTTTGAACACCAATTGACAGAAAGGCATTAGCAAACATTTCCTAACATTTTCTTCAAAATCTTCTGGGTCTGCATGGGGCCCTTTCCAAAGGATGTTACCAGTTACCCCGTTGCTCTTTTGTCCTGGAGATGCCAGAGCCTCTCTAAAGGAATAAAAGACAGATCCTGTGTTGTTCCAAGAAAGGGCGAAAGCAGCCCTCTGTCCTTACATGCTCATCCCCCACTCCCGGCAGAACCTAACAAAATAGATGGCTCTTACTGCCACAGCTACCTTAAACTAGAAAATGTCAACCAGAAGCAGAGAAGAGCGGGCAGAGAAGAGCGGGCAAAGTCACCAAATCTAGAATGGGTCAGCTGTACATACATGACTACAAGCAAAAGGGTTCTGGCCATTTCTCAACTGATCCAAAGTTGTTCAGCCCACATTAAATGTGTATTCTGCAATTTACATGCTTTCATTAAGTAATTACCTGCATTTACAGTAATTATGTAATTGAGAGGTGTCATTATTAGATTAGATCTAGTTACATGTAATCAATGTCATTCAGTTTTGTCTCAAATCCATCCAGAAATTTCACACATACATGCACCATCCTACAATAAAGAGTGAGAAAGCAAATCTTGGAGACTCAAAGGCGCGGGAGGAGGGGCGGTGGGGGAATATATTTTTGTGTGTGCCCCTCATTACCTAGGGTCCACACAGCACTGCCCCAATGATTTGAAATTTCTCTCTCCAATCGAGATGGAAAGATGAACAATATAGGAAAAAAGCTAAAACCTCCTCTCCCACTGTTCAGCAGAATTTCTGCACAACAAAAAGCAGCTGGGACTTGTTTTGCCAAACCAGCTACTAACAGGTGACTGACAGAAGCTGGGAATGAGTGACAGGGAATGGATCACTTGATGGATTACCTGTTCCATTCATTCCCTCTTGGGCACCTGGGAAAGGCCACTGTTGGAAGACAGAATACTGTGCTAGGTGGACCTTTGGCTTGACCCAGTATGACTGTTCTTATGTTCTTAAACCAGTAAAGAATGATGCCTCTTAAGCCTTGGAGTAGCCTAGAGACACTGAAGGTACATCAACACAAGGATTAAAAACCTGAGTCTTGCAAGGTCAGTTGGCTCAGCAGTGCATGTCTAAGTCTCAGGAATCAGGCTCCAGCCCAACAACCTACACAGTAATTTTTTTAGCCCAGCAGCCTGAGTCAGCTGACCTTAGCCAATTGCGGCCATGTCGCGGATCTTACACCCCCCCCCCCCTTCCTGTTGTAGGTGTACCCTGAGAACACTTTGGCTTCTGTCACAGATTCCAAGACCAGAAGGGACTACTGTGATAATCTAATCTGACATTCTGTATAAGGCAGACTAGAAAATTTCCCCAAAATAATTCCTCAAGCATAGCTTTAAGGAAACATCCACTATTGATTTAAAAATTGCTCGCAATGAAGAATCCACCATGAACCTTGGTAAATTGTTCCAGTGGTTAATTACTCTCACTGTTAAAAAGTTACATCTTACTTCCAGCCTAAATTTGTCTAACTTCAGTGTCCAGCCATTGGATCACGTTATAACTTTCTCTGATCGAGCAAAGAACCCAATAAAATATTTGTTCCCCATATAGAAACTTCTAAAGTAATCAAATCACCTGTCCTTTTCTTAGTTAAGCTAAATAGATTGAACTCCTTGAGTCTATCCTATAAGGCAGGTGTGATGAATGGAAAATGTCATACCGCACCCATTTACCACAGCAGGTTTTCCAATCCTTTAATCATTCTCACGGCTTTCCTCTAACCTTTTTCAAATTAATCAACATTCTTCTTGAATTTTAGATGACAGAACTGGACCCAGCACTATAGCAATGGGCACACCAGTATCAAATGCAGAGGTACAATAACCTCTCTTCCCTTAGAGACACAAGGTGGTTGAGGCAATCTCTCTTTTTGGACCAACTTCTTCTGGTGAGAGAGAAAAGCTGCTGGGCTTACACAGAGTTCTCTTCTGGCGACAGAGGCATGTAGATTAGACTACCTGGCATAGAAAAATGAAGCGGCGATTTAAATAATCGCCGCTCATTTAAATGGCTGCCGCGCTGAGCTGATCAGCTGTTTGTCAGCTCAGCGCGGTAGTCTGGATGCTCCGCGGTCGACATCAAAGGCATTTGTCGACCTCCCAGGTAAACCTCATCCCAAGAGGCATACCTGGGAGGTCGACAAATGCCTTTTATGTCGACGGCAGAGCGTCCAGACTACTGTGCTGAGCCGACAAACAGCTGATCGGCTCAGCACGGGAGCCATTTAAATTTAAATGAAGTGGCGATTATTTAAATTGCCGCTTCATTTTCCTATGCCGGGTAGTCTAATCTACATGCCTCTGTCGCCAGAGGCATGTAGTCTAGATGTACTCAGAGTGTCATTGCTAGATAACAATTATACTAAACAATTCTACCTTAACACATTTTACGAGACATTCAAGGTGAACTCTTATTCATAATTCGCGTTTATGTAATCAAGGATTGCATTCGCCTTTCTAGCTATGACATCTCACTGGGAGCTCATGTTTAGCTGACTGTCCACCATAAGCCCAAAATTATTTTTGCATTGCCACTGCATTCCAGGATAGAGTCCCCCATCTTGTAAGTATGGCTTATATTCTTTGTTCCTAGATGAATACATTTACATTTAGTTATTAAAAAAATGCATAATTTGCTTGAGCCCAGCTTACCAAGCAATCCAGACTGTTCTGTTTCAATGCTTTGTCCTCTTTGTTATTTACCACACCCCCAATTTTTGTGCTATCAGTGATGATTTCACATCTTCTTGTAGGTCAGATAAAAATGTTAAATAGCTTCAATCCAAGAACCAGTCCCTAAAAGGACCCCACTATAAACACACCTGCTTGATGACAATTCCCCATTTACAATTCTTAAGTCTGGACAGTAGCAGATCAACACTTCTAGGAAACAGTTCTCACCGTTCATTTGCGAGACTTGTCTGACTTCTGGAGGTTCCACTGTTTGGTGGAATCACAAGGGATTGGAGCACTTACCCAAGAGTCTTGGGCTTGTCATCACAATGAGCAAAACTACCTTTTTCTACAAAGATGTAGATTTCACAATACTGAAATCTGAAGTGAAGGGAAATTTAAATGCAGTGAACGTGGGTTTGATTGGCAGCTTTCCTGCGTCTGTCTATCACTGGGTGATAAACACTAGATGATGGCAGAAATGAAGATAAAGGCTTTCAGCAGCACCTCCCCCCAGTCTCTGCCTGCCCTCACTCAGCACATGACAAGAGGGAGAGTTTTAAGAGACACAGCAGCCTTTTAACAAAGATATGGTTAAAAACTTTTATTACATATTCCCTCCATGTGAAAATTAGCCTCTTGTCAGCCTCATCCTTTCAGAGGGTCCGATTCATCTCAGATGAATCGGAGGAAAAAACTGCTCATTTGTAAATCAAGCCATGCAAGCCTAATATGAGCTCAGAGGGAGGGGGCAGGAAGAAACAGCACAGAACTCATCTCTAGAACATTCTAGTATTCCTTCATTGAAGAGCAAGATACTGGCTCTATTTCCAAACTCCAACTGGATGAGTCAGTAATAGTCTCTCAATCTCTATACAGGTATTGCTGCTTAAATGTCAGAAATGGGTAGCAGCTACGTGCTTCAGAAGTATTTTCCCTTGGTGTAAATCAATGAAGTCAATAGGAACATTTAACAGAAGCAATAGTTCTTCCAGAGTTTGGCATGAGAGAAAATCCCTTATTCAGAAGTACAGCTGGCCTACAACATGCTAGAAACCCAGGGCCACATTTACCAAGGTACTTACAGGCCTAAAGATGCAGAAAGAACTGTAAATCCCTCTAGTACTTAAGCAGGTTAGGTGCCCGACTCCCACTGAAAAAGTTTCATCAGGGGGTAGCTGAGTTAGTCTGTACAGGATAAACTTAAAAAACAACAAATGGTCTGGTAGCACTTTATAGACTAACAAAACGTGGTTATTAGACACTTTGTAAATGCCATTAGACAATTTCCATTGCAGGTGCCTGTAAAAATTTAGCCCTCGGCCCCCATGTAAAATCCCATGAGTCTCTGTATTGCTTGTGGACAATGAAACTCCCTTTTAGAGCTACCCACAGGTCTCTGAGTTTACAACAAACTCAGCACACTGCTGATGCTGGGTTCTACACCTCACTAGCCTTAGTGTGTTAGTTCTAGTTATAGCTTAGGCCAGGGGTTGGGAACCTCTGACACAGGAGCTGGATATGGCCCCGAGCTTACCAGGATCTGGCCACCCGAGGCTCAGACCCCCCCACAGCATTGGGGAGCTGGATTACCCAAAATCTACTAGGCTCTAGTGTGGGAGGGGAATGTGAGGAGTGTCTTTCTCTTCCTGAGTGGTAGGGTTTTTTTTTTTTTTTTTTTTGCTTGTCACTTGTGTGCGGCCCCTAACTGATTTTTCTGAGAGTCAACAGTCACCAACCCAAAAAAGGTTCTCCACCCCAGCTTAGACCAACAGCCAGGTGGTTTGCAACACTGGACACATTCATCAAAAGCTGACCAGGACAATGGGGGCTCTCTAACAATAAGCCTAGACAAAGAAGGATCAGCCCATTCTACTCTGCATGGTGATCTGGAAGTTCCCAGGAAAGACATACATCTCTCATACAGACAATTCTGTTTAATTAAATTCAATTTAGCTATTAACACAAGCCACAGAAACCAAGTGAGGCAAGTACAAAGTCACAATCCAGCCTGTACATGAAGCTAAGTGTTTTACAGGAGAGCCTTGTTCATGGGATCACCTATGGCCCTGTAAATGGTCAGATGTACCCCAGAGAGTAACCAAAATCCCAGTGAGCTGCCCCTGTTCCAGGCTGTCAATTGGGCATGGCTTCTGAGCTAGCACATCTGGCTACATATATATTAACCCGATGCAGAAAGACAAGAGCAGGCAGCTGTCATCCTGAGGGACTCACTGTTGACAGCCAGCCATCGACTGAAATGTTTTCCAGCATAACAGCAAGTGCACAGCAGCAGGCACAGTGCATCTCCCGCCAGAGTTGTGACTGTTCCAGTAACAATTCACATACCAATTCATAATTGCAGGAAGTGGGAAATCTAGTTTCATTTGTGCTAAGAAGAGAAAGATTTTAGGCTTTATGCAATATTATGAAGAAATATTGGTAGGGCTGAGTAGGCACTGAAGGGTGGATATTTTAAGAAAACAGTTCTTAAAAGAGGTGCTGTGGTACAGAGAGTTACAATCCCTAAACCATATTCAGTGCTCAGTATCTAATTGATTGATTGACTCAAAGAGGCAGGTGGGGAGCATGTAGTGAGTTCTTGGGAGATCAGATACAAAATCTCTTTTATTCAAAACTGGTGTTTGATTCAGCAGCCCACAGTCAGTGGAGAGAAGAATAAACCCTAGCCACAAATTATGAACATCCTACCATATTGATAGGACTTCAGAGTTAAATGCCTAGATCTTTATGCAGCTGATATTGCAAATACCACACAGAAAAAGGGAATCTACTTGCCATAAACTTCTGAAGATTTAAAAGATCAATTGGTTTGTAAGAAACACATGAGACAGTGCCCAAAGCCTCCATTTCTGAAGTTGCTTTGATGGCTCCTTGACATCTTAATTTGAAGACAGGGGAAGGTCTTATTTTGACTGTCAGGCCAGATAATTTGATAAAGAAATGCCTGCAGCACACGTCTTGCTTTGATGGTAGGATGGGTTTCCCTGAGGGGCGCTTGAAGAGGTTAAGATCCCTTTCAAATGCTTCCCCTTCTTGTCAGAACTGTTGGTGCTTCACCTTTGTGAAGGGACACATTCAAGCTGGTAATTGTTCTCCCTAGGAAAGAAAATCCAGCTGCCCAGAATCTCTGAGCACATCTTCACTGAAATGCCACAGCTCAGACAAGCCTGCAAGGGAGGTGGGGATGGGGACAGACTCAATTAGGAAAGGGCACTGCAATTTTTAAAACAAACCATCATGGCTGACTCAGGGGACACTGGAAGCCAATGGAAAATCTCACAGAGGAGAACAGAACAAGTCTTACATTGCAGGGTGGGAAATAACCTGCACATTCTGTGCACAATATGCACAAGAAGTCCTAGTCCATAGAAAGCATGATCAGTCATTTTCATCCTAAACAGAATTAACAGGGAGGAATAAATTGTTCAGTTTCCTCTGATTCCAGCCCCAAAGTTTGAACCTGAGTTACAGACAGAACACACAGCTGTAGTATCTGATCTCCCAAGAACTCACTACAAGCCCCCAGCCGCCTCTTTCAGAGATACTGAACATGGAGCAAGAAACCTGACTCAGGAGCTGCTTCTTACAGCTCCCAAGGTAACTTGCATCTATTGTGCTAGAGAATTTGCCACTGGAGAAGAGAAAAATACTCATGCTTTCAGTTGCATTTGCCCTCAGTGAAACAAACAGTCTCTTCTGTGCTATCAAGGGACTATGAAGGGAACAAGCCCAGCAGAAGTGTGGTCATTCTGGGGAGTCTTTTAATCAGGCTTCACTAAATTGGAAAAAAGACATGACTATTTACAGGCAATGAACTGTTAGGTGGACAAAGCTTCATCATGATGGTGGCAGTCATGATTAATAATTAAGTTGTATTTATTACTGTTCTGTAATTATTTAGCATGTGTGTATCCACCATCTAAGAGGACAATTAATTTGAATGGTTTAAACACATTTATTGCAGGGTAACAAATATCAGAGTGAAGAGAAGCATCATGTACTTTGCCTATTCTGGAATGGGGGGGGGGGCTATCAGGATTAACTGTGCTGGTTTTGTTCCTAAATTTATGCAGATGTAGTGGGACTGAGAAGGATGTGGCTGGTGCTTATTTAAACATCACTGGAAATGGATATTAGGGGCTCCTTGTTCACAGCTGCAAATTTATGAGCAAGTGTCATTTTGGACACTTCTCTCAGGAAGAAAGAGGAACGAGTTCCCCAGCAAGGAGGTGGCATTGCCTCCACTTGCACATTGCTCTCATGGGGTCATAACAGTAGTTACCCATGGCTAAGGTCACTGTCAAGCTACATTTAGGGTTTAGGACGGGGTGCGTAATAATTTTTGATGAGGAGGGGGCACTCCAAGATTTTGGAAAGTGGTCGAGGGCCACATTCTTCTATGATATTAACGGAGGAGATACGAGGTCTGGGATGGAGGTTGGGTACAGAAGGGAGCTTGGGGTAAGGGATTGGGGTGCAGGAGGAAGACCAGAGTCTGGGAGGCAGTTGGAATGAAGCAGGCAGTTGTGATCTAAGGTAGGAGAGGACTGAACTGGGACAGGATATTGGGGTGCCAGATCTAGGAGGGGGTATGGATGTAAGAGGGGGACAGAGGGTTCAGGTATGTTGAGTGGGGGGAGTAGAGAGTTGGGACAGGAAAGGGTGGGGTGCCAGAGCAGGCTGTGGCCAAGAGACTTACTTGCCAGTTGTCAAACTACCCTGCCTGCCTGCTTGCTTGCCTGGTCATGTGTATCATGAATAAGAGGGGGCGTTATTCTTCTTAGCTGCCTGTTAGTTCAACAAAGCAGCTCCCATTGGCCAATGGGATTGTGCTGAGGGTGGGGCAGTTCCTAAAACTTCCCCCCTACCCTCTAGTTTTAAAACTGAAACAGAGCCCTGCCAGCCACGTTTCTGCACGGCAAGAGGGGCTGCAAGAGGGGCTGTGGGGCAAGTTGGGGAGCCTGCCTGGGGCTCCCTGCTGCCTCCACAGGCTGGATGCGGTGGTTTGGTGGGCTGGATCCAGCCTGCGTGCCGTATTTTGCCCAGGTCTGGTTTAGGATGTGGGAAACTTGTTGGGAAATCTAATGTGGAGCTAGAATCTTCTTGCCAGATGGATGCTTCCTAGGATGGCTGTTCCATTTCTATAGATACACAAACTGGGCTCTCTTCTAAGGGTACATCTTCACTGCAATTTAGGGTGTAACAGTAGCACATGTAGACATACCTATGCTAGCTTTGAACTAGCTGGTGTGTGATAGTCAGCAGTAAAGACATGCACCCCAGTGTGGACTACCAACCCACATATATACTTCGGTCCCTGGCTGGCTTGCAGTCAGGCAGCTAGCTGGAGCTACCACATCTTCATTTTACCTGAGAGAGCTAGATGAAAGCTAGCGTGGGTATGCCAACCCACACTGCAATTACATGTTAAATGGCAGTGTAGATGTACCCTGTGAGACCATTTCTCTCACATTTCTATGTGGCAGTGATTTGCGCTGGGAATTTGTTGCATGCTGCCATATAATTTAAGTGGTACGACATGTTCTGTTTCAAGAGGAAATTGTAGACTTCGGAATCGCTCTGGTGAATGTTTTATGGTAAAACAGTTTTATCTGCATTTTGTTTCATCAACTGTTCTAAATTGTTTCAGTCTTTTCTGAAGTTGCACTGCCTTTTTTAGGCTGTTTTTGTTTTCTGTGGATTCTTTTATGCATTGCTGAGGTTTTACGTTAGGAGAATTGTCTGCAAGGCTTTGTTTCTTTTTTAATTCTATGATTCTGCGTAACAAAAAATTCCACTGCATGACAAAAAGGGATTCAAGTGCAAGAGAGCCATCAAGGTCTGTCTGATCATGGGAGACAGTGCTCTTATAGGTCTCCTGTATCTCCTGGCTCAAATGGGGGAAGATGTAAAGGACCAGTAGCTTTCCTCTGTCAATCTGAGGAGAAATAGGAACATACACATATTTCTACATCTGGAAGGAAGGAAGGATGGAGCCACTGAAATGAACAATGAACACTATTTCAGAGACCACTCACTCCCAGACATCAGATGCTGCAGCAGGGAAGCATTCTTCAGAGTGACTATTGTGAAGAGTGATGTTGCCTGGCCTTACAGTGCAAGATGAGGCAGCACCAGTGAACTTTCAAAAATGCTAACCCACACAGATTTTCTTTGCTTAACTTCATTTGAACCCAAACAAACACAAGGAGAAGTTCACAACCCCTCTTTCCAGCTTTCCAGAAACAGGAAGGGAATTTTAAAATCAAAATGTCAAACCTACCTGCCACACCTTTCTCCTTGTTTTATGAAATCTCTGTGAACTTGAACCAGTGGACTCTCAATAGCTAATCTGTGCTGTGTGTCAATCAGGCTCCTCCCAGTGCTACTTCTGTCCTTTGCAAGGTCTCCACTTTAACGTACTGCTGGGTCTCTTGCATCGTTTCCAAACCCTTCATTAAATGCTGCTAGAAATCCGCTTTTTAACCTCCACATCTGTGTTTATCCTTTTCACAAAACCAGAGTGAAATATGTGCCTGGCAGGCATTTCCTTTT
The DNA here is from genome assembly GCF_049634645.1 of Pelodiscus sinensis. Lineage (NCBI taxonomy): Eukaryota > Metazoa > Chordata > Testudines > Trionychidae > Pelodiscus > Pelodiscus sinensis. The sequence continues at coordinate 84,167,359 of NC_134714.1, forward strand.
GTAAAACTCCCTTTTCTTTCCCTTTCTGACTTTTCAGAGCATGAAATGTGCCTACTAATCCTAATTGCTTCAGATGGCGAGCCTTGTAAAGGCAGGACAAAAAGGGCAGGCAGCCTTTCACTCGTTAGTGTAACCCTGCTCAGCTACCTCTGCTCCTAACCAATCGCAGGCCTCCAGAGAGCTTCCCTGTCCTGCTTTGTGGTCATTGATGGGGGAGGTGGGGGAACAAACTTCCCCACAGTTATTCCTTAGTCTGCTGCATAAAACGCCACTGGAGAAGGAAAGCCATTCTTCCTGTTTTCTTTACTGTCTGTATGTAGTCCAACAGATTAGTTCATGCAGTCCAGATCTGTTCTTGTGCTTAAGGACCAGTAGGTTGAGAGAGTTCTAAGGTTCACTTGTCTTAGAAACAGCAGATAAACAGGTGAGTGAAGTAGTAGCTCAGAAACCTTCCTCGGCAAGGAAAGAATCCTGCAAATTCATTTCCTGGGACCTCTGTTGCCAGCCCTGCTGCTGCTGTTCCTAGGATACCAGCTATTCCTGGGAACAGCTTCTGAAAAGTCTTCCTCCATTGTTACCTGTGATTAGGAGCACGAAATACTAGGTTTTTTTACTAAACTGGATTGGATACAAAGGAGATATCCGCAGAGCTGCCTGGCTTGAGAAAAAAACAAAAAACAAGTGAGACCAACATGGCCATGGTCAGCGACTGGGCCAGGAACTGCAGCTGCAAAAGCAACAGGACAGGCTGCCTCTCACAGGAGCCAGAGCCCTCCTGGGCAGCTCCCTGGGCATGGCTGTGCTGCCTCCATGCACTGGGATGGGCTTCAGGATCATTAGCAGCTGTCCCTGGTCACGGCTAATGTGTACTAGCCATTCATGTGCTTCCAGGTAGCTGTGTAAACACCATAGTTTTCTCCCACACTCGGAACAGCCTCTCCAGAGTCCTGAAACCTTACCAGAGGGTGGCTCTCAGTCCTCAGATCAGAAGGTCCTGTATTTACTGAGGTTGGTGCTACCTTGGAGAGACAGGAAGCATCAGCCTGGCCATAGCACTTGCTAGGCTCCATTTAGCCCATTCTCTTACCCAGGGGCCGATGAAGAAAAGACTGCAGGGATCAATACTACAAGGCTTTTTCTAGACTAGTGCTAGACCCGTGTTCCCTGTTTTGTAGCAAAACCATAGCACTCTCTTTCCAGGCAGACAAGAGAGTCAGGAAAAACTTTCATACCAGAACTGATATTCAAGACTAGTTTATAACATAACCCCTTGAGAAACCAGGTCTGTCTCAGCCTAGCAATACGAGCAGATCTGCCTTGCCATCACAACACAGAGTACTGGGCTAAACACACACTATGGGCAATTACATTTCACAGATATAATACCCTAAACAGGACAGCTTTGCTCAGGAGAAGTTTGCCAGCACTAAATGTACACACATGTAAAGTAATGTTGAAGCTAAGTCATGTGTCTTCAGGGAAATACAACTTCAGTTATAAGAATTCAAATCCTGACAATGTAAATGCACTTCATACCGTAAGCTAACAGTGTGCTGGAGGAAATAAAGAGCTGGCAGATCTTGTTTACGGAATACGTTTTAAGGGAGTTTTGTGCTCATTAAGGGCACCTACCCAGCATAAATGGCTCACACGCAGTCGCTGCAGCTGCAAGAAAAGAAGTCTCTGAGCTTGTCCAGGAAACAAAAAGCTGGAAGCACAGCACACCAGAGGGAGCAATTTGTGAACCCTCACCAAAGCTCTATTAAAAAAAAAAAAAAAGGTGAAGAAACCAGGGCAGCACTCAGGGAGGGAGCAATGTCAAGTGAGCTTTTTCCTCACTGGAATGAGATAAAAATGAGGCAATTATGCTGGACCATGGATGCTGCTGGACCAGCGTGTCCCCAGTGGCCAGAAGTGCAAGATGGCTGGGAATCCAGCAGCTGGGAGCCCCAGCCTGGTCCGGCAGCAGTGGGACCAGAGAGCCCTGTCCCTGGGGAGCCCCAGCCAGGTGGGGCAGCAGTGGGACTGCCAGCAGCCAATAAGCCCCATCCTCAGGGAGTCCTGGCTGGGCAGGGCAGAAGCAGGATGGGAGCCCAAGCCCAGAGGCAGCAGGGCTTTAGCCTAGTGGAGCCAGAGCAGAGCCAGAGGCAGGCAGGGGCAGCGGGCTGGGAGGTCATGGCAGGGGACCTTCCCTGATCTGGCAAATTCCACCATTCAGAACCAATGAGGTTCTGAGGGTGCCAGACCAGGGAGTAACAGTAGCAGGCTGGAAAAGCATGCAATGAAGAGAGGTTTGTTTAGACTGAATGACAAGAGGACGGAGAAAGAGAGTCAGGTTAAATGAACTACCCAGGCTCAATGCAGCATTATAGACTAAGGTCTTCAAAAGGAAGAATGTAGCCAAGTTCTGTTTTTGGAGAGGGTCAGAAAGGGGGTGGGGTGGGAAGAGAAGAACAATCTGAAAAAGGCACCAGAGCTCTCTGCAATGAGGAGAGAACAGGAGCTTTGAGAAAACATCAGGAGGGAGTTTTAGCACACAAAGGGTACGTCTACACAGCAGGGCTAAAGTGGAATAAGCTACACTACTTCAGCTATGTCAACTGAGTAGCTGAAGTCAAAATAGCTCGACAATATTTCAAAATAAAGGCTTTAGTGTAGACACACTCTTTGTTATTTTGGAATAAACGCTGCTGTGTAAATGTACCCAAAGGAATCTTCCATAGCTCAGTGTTGAGCCAACTCCAGATAAGCTGCTGAAACAGGAACCCTAATTAGTATTCTCAGGGATGTTCTGTGTATCTGACAAAGCAGTACACGACTAGAGGGACACTGATATGATTAAGAGACAGTAGAAGGCAAGGGCTGATAGTCAGATGAGGAATAGGGTGGCATTCAAAGGGTTAAATGTTTGGTGTCCAAGTTCACTGGACGATGAAGGGGTCACACTGAGCAGATATTGAAGTTATCTCCATGCAACAGGTGCCACACCAAAACACAACCCAGAACCTGTACTCTAGACCAGTGGTTCCCAGCCGCTGGGCACAGCACAGAGCCAGGCTGCGAACCACTGGCTGCCAGGCCGTGGCGGCTCTGGGGGCCAGCACCACCCCTCCCGCCATGGCTGTTGGAAGAGGCATGTCCTGCCCTCTCTCTCAGCCAACCAGTGGCAGGCAGGGGCAGGTCTCCTCCCAGAAGTGGAAGAGTCGTTGGTTGTCCAGCACGGCAGCCTCAGAGCAGCTGCGACTCGGGCAGCAGCACTCAGCTGGCATCTGGGAGGCAGCGCAGGACTAGGTGAGGAGGGCAGGGCAAGCACTGAAAGCTCCAGGGTGGGGCTAGTGCTGGGGAGTTCGGGGGGGGAGGGCTCTTAGAGGCAGGAGGCTGGTAGTGGGAGCAAAGCTAACACTGGGGGCTCTGGGAACAGGGCTTGTACTAGGGAGCATTAAGGGGTGGGGGCTCTAAGAGATGGGGGCTGACGCTGGGTGGCACTAGGACATCTGGGGTGGGGAGCTGGCACTGGGGATGGGACTCGTAGTGGGGGGACTACAGGGCAAGGATGGCAGTGTGGGACTCTGGGGAGTTGGGTGCAGTGGGGCTCTGGAAACCGGAGGCTGGCACGGTGGGGTGTCTGGTGGGGGGGGGGGCTGGCACTGGGGGAGCTCTGAGGGCAGGATACTGGCACGGGGAAGTTGGGTGCAGGGAACTCTGGGGTTAGTGGCTGGCACTGGCCAGTGTTGGAGGGGTGAGGGGCTCTATGGGTTAGGGATGACACTGGGGGGGCTCTGGGGCTAGGGTATACCTCAGCCCAAGCTCCCAGAGCTACCACGAACAGCCAGCTTCAGCTGTGGCAGCCACCTGCCACATGGTGACCATAGGAGCGGAAGTTGGCTATTAACAGCAGCTCTGGGAGCCGGGGTTTTTTGCAGACTGGTAACATTTTATTTGCTTATTTATTATTTGCATAATGAATATGCAAATAAAATGTTACTGGTCCACCAAAAGTTTGCGAATGGGTTTGCCAGTCTGCAGTATAAAAAAAGTTGGGAACCACTGCTCGGCACTCTGCTGTTTCCTGCACAGGATCCTGGTGTGGTTCTGTGGTCTCCCATTTACTTGTGAGGCTCTTATCTACTATGGAGTTCAGCCAGCTCCAAACCCTAATCTCATATACATTAATCATGGATTCAGCTGTGAGTCAGCACACCAAAATTACCAAAGCAATAACATGAGAACAAGAGACACGGGTGCTTTCTTTATTTCAAAGTAAGTTAAGAGACAAAATCCCACAACTGAAACAAAAGAAGTCAAACCTGGGTTCAGAGTAGCATAAGAGCAGCTCAGCTAGTCAGCATGCAAACCCAGGGCTGAAATGGACAGATCCTTCAAACAGGTTCAATTTCTTTTGGGGCAGATTTGACCTTAATCTAACTGGAATTATTTAATAATATTTACAAGGACACCAAGTACAAGTGACCCAGAAAGCTGTTACACAGCACCATCTGCCGCTACTCAGCAGCTACACTCAGCAAAATCTTCAGTCAGGAGTGGAGAGCAATTCAGACAGGAGAAATGAGATGATCAGTTTGTTGACTCTCAGCTGAATCCATGATTCATGTATATGAGATTAGGGTTTGGAGCTGGCTGAACTCCATAGTAGATAAGAGCCTTGCAAGTACGTGGGAGAACATCGGACCACACCAGGATCCCGTGCAGACAACAGCAAAGTCTAAAGTACCATTTCACACAAGTACCAGACCTGGTGAGGGCCAATGGATAAGCATTGGCCCAGGTGAGACTCATATTCCTGGAGTCGTGTATAAACTCTCATACTCATAGGATGCTCTTCTACCAGACCTCAGATTTTGGGGGACCAGCAAAGCCGGACCGTATCTCACTTAATGTGAGAAATGCAAGACAGGCATGTCTGCGTATGCTCTGCACAGGCAGCCAGCTGGAGGGGGTGTGCTGTTATCATAATTCCTGTATTTAGAGAGACAATTAATGGACACAAAGACTAGAAATCAGTGTGCGCAGGCACAAGGGGCGGGGAAGAATGTGGGGGGGGGGAAGACTGAAATAGGACTCAGCTGATGGGTGGAAAGAGAATGGTCATTAGCTAGCTATGAAGCAGCACCTTTTTCATCATGAAAATATCAAGACAGCCTCCTTTACAAAGGATTCATCTACCCCAGCTTTGAGTAATCCTATTGCTATAGCTATTAGCTCCTGGTTCGAAGAGAAGGACACTGGCGTTCGAGAGGAGTTCTTATAAAAAGATCCTGAGAATAGGATGGATGCAGAAGGTCACCAACGAGGAATTATATAGGAAGATACAGCCAAAAGAGAACCTACGGCAGAAGGTTATATAATGGAAGTTAAAGCTATTCGGGCATATCTGCAGAATGAATGACTAGAGAAAAGTTAAGACCCTGGTATTCGTTATAATAGATGGTCTGAATAGGAGAGACAGACCGCACAGAGAACGGGTAGATGAATGTGCGGAGCTACTCTACAGAAACTAAGCCACTCCGCACTGGACAGGGAAAGATGGAAGGAAATAGTGAGGGAAGCATTGGACATTGAGCCCATGGTGGTGGTGGTGGTGATGGTGATGATGATTCTCTATTGTACACCCTGCTGGAAAAGGCTGGGACTGCAGTAGCTGACTGCTCCTCACAGCCAGTGAACTATTATTTCACAAAACGTATGCACTCAGCATACCACACACCAACATACTGATATTTCTGGTTCCAATTAGCCATTTAACTAGCAATGTTTGCAATATAATATCCCTGCTCTCACCTTCCCCTGTCTTTGGGTCATTGCAAACACACATGTAGAGAGCCCTAGTGTCTTGGGATTTTAATGAACTGCAAGAGGTGTATTTCATTAATAAATAAATAAATAAATAAATAGATAGATAGATAGATAGATAGATAGATAAAATAGGTCTACATGCAATGTCAAGGACCCACTGTTCAACCTCACCTACACTTGAAAGCTCTCTCTCCTCTTCTCTCCATCAGCTAGGACAAAGGTCAATCAGAAGAACCCTCATTGCTATCTTATATAGTACAGACAGCAATACAATAGCAACACTTGACTTAGTGGCAGCTTTCTCCCTCTATTCATCTGCTCTGCAAGTGGTGATGACCTTGACTGCCTAATTGTCTGCTTTACCCACAATCATATTCTCAAGTTCTTCCATATTATCCTCTATGCACAGAATGCCACAGTGGAACTGATCTGCAAGGCCTCAACTCTCTCCGCCAAATCTCTTAACACAGATGCCTGCCATAATGCCTTCAAGAAAAGAGGGGTTTAGGGAAAGACTTCCCCTAAAGTGTGATGCAGATGAAATGGCATCACTACATGTAAATTTTAGGTATAAACAAAATGTATTTGAATCTCTTCCGCGCCCCCCCCCCCCCCCACACCAAGCTTCATCTACCTAGAAAATTCAAGGAGAAGTCAGTGCAAAATAACGATGATGTGAATTTAAAGTATGATAGCTACTCTGCACTAATTGTCTCTGTGGACACACACATTCCGCACTAAGCATACTTTTGGTATGGTATAAGTTAATCTAAACTGCACAAAGGCATGTTTAGTGACAAATAAATATGCCCACATGGGAAGTTAAGTGGTCACATAGATATAGCCTATATCAGCACAACTTATGTCACTCAGGGATGTCAATAAATCCTCCTCCTGAGTGACGATATTACCCCAACATTAAGTGGTGGTATGGATAGCGCTTGTTGGCCGGAGGGTTTCTCCCACTTACATAGCTTCTGATGCTTACACAGGGTGGGAGTAGTTAAGCCAATGGGAAAGTTCTCTCTCTTCCACTAAGAGCAGTTACCTTATTAGAGAGCTTTCAGCTTATTGCATAGGTGCAGCTGTGCCAATTGTAAACGTTAGTCTAGCCATATCCTATAATACAGGTTGCACCTCTATAAACCGGAACACTCTGGTCAGGCAATATCATGTTCCAAGATTACTGTGTCCTGGTGCTCTATGGGGGCATGGGGAAGCCCAGGATCCCTTTGTGATGTGGAGTGGGGGTGGAGGGTAACAGCCCAGCCAGGCTGGGATGGGAGAGAACTGTGTGCGTGGTTCAGCTGGGCTGCAGTGTGGAGCCAGGAAGCCCCGGTGGGGTAGTAGGGCAGGGGGGAAATCAGAAATGACTTGCCCTGGTCTGGCAAAATCCCTCATCCGGGACCAGTCAGGTTCCTAGGGTGCTGGACCAGGGAGGTCCCACCTGTACTTATTCGGTAACAGTTATGCTAGGTTTTTTCCTAGCCCTAAGACTGGAAACTCCTTGAGCCAATGAGGTGTCCATACAGTATCCAGCACAATGGGATCCACAGCCTCACTAGGGCCTCTGTGTCACGGCAATACAGTTAAAGTTAATGATCTGGGGCCTTATTTAGATGGAACATTGTTTCCCCTCTTCGTGCTAGGTACTCATTACCTGCAGCAGTTTTTAATTCAGAAGCTTCTGTTTGTGTTTTGGAAATGGCCCGGAGCCTGATTTACTCCCCCAATTCTGCCTTTGCCATGGCCTTTCCCAAACAACTCCAGCCTCTGAACTTAAATGATGATCTTACTAGTGACACACTCCAAATCTTGTTTGCAGCCTTGTAGTTGTGTTGGTCTCAGGATGTTAAAGATACAAGATAGGCAATGTAATATCTTTTATTGGACCAAATTTTGGTGGAGAAAGAAGCTTTCAAGCTTACACAAGGAGGCGGGAGCTTCTATCAGTATGGGAAATACATTACATATCACAGCTACATACAAGGCGGAACAGATTGTTTAGCACAGTGGCTCTCAACCTTTTCAGACTAATGTACCCCTGTCAGGAGTTTGATTTGTCTTGCATATCCCCAAGTTTCGCCTTGCTTAAAAACTACTACTTACAAAATTAGATACAATTCTGAAGTGTAACAGCACACTATTATTGAAAATGTGCTTAATTCCTCATTTTACTAGACAATTACAAATCAACTGAAGTATAAATATTGTACTTACATTTCAGTCTGAGCAGTATAGAGAAGTCACTATCTGTATGAAATTTTAGTTTATATCAGTATTTTTCCCATTGTAAAACTAGGCAAATATTTAGATGAGCTGGTGAACTCCCTGAAAGAACTTGCATACCCCACAGGGACATGAAGCCCTGGCTAAGAACAGGGGGTATGCCTACACTGCCACCGTAGTTCGAACTAGGGAACGAGGTGTGCCTTGTAGAACGGGGTGTACCGGTAGTTCGAATTAGAGATCCTAATTCGAACTACCTACTCTGTGCCACGTGTAGCCGTGGGCACGGAGTCCGCACAACGGGGATTTAAAAATGGCGGCGCCCGGCAAGATGCAAATGAAGCCTGGGATATTTAAATCCCGGGCTTCATTTGCAACTTTGAATGCCTACATTAGCCACCCTAGTTCGAACTAGGGTGGCAGTATAGGCATACCCTGGTTTAGCATAAGTTGTATATATTTCAAGGGACAATTAGTGGCCTATTAAACAAGTCATAAGAGGGAAAAGATTACAAAAGCTATGCGGGGAGGAGGGGTTACAACACTGTCTGCAGTTAGATTGTTGTTAAAAAAAAAAATCCATCTAGCCCAGCATCCTCTCATCTGACAGTGGCCAATGCCAGATGCCCCAGAGGGAGTGAGTAGAACAGGAAATCACCAAGTGATCCCTTTTAGGGTTGCCAGGTGTCCGGTATTGACCCAGACAGTCCGGTATTTTCACCTCCTGTCCAGTAAAAAAAATTCAGAAAATACCGGACACCTAAAATGTCCGGTATTTTCTTATTTCTCCCCTCCTGCCAGGAGGCAAAAATACCAGACACCTGGCAACCCTACACACTCAGTAACCAGGCCCTGCCTCTTCCCTGGTTCCGCAGGGAAACGGTCTTCTGGCTCGATCAGGAAAACAAGATGGCCACCGGCAAAAAGCTTCAAAGGCTTTTCTTAAAGGGGCCATACTGTTGTTTTTTGCTCAACATTTTCGTCTCTCCCCCCCTTTTTTTTTCCACCCCTCAACAGAATATTTCCCTGGTGGTTTTTTGTTGTTGTTGTTTTTAGGGGGAGGGGCGGGGTGTAGCCAGACAGGAACCCTCACATATAACATCCATCTTTGCTTTCCTGGAAGCATACAGGGCACACAGAGCAGTAAAATCAGCATAGTCTTTGAAGCCTTGACAGAAGGCCCGGATATGCTGGCTGCTGTGACCCTGGATGGCTGTAAACAGAGATATACCAATTGTTGACCTCGAGGCTGTGAGAACTGCCTTGACTGAAACCCATATTGATACGAACACACACTCGTCCGGAGGGAGGAATCTTCCGCCCAGTAAAGAATGTCCAGTACTCACAATTTAGTTATCTCTCTTGCAAGTGTAAATTAAGTTGAAACTCCCTTGTATGAGCTGACATCACAAAGACAGACCAACACAATTTGGCATCTTAGATAAGAAAGAGGATACGGGCCCCTATGGGTATAAAGATGGGTCCAGCAGCACACTTACTCCGAGTGTCAATCTACCATCTATCTGCTGGTCGGGTTAGGTGACTGGCCTCCCGAGGTTCCACGGGGATGCCCACCTCGTATTCGTCTTTCCTAGGAATTGAGGGACCGGCCCTGGTCGGATACACTGGAGTCGAGAGGGGGTAAAAATTGTACCTGGATGTGTCCTTTGTCTTACGTGTACACATAGATTTAGAGCTCTTTAAAGATTAAGCTGTTACTTGGTACCATTATTTCTATTTTCTTTGTAACCATTTTTAAGATCTATATTTGCTAGCAGTTAAGAATAGAGCAATAGCCATTGTAACCATATGATTTAGAAGCTTCTTTAATAAACCTGTAACTGTTTAAGCTTTAACCTGACTCCTTCAGTTGCTGTAACAGAACCAAGCACAATTTAAAAGAACTCCAGCCATTCATAAGGGACAGATACAGGCAGAGCTGGGCATTTGGATCGTGTCACTTCCAGGGGACAGATCTGTAGGGGCATCTCTCAGCCTTCCCTAGGCTGCCCGCTGTGAAGGGATCATATATCCTAGCAGTCAAAATCTGAGGTGTAATAAGTTCTCCCTGTAAACTCTGGGGCATCTGTCAGCCTGTTGGCTGCCCACTGCGAAGGGACCTGGTCCTAGCAGTCAAAGACACGGACGTTAAACTTCTCGGGGTGGCCGTCAGCCTTCCCTAGGCTGCCCGCTGCGACGGGACCTTGTGTCCCAGCAGTTGAAGACTCGGGTGTAACACACACACACACACACGCACTGCCCTGACCATCGGCTGACACGGGGGGGGGGGGGGGGGGGGTTGGTATTTTTAGTTAAACCATCTGGCAACCCTAATCCCTTCTGTCATCCATTTCCAGCCCCTGACAAACAGAGGCCAGATACACCATTCCTTTCCATTCTGGTGAATAAGCATTGATAGACCTAACCTCTATGAATTGTTATAACCCAATGATCTCCTGAGATAAGGTAATTGTATTAAATGCGCTTGCATACCTAGAAGATGGTGAACAGAACTTTGACAATGGACTCTAATATACTAAATAAAGGTATAACAAGATCCTATGGCTGAAAGTTGAAGCTAGATAAATTCAGATTGGAAATGTGGCAAATTTTTGAACAGAGGCTTGTGATAAAAAATGTCCAGTGATGGAGAATCTAATTAAAATTGGAAGTTTTTCTATATGAAAAAAGATATTCTATAATGCAAACAGGAATTAATTCAAGGAAGCCCTATGACTTTTGTTAGACTGAGCAAAGCTGTGCTGCCCCACCCAGTAACACACAGTGTCTGGGATGAGTTGAACTGTAAATTAAATGACTGAAAAAAATGCAGGGAAGTTGTGATAAACCTTTACAGCTTAGATCCATCACCCTGAAGCCCAGAACCATACTCTTATTGACTGCTCAGTTTATTATCTTGGAAATATAAAAGCCAGCAGCTAATGACATCCCCATTACATGCCTTTTCGCTCACCTAATTCCTCTAACATTTACAACAAACTCCAGGACTGCAGCCAGAAAAAAGTGGTATTTTATACAGCCAAGTTTACACAATGGCGTTTATAGACATTCAACACTCAGAACCCTGATCACAGCACCCAACGCCATCCCATGTAGCTGTAGAGGTTTGATGATGCCCTGCATACAGCCTTGCAAATCTACGGATATCCGTTTTATATCCGCATCCATGGATGTGGATGAAGACATCCACAGCTCAATTTTTGCAGATATGGATGTGGATACAAATTCTGTATCTGTGCAGGGTGCTAGACCTGAATTCTGATGCCCTAGGCTTGATGGGAAATCTCTGTCTGGCACTAGCCCGGGCTGTACCCTCAGTCCTTCCATAAATCTGGTTCAGTTTCTTAATTAATGTTTGAATAAATACATTTTTATTATTCTATCCTGACTGCACATCACCACAAGCTCTATAAGCCACTGTCAGAATTCACAGCCTGTTTGCACACTGCCTTCCAGGGGTTCTACTTTGTCCCTCCTCCTATGAAATCTGAAGACTGTGGGTGATGTCTTTTTTAAAGACCCAGCAAGCTATGAAAAAGTACTTTTATGGCTGACTAACTGAGCTTTCCCACCCACAGAAAGAGACACATGGCCCCCAGGGGCCCTCATCGCCCACAGACAGACGAGCACTGCTGCAAACGTTACTCCTTCTAGCACAATGATATCTAAGAATAAATCCCTTTAACAATGCACAGAGAAAGAGCAAGTAATAAGCCATAGTCCTTTGCTCATGTGAACATTTTCATCTCTCCAGGGCTCACCTCTTGTCATTCTGAATCTCAAGACCAGCACCAAGTCAGTGCAAGCTTCTGTGAAACCCCACATTTGTACGTGAACAGCTCCCTGGTCACCTTTCACTAGGGACTCACGCCAACCTGAATGTTGTAGAAAGCCACTTGGGCATGTCCTGTGTTGAGCTCACCTTGCAAGTTTGATTCATTCTGTGACAATGTTCACCAAACATTTCAATATGGTATCTCTCTCTCCCTTTAACTGCCCTTGGGGCTTAAGGACCATGGCAGACGAGCTTAGTAAGCCTTTACTTACAATGTTCTTTCCAGCATGTCACAGTTTAAGATACCTAGTTCTTTTGCTCAAAACCCAGACTTTTCCTTTAATCTTCATATTCTATAGAGTACATGTGGCTTCATTTCAAAAGGGACTCACCTTTTCTACTATACATGTGTTTTTACTATATAACCCTTGTCTAAGGCTATGTCTACAGTACCACTTACATTGCTTAGAAGTGTGAATATTCCACCATCTAAATGATAAACACCACCAGCATAAGCACTCACGTGCACAGTGCTGTGCTACTGGGAGAGCTTCTCTCACTGACATAGCTTATGCTGCTCACAGGGATGAGTTTTTATACTGATGGGAAAGCTTTCTCTAGCATAGAGAGCCTTCACCACTTGCACTGCAGAGGCATGGCTCTACTGGCTACAGTGGGTGTCTGTGCATATAGACATGGCGTAATTTTTAAGGTCAGACAGAACCACGATGATCACCTGGTCAGACGTCTTGCATAACAGGGCATAGACTCTGTCCTGCACCAACCTTGTAAATTGAGATGGTGCTGTAGCAGATCTTCTAGAAGATCAATCTTAATTGAAAAACTGCATGTTATAAAGACTCCATTATGTCTCTAGGTAAGTTACCATAATGTGTGTGCACAGTGCCAGGCAACCTGTGGCCTGATGGCCACATATGGCCCACTGAAAGTTCTGTGTGTGGCACACAAGACATTTTGTTTATCACTGCCCTTGTGCAGGGTTGCCAAATTCTGTTGGTTCCTGTCCATGCAATTCCCTACCATTATTTCTTAAGTGACACATATGTAAAGCAAGGGCATGTAAAGTGAGGTGCATGCTGATTGCACACAATGTTGCCTGTAAGAACCATGCACTCCCTTTGCATCCAATCAAAGTACTGCTGTTGCTCAATTGGCACATCCTGAAAATTCTAAATACACAAGTGCAGTTAACATAACTACCCTATCCTGGGAGACAATCTTGGTTACAACAGTCTTGTGGCCCACTGAGATGGAAGGCCACTGTAGCCAGACACAAACCCCATCTTGTTTTTCCACGAACCCCATCTTGTTCCCCCCCCCCCCAGAGAGCAAGAGAAAGGCAGTCAGCCTTTGATGCCCTGGGAACGCAGGTGTGCTGCCTGTCCCTGACTCTACCATAAACAGAAACCAGACAGTAAATGGGCTAGCTGACGACCTGGGACCTCCCGTCGCCCTGATGGCTAGTACCAGTAATTGACACGCCTGCACTGTCCCAGGAGAGGAATCTTCGCCCATCACATACCAGAGGTGCCCATTGTCTGCATTTTCCCAGGTGTAAATTAAGCTTTGCACCCTTCGTGGGAAACTTGGTGTTCAAAGCCATTTTTCCTAATTGGCCACTTGAGACCAGGAAGAAGCCTACATGACCCAAGGGGTATAAAAGAGGTTCAGCAGCCCACCCCATTGGAGCTCCAATCATCTATACCTGCTGGCAGGTATTGATTGTCTCCCGAGGTCTGTGGGACGCCCAACCTCGCCCTACTTCTTCCCGAGGGATTGAGAGAAAGACGCTGGCCATGCCAAGTCTGGAACGCAGGGGTGAGAATATATACCTGCTATGTGTCTATTTTGCATGCATTTAATAAGAGCTCAGAGAACCAAAAGGGTTTCATGGTACCTGTAAGTGACTTATTAGTGTAATTTCTGTCCTGTCCTTTGTAGTGTCTGTGTTATCTGTAACACAGTAGTAGCATTTAACAACTAAGTTTACCCTGTAACAATAAAATAGTAACTGTTTAAGCTTTGACCTGACTCCTTCAGTTGCTGTAACAGAACCAAGCACAATTTAAAAGAACTTCAGCCGGTCATAAGGGACTCACTGCCCTGACTGTCGGCTGACAGCCACTCAGGCAGTCCACTCACTAGCCTAGCACAAGGAGGCCCTGATCCATAACAGAGACCCCTTTGGCCTTCTAGAATACAAAAATGTGCAGCTTGTTTTTAGTTTGGATTTATGAAGAACTAGGACTTAGAGAAAGATGTCCAATGGGCTGAGATGGCAAATGTTGTACTCAACAAACCGTATCACTGTCTTCAGATGGTGACCTAGGACATAGAAATGAATTTCCACCTAATCCCCAGCCTCTCCCTTTCATGAGAAAGGTGAGCCACCAGTCACCTAGATTCTAAACCAAAAATACCTCTAACTGGTTCAGCTTTAAGACACGTATTGCCTTTGGCCCAGTGAATCACTCCATTAAAACAGCTGTCTCTAGCATACAAAATCCCCTTGGCCACTGCTGACTTGACCTTACTCAGGACTTTAAACCAAGTACTGTTCTGTTCCTACCTCAGCTGTGCTTTCACAAATGGGTATGGAGGCTAGAGGCCTGCTTTTACCAGAGCAACACAGTGGAATTATGCCTTCACATGTCTTTTTTGGGAACAGAATCATCACCCCAGACTTCTTCCAAGATAATGGCAAGAGCATAATCAGTGCCTCAGGGCTCTTTGCTAACAAAACTCCTTTTCCAGGGTCCTCTTCTGTAGTGGAAAAAGGAAGGGAAACGTATGTTCTCACTTAGCAGTAGCTCCTTCCAAGTGGTAGCACAACTATGCTGGATTGTTGTGGACATTTCCATAACTATTAAGTGTTACATGTACCATTCTCCAATTCCATCCACTACTGCAGTAAGAGATTCTAGCCTACAAGGAGATTCCTGATCAAGATTGTTTTTCTCCCCTGTAACTAAGGCAGGCAAAACAGAAACTTATTGGGGATCTCTAGCCTCGACTGAGATTTCAAGAAAAGATTCCAGAAACTCTCCCAAATGCTAACTGCAAATTTTTCTCTTGGTTTGCACTACACCAAGCTACAGTGCAACAACTTGACAGGTCACAACAAGAGAAGAGGTTGCTGGGCTGCCAATTAACAAAGAAGCAGGAAAGAACAAGTTCACTGGTCTGAGCAGCAATCATTACTGCAAAACAAAGATGACAGTGATGGGAAGAAGCAGGCATTTTAGGATCAGCTATGTGAGCACACAGAGCTGCTGCAAATTAGAGATAATTACATGGGCATGTCTAGTTGACTGGTGTAATGTGGTGGTTCTCACCCGCTAGTGGTGAAGCCATTTGCTCTCCATAAGACTTGCTAATGTTCTTAAGAACTTCATCTTCGTACTCGTTCATTCAAGATTATCTGGTTCTTTTGGGAAATATCTACCCACTAGAACTGCAGTATCTAGAAAATGGAATTGAGCAAGTGTTCCAATGCTGAAATCAAAGGTCAAATGGCAGCATGTGATTTCATCCCTCCACACCACAAGCTTCCACAATGAAGACTTGCTTAGGAGATCCTCCAGACTGGGATAGTGGCAGAAGAGAGGGGGAAATGTGAGGACTGACATGCACCAGCAGAAATGTGTGGGAGCCCATGGAGTGCAGCAGGTCAGGATGAAGGTGCATCAGCGGAATGTGAAATGTTGCACAGGTGGCTACTTGAATCACAGAGGATATACTATGTAATGAGTACTAGAAGTCCTCCCAACCTCTGTAAAACAGACTACTGAAAGCAGCTGAACTATGGGAGTTGGGGAGATGGCCACAGCCTAGCAGATAACATTCTTTTCCTCTTGCCCAATTTTCTGTCAGAGTAATGATCACTCACTTGGTGAAAGTTACAAGGGAGACTGAACAACCTGGTCCTTCCACATGGGCGATATTTAGATTTCTGCCCTAGGGCTGTGGATAAAGGGAAGACTCTCTAAAAAGCATGTTAGGACTGACATGGTAAGTCTGAATTTTCTATGAGGTTTAACTGCTTACTCAGGAAAGCACGGAGGGGAGGTGGGTGCTCTGATCTGGAAGGTTTAATTGAAAAGCTCGAGACCTCGCAGGGTACATAGTGTCTCAAAAGATACTGCTCTTCTGCACAAAGAAATACCCTGACACCCATTTGCAATTGCATTAAACACACTGCATAGAAAAGCTACAATTCCCAGGGGTCGTGCTGTCCTGAGGTCAGAAAGATCTCTTAGCTTGGGTAAAAACAAGCTGGCAACGAAAAATGGGAAGAGGAAACTGAAGCCAAGGCCCTAAAATGACACGCAGAAGTCTCACATAAGTGGAGAAAACTGAATTTACCTAGGAAACCTTCCCAACATGTATCAGCTTAAGGACCTATCACTGTCTGCTAGATGAGGGCAAATGGGAAATCCACTTCTTCACCCAAATGCATACCCTTCCATAGGAGATCATACTCCCCTAAACATGTCAGCCCAGGACTAGAGAACATCCAATTTAAAATTAGCTTCAGGCAGCCCAGAGTTTTCTTTGATACAGCTGTTTTTCCCCCTTTTCACAACACAAATCCTAACCTGGGTTGATGCTGTTGAGAGTAAGGTCTCAACTATATCATGGAGTCAGCAGCTGTGGGAAATACCACATCAAAGGAAGTGAGCATCTCTCTGCCAGTAGCAAGACAAAGCTTCTGGAGAAGAGTTGGGAAGCAGGAGTATTCCCCTTAGAATCTAGAACAGCCTCCCCAAAGTCATTCAGAATAAAATCCCTACTACCTGCCTATTGTATGGTCGGGTGGTCAAGACGCTTCTGGGACACTGAACCTGAACAGAGCCTTTGCAATGTTCAGTCCTTCAATCCCAACTCCATTCTGACCAATTGTGTGTTACAACAGCAGATTGAAGGGGTCGCAGGACACAGCCTTCCAATCACTGGGAAATGCTGGTTGCAATGGCAAAAGAATCCAGGGGCCTGAAACCAGGATGCAGCAAGGCTCCATATGTTAGCGAAGCTGATGCAACTTCCCAGAATGCAGTTTCCAGGGCAACCAAACCAGCCTCTTCTCTTGCTCACTTTCATCACTACAGCAGCAGAAGTGAAAAGTAATTGGATTAATTATCAAAGCAGCACCAGCCAGAGCACTACTACTAATTGTCCATTTATCAGGTTCTTATAAACAGCCAATTGAAGTGGCATTGGGCTGAAATGTACCACTTAGTCACACTCACCTGTCCAAATATGCCTGAGTACAGCATAAGAAAAGTGACCAAGAAATGGGAAAACTGAAGAACTTTCAGATCTACTGAGTTACAGAGTTAGAAATACGGCAGCAGAATGTTTAACAGTATGTCTACACACACACACACACACACACACACACACACACACACACACACAATTTGGATACATGAGACCCGTGTTCTAGTTATATTGCTGAAATGCCGAGACACCTTGGGCAAGGGCCATCCCCTCTCTAAGCCTCAGTTTCCCGCTTTGGTTACATGTAGATGACAACACTTATTCACCTTCGTAGAGTGCTTTGAGATTTCCAGGTTGAAACAATAGTTCCAGGCAAAGGAATGGAAGCTTAAAGGTCCAGCACAATGATAGCCTCCTGACTTACTCTATGGCTTTGAGCAAAGGATCCAAAATTGCCTTTTTGACCCAGGCTGTAAAATGGAATAGGATATAGGGTCTGTAGTATGGTAATTGAATAAATATCGAACCCTTCACCTTGATCACTGATTCCAATAAAGCACAAGCTGAAAGTGGCCAAATGTCATACTAAGGTTAAGATTTTGGTATATTTATTTTTAGTGAAGAGTCAGACAGGTCATGGGCAATAAACAAAAATTCATGACAACCTGTGATCTGTCTGAATTTTATTAAAATTAATGGGGGGTGGTGGAGAGAGATGAACTGACAGGGAAGACTGAAACCATGCTGCAGAGGGACATGGAGTATGTGTCTAGCATAGGGGTAGGTTACCTCTTTTGGGTCAGGGGTCACTGATCCACAGAAAAATCAGTCAAGGGCCGCACACAAGTGAGAAGCAGAAAAAAACCCCTCTCATTGTGGCCCCTGACTGAGAAGGAGAAAGGTACTCCCCACATCCTCCTTGCACACAGGGAGCTAGGGGGGCCAGCCTAGCAGATTTTGAGTGCTCCAGCCCCCAGGAGGGCAGCAGGGGGGCTAGAGCACCAGCACAGGCTCCTGAATGCCAGGGGTGGGCCCTAAGCCTCAGGGGACAGATCCAAGCAAGCCAAGAGCCACTTCCAGGCCTCCAGGCCTGAGGTTCCCCACCCAAGTCTAGCAACTGCTGTGACAGTGGCCAACGTTGCCAGGTCTACCTGTGGCAACTGAGAGTTCCAAGCTCCCCTGCTGTCCATGGTGGCTTAGGGCTCTGAGTCCCCACCCCCTCCAAACCTGCTGCAGCTTGGCTCTCCTACTTGTAGCAGAGGCTCTCAGAGCTCCAGCTGACCGCTCTGGGCAGCCACCAAACATAAACCTGATAGCTTGGAGCTCTGGAGCTGGTGACAGACTGCTACAGGGGCGATCCTCTCAGCAACCTCAGAGGCTCAGAGCATGGAGGGTGGGAGAGGCAACTACCTACAGCAGCTTGGAGCACCAGGGACAGTGACTTGGAACTTGGGACGGAGAATGAGGAAAGTTTGCACTGCACCACTGCTTGCTCTTGAGATAATCAGAGCTGTTCAGCATCTGAGCTGTAAAGCTAGTACACTTCACCAGAACTAAATTCACTCAAATATTTAAAATGTCTGTGTTGCACCACTCAACAGGAAGCCATACCATGACCAAGTTCTCTACTAAGACCAGCGTTCAAGTCCAGGGATACAGATCTAACCCTGCCAGCAGGATGGGTCAAACTCTAATATGAGCTGTTTGTTTTTGGGCAAGGGAAATGGTTCAAATTCATTGGGCTGCACATGTGACAGGTCAGATGTGTGTTAAGATAAAAGGCAAGGTTTGTATGCATTCTGTGCTTTCAGCTAGTGGACTCCACATGTAGGTCCCTTGTTGAGTAACCTTTCAGGACATCAAGACTGCAGAAAGCGGAGAACACGCACGTGAGCTTGTATTCTTTGGCTAACACTGATTGCTTTTCTCCAGGAGTTTCCACTTAAGTGTTTTTTGGATTTTTTTTTTTTAATGTTCCTCAGTCAATATCTCCCTGGCTCAGCTGAAAGAACAGAATTGTCAGGTAATTGCTGCAGAGCTGGTGCAGGGAGTTCATGCACATGAACATGGAGCCTTGAGTGTTTGCTGACAGATTTTCTAGGTATTTATTGATTTTTAAATTGATATTTGAATCTACAATTGTTTCCCACCAGATGCAAGGAATTCAGTTAATCCCCCATCTTACATGGCAGAGTGCTATTCACGTTCTGACTCGGAGACTCTTCAAAGAAAGCTGCTGGTCTGAAGTGTTCAGACCGGGATGGGGTGAAGGAAAGAGCAAGTGGGCAGTAATAATACTAACACTGAGCTCCATGAAGGTGTGCTAAACACCCTTGATTGGGGAACTACTGAGGATACTAGGTCACTGCACTAGTTTACTGGTTGCTATCTTTGATAGAGATGTTTTCTTTCATCCCTAAAGCAGTACTTCACCTGAGGAACATGAACATGTTAGGAAGCTGGCAGGGACAAAGGAAAGATTGCTCAGAGGACTGGAAAGAATATTGTGAGAACACCAACATCCTGTGCCACATACCACAAAACAAATGGGCTGAAGAGAATCTATGAAATAGAAACCAACTGTTCTCCCAAGCTGGACTACTCCCATGTGTCACAGAAGTCACTTTATAGGCTTTTTCTCAGCGGCATAATTTCCACCATGAGCTCAGAGTTCAAAATAATTCTCCCATGCATATTGGTTGGACATGAAAGAACTAGAATCCAGAGGGTTAGTGAGACCCCCCTCATCATCCTGCTAAAAGTTTTAGAAGAGCTGACCAAGATGCTATCTGGACCATTAATTAGAATTTTCAAAAAAAAAAAATCTTGGAATATTGGGAAGTTCCGGTGACCACACACTGCCTTCAACACAAAGGACTATTCTCTTCTGGGAATCTTCTCATCCCTTGACTTATGTGACTGCTCCCACCGCTAATTATTCTCTAAATATGTCCCCTAAAGGGTTATCCTCTTCCCTTCTTCACCTTTCTCCTGTGGAGACTCCACAGGACACTTAGTACAAAGCCTCTCTTCTCCCTCTGTACCTTATCTTTAGGTTATTTTATCCACAAACAAATTAAACTACCATTTCTATGCTAAGGATTCACAGATCTACCTCTCTACTGCAGACTAGTTTCTGTCTGTCCAAACTAAAAGTCTGACATTTTGTGGATGTCTACACTCTACTGAAATGTAACTACAATTGTTCTTCTACCCTAAGCTCATCCCACTGAAACACAGTGGACTCCATCCCCATTCTGCCTGTCACTCAGGTCCATAACATGGGTGTTACCTTCAACCTGGACCCCACACTAGGTATGGGGTGGGCAAAAGGGCCTCCACGGGCTGGATCTGGCCTGCTAAGCAGGTGGATCGAGCCTGTGGAGGCCCTGCCGCTCCCCCACCCCCAGGCCAATTAGAGCCTGGTGGTGGGAGGAGAGTGCAAAGTTTCCTCCACCCTGCCAGGAGCACGGAGCACTTCCAGGAGCTCCTGACAGGGCTGGAGGAGGCTTTGCTCGCTCCCTGGCCAATCAGAGCCTGGAGGCAGAGGGAGCATGTGAAGTTTCCTCTGCTCTGAAAAGCACCACGCACTCCTGGCAGGGTGGGAGAAGACTTCACACATTTCCCCACCCCCAGGCTCTGATTGGCCTTGGGAGTGTGCAAAGCCTTCTCCCAGCCAGGGGCATGGGCACCTAGGGGAAAGAGGGGGACGGACAGGTGGGCAAAGGTGCTCTCTAATCGTGGTCCAGGAGTGGGGAACTCAGAAGTATCCTGGCCCCGCTCTTTTGCTTGAGGCTCTGCTCCTTCCTGTGCAGCCTGGGGCCACTTCAGAAATTTTTGAAGTGGCCCCAGCAAAAAATTATTGCCAACCCCTGCTCTAAGTTTTCACACCCAGGCTGTACAAGTCATGTTGATTCTTTCTGCATATGACCTAAGATGCAGCCTTTTCAGTCTAGCCACACAGCTAATTCTGTCATACAAGAATCATCTGAATTATTGCAACATTATTTTCTTTGGCCTTGACAAATGCAATCTTACCTCGCTCATATCCATTCCAAATGCTGCTGCTAAGATCATTCTCTTACCCCATCATCTCTCTTTCTGAATCCCTCCACTGTATCCTCCTTTTCTAGCACATCAAGCATATGCTGCTTGTTTTCACTTTCAAGGCTCTTCATAGTAAATCTCCACCTTACCTGTCTTTTATTTGCAATTGACATGAGACACCTGTCTCTGATTGGCCTCTGAAGCCCACCTCCATAGCCTAGTAGTTACATTTTTCAAACACACACCTTTGTGCTTTCTTCCCATGCTGCCCCTCGCATGTGGGAGAAGCTCCCCATAAATATTTACAGAGCTACCTCATTATCCTCCTTAAAACTCTTCTCTGCTTTAACACCTTCAAAAACTTGACAATGGTTAAGTAGTAGGTAGATAGAGACCACTGCCTATCACACTGCCAGGACTGTTTCCTTGATTCTGTCCCATAGCTATCTGTGGCCTCGTCTTCCCTTAGACTGTAAACTCTTCTGGCATGTGTGCACAGCAATTCAACACTTGCAGCTGAACTGGGCTCACAGGGCTTAGGCTGCAGTGTTGTAAAATTGCCGTGTAGACATTTCTGGCTAGGCTGGAGTCCAAGCTTTGGATTCCAGTGACAGGGACAGGTGTTTTATTGTAGTATAAATGTATCTTTTGGAGCAGGAACAGTCCTTGTTTATACAGTGTCTAGCACAATAGGGTTCTGGCTACTATAACCCAAACAACAAATATAGCCAGGGCCCTAGGTAGTCTGGCCAGGAAATTTGCCACAGAATCTACCCAGGAAATTTGCCATAGAATCTACCCCATCATGGAATGGTATTTCGGAATATAAGTTTCAGGGTTATCACAAAAATGTATGCTCCTAGCCTTTCACACTTGATCCAATTATTTCATACTTGATTCAATTGTGGCAGGTCAAAAATTGAAAATGCAGAGGGAATAAAATAAACTGAATTCAGTACTAAAAAAACACAAGGGGTTGCTGCACTGGTGGGCTCTTAAGCCCCGCACAAGGGCTCTTAATGAAGCCTCTGTGATAGGGAGATGCAGTTTTTACATTATGAATTGCAGGGTTACGTTTTCTGTACTGAAAGAGGCTTGGGCTCAAATGCTGGATTACTCTCCAGCAGAGAGATGTGAAGGAAGAGGAAGCAGAATAATAAAAGGAGTCACTAGAAGCCAGGCGCAAACTGACTGCTGCTCTTAACGCTAACTGCCAGGAAAAGACAGAATGCTCCTCGGCTGCTGGGAAAGAGATGCCATGCAGAGAGGGCTCTAGGCAGATGTTTCCAACAAAGCCTGACTACAGAAGAGTTCTGCAGTGTTGCCTGGCAGCAAGTAATTATCTGCCAGTGAGCTGCTTCCAGAAGCTGACAACCAAATTCCACACAAGCAACAGTCATGAAGAAAGTGTGTGCGTCAGCTACACGCTACAGGCTGGCTCCCCTGCTCATCACACAGTGGGATGGAAGTGCTCCACAGCATTGCCTTTGGCTTCTCTTGCATTTGCGGCCACAGAATGGGAAACAAGGGTTGTCTCAGCTGAGCGTCTAAGTGAGATCGAGGGATCCAGGAGACATTTCTGAATTATACAGATGATACTGATGTTTTAAAAGGCTACAGTGGCACATTACACAATATAGCCATGCAAACTACAGGGGCTCTCCTTATGCATGAAGCTCCTGGCCAAACCATCCACAGTGAGAAAAAACAATAGACGGAAGACCCTGCTCTTTCCATGTATCCCGCACCCCATGCCAATAGTAGTGGCAGCCAAGGGATCTTCATCTGGCAGGTTGCTGATGTCCAGAACTCAAGGTACACAGATACCTGCCTTCCCCTTATCGAAAAAAGCCTCCCCAATGATGGTACCCATCACAGAACAGCTCAGTCACCAACAAGAAGCACCCTCAAGAATTACGCCATTTATCATATAAAACTGTTTCATTCACAGGCTGCCAAAGCACCACTCCTCTTCCCCTACACCCCCGCGTGCCCAAATGCCTGTATGTTGTATGTGGTGTCAGCTGAGGTTTTAACATGCGCTTATTAGGAACCTAATTGAATCCTGCGCTGCCTTGTGAGCAGCTTGCCAGCCGGAACATGAACAAGGCACCCTATAATTCAATTAGAAGGACCTGCAGCAAGCTGATCATTAGGTTGTCGGATTTTTTTTTTTTTTTTTTTTTTTAAAGCAAAGAGACATTTCAGATTGGGGAGGGAATTAAACACCAGAGAATTATTAAATTTCCCCCACCTTTGGCTCTGTCCTGAGGTTTCCCCTAATATGCACTCAAAGTATGGAATCTGCAACTTCTAGGTACTTGTATGAACCCCGTTACTGTAGTATTTAATTCCACGCCCTCTGCTCTGTCAAGAGGTGTATATACCAATACCAGGTTGGACACAGAACTGTTACAGGTTCTTTTTCCAGACTGACCCACTGTGCGCAGACTGGAGAAAATCCAACCTAGGCACAGTTCACTATATTCCAGAAGAGGTCATTCTTTACCTGCCAAGACCCGGTTAACAGAAGAGTGGGTGGCCAAGCCTGGCTGTCCACGTTCATGGAAAATCCCAGCATAAGGTAAGTACTCCGGCAGCAAGAAACGCCTAAAAAAAGAGTGCACACACTGTGAGAAACACCCCCACACACTGAAAAAACCTCCATTGTGCTGCCAGGAAACTGAGGCTCTCATCCAAGAATCCCATCTAATCTGGACAAGCAGTATTGGAATCTAGGACCCTGGAATCTAGGCCAAAAAGAGGAAACCAGTCACCTGAGTGCTCCATCCAGCACAAAAATGGCAGGCCATTGCTCAGGAGCATTAATTCTCCTCACAGACCAGCATTGCATGCTCCCTCCAGCCAAGATGGAATTGACAACTTGCGGAGCTGTACCAGCAATCTAATCACCATCTCCTCCCTTACCTACACCTTCATCTTTGACCCAATATGCATCACTGAGAATCCCCAACAGATTTTCTCCCACTTTCAGTTTGACTCAACACTACAGCCACCAATCTCCAGTTAAGAAAAGATCAGAACAGGGCTCTGAGAATGTAGCTGGGAAAGCTAATCACACCAGTCTCACCCTCTCTTTTCCAAGAGGTCCAGGCATCCTCTGGAGTCCCAACACTGATAACCTATTGCACAGCAGATCCGTGCAAGCAACTGAATCTGGGCCTCTGTCATGCCAGCAGAGAGCTCTGTTTTAGTGGCAATGCCAAGATTTTATCCCATTCTTCAGATGTGTGTACAGGTCTCACCTGGGGACGAAGCGCCCAAGCGACGGTGCAGACATACGGGCATTCCGGGGAGCTCGGTGCCTTGATCGGTCTCCATTGTCCCTTCAGTAAAACAAAAAATATTGCACATTAGAACATCCCCATAGTAGGTCCCAGGAAAGTACCTACAACTTTAATTTGCCACCTTGTATAATGCCAGAGAGTTCCAGAGGTACCGTCAGCTCAAGCTATCTGCCTCTTAACAGTCTGCATTCCAAATGTGTCTTTCACCAACAATCTCATAATGATATACACACACATAGAGCCTCTTGTGTACAATAGTTCACCTCCACCTCCTTGCAGTTTACTCTTCATTGTTTTGTCAATGTTAGTTTTAAATTATTCCATAGCTACAGTTAGTTTTCTAGACAAGACAGATAAAAGAAACAGTCCCAGCTAGGAATTCATTCATTCATTCATTTTCTCTCACTCTCCCAGTACCCCAAACAACTCATTCTCTGCACCATGAAAGGGGAACTTCAGACATTCCTTGATGAACAAACTATCCCTCTTTTTCTCACCATGCAGCTTAATACATTGGACTAATAGCAAGGAGGACAGGAAAGTCACCAAAGGTCCTGGACTCCATCTCTGACCCCATAGTCTACTCTGGCCATGTCTAGACTTGTGGGAAGATCAATGCTGTGGCAATCGATCTTTCAGAATTCGATTTAGTGCATCTAGTGAAATCAAACACTGAGGGTGCCCTCATTGGCACTAATGCTCCTCACTGTCATGAGGATTAAGGGAAGTCAATGGGAGTGTTTCTCCTGTCAACCTGCTATTGTGGGAACGGCGCTGAAAGGAAAGGTCAGTTTAAGGTATGCTATTCCAGCTATGTAAATAATGTATCTGGAGAGGACATATCTTAATGCTGAACTTTGGCACTGTTCCCTCAGCAGACGGTCAACTGGAGAAATACTCCTGTCTACTTCCTTGCTCTCGCGAGGAATAAGGAGTACCGTGGTCAATGTGTACTAGACCTGCTAAATTGAACACCAGAAGATCGACAGCTGCAGCACTGATCTTCCCATTACTATAGAAGTGGCATAACTTGTTGCATGACCTTGGGTAAGTCTGTTCTCTGCTCTCGATCCAGATCCTAATCTGGAAATGAGGATAACAACTAGCTACTTCCAGTGAATTGTGAAGGTAAGTTAATGTTTGCAGGGCACTTAATGGCAAGAAGCTTCAAAGGTTATAAATCCTCGTTCCCAGGGCTCGACAAATAATACAATCTACTCGCTTCTGGTGAGTAGATTGTAACCCAGAAGAGCCGGGTTCGGGTGATCTGCGCATGCGCAGATCGCCGGACAGCGCAGCTGGTGAGCGGGGATCACTGCGGTTCAGCGAGCCCTGCTCATTCCTCATTTGTCCGTCTGCTATGTACACTGGACAAACATCTCAGACACTTCGCCAAAGGATTAATGCCCACAAAACAGATATCAGACAAGATCACAAAGAGAAAACAGTTTCTTGCCATTTTAACCAGAAAGGACACTCTCTCAATGACTTAACCACCTGCATTCTGCTACAAAGACCTTTTACATCTGCACTTGAAAGGGAATCCTCTGAACTGTCATTCATGTTAAAATTAGACACTTTCCAAAAAGGACTCAACAAACATTTGAACTATCTTACCCATTACCAAGATAGTTTCCCCAATTATCACCTCTAATACCATTAACTCACAAACATCCCACTCTCCCTACCTCTAATATCATCAATTCACAGACACTTACCTTCCTTCCTCCCCCCCACCCCCCGCATCCCCCTCCTGTTCTGCAATGTGATTTGTCCTTTTCATATTTGTTCATTTTTTTAATTGTATCCTTTGGTATATATGGTTGTGACTATTTTCTTCCACTATTTGATCTGAGGAAGTGGGTCTGGCCCACGAAAGCTCATCATCTAATAAACCATCTTGTTAGTCTTTAAAGTGCTACATTGTCCTGCATTTTGCTTCAGCTACCCCAGACTAACACGGCTACATCTCGATCCTCATTCCTACAGTCTTTGGAATACTTCTGATGCAACAAACCTGGTAGCAGCAAATTCCGAACCCACTCCAGCAAGCTGTGCACATAGATTCTTTTTAACAGTAAGCAAGTAAAATGTGGGCTGAGAAGGGTCCATTACGTGGCTATTTCCCACTCATTTGAAAAGCCAGGAACAGAAGAGCAGAGTGCACTCCACAGCTCATTAACATCTTAAACTTTACTTTGTCAAAGTCAAATCTAAAACACAGCCTAGAAAAGGAAATTCATCTATTTATCTTCTTATCTGCCTGAACAGACTACAGTTATAGTGCTTGGCCACATAGCTGGATCTCAGTGTGGCGTTGACAAGGGACCAACAGGGCACCTTAAGCCTACAAAGGAAAACAAGTTGTGGGATTGTCTCCCATAGAGAAAGAGGCCTCCTTGCCATTAAGAAGCATATCAATAGCAAAAAGAATGTCGTGGAGTTCTTTCCATCAAAGATGATGTATGTCAGCACTCATATTCCTTCTCTTGTCAAAGAGAAAAAATGCTCTTCGCCAACCCCACCTGCATTATTCCCCAATTTTGTGTCTCTCTGCAGGGAGAGGATGAAAAAGTAGTTGGAGAACAGGGAGTGATATGCACAAAGATCACTGCATAGAGCTAAATCTAGTAAAAAAACTAAGACAAATAATCCGCTTTTAAACTGTTTTTAACAGGCCTCTAACCATGCAGGATTGCTTGGTGTCGAGTGAAGAGAGGCAAAACTAGTCCAAAGAGAACCCTTATACCAGAAAACACAAGCAGCCACTGGAGTTACAAGCTGCTTTTGGCAGAGGAGAATCTTAGCAAGAGAGAAATCAGCAGGCTGCACCCAGCAAAACTCTGCATCTAAAAATATTCCCCTAGCAAGTTTTAAAAGAATAGAAATTAATTCAAGCTGGTGGAAATAAAGGGAGAAAAAATGTAAATGCCCATAGCCATCACTTCAAGCAGGTTCAGAGACCTATGCACCACTGACTAATAATTATTCATTTTGATTTTTAAAATGCACCTTACTGAATGCTGCTAACACCCATACAAATATCATAAAAGCTTCAATAATGCAGTGTCCTAAGCACAAATACTTCAAAATTCAACCAGATGGCTCAGAACTCTCCTACCATATCACATCAATCTATTCATTCCTCTCCTTCCTCCCTGCTTGTCCAGGACTAACTTGAAAGAAGAGATAGGATTTGTAATGTGGCCCAAAGGCAAACAGACAAGAGCTCTGGTGGACTGGCAGGTGAAGCAAATGCTACAGTTTCAAAACACCTGCCCCAAGTATGCTCAGCCACAAGGTGACAGGATTTGGTATAAGAGAGTAAAAGCTGATCATAATCTCCAGCATTCTTTGAGAATATAATTTGTTGTAGTTCCTGAAGAACAAAAGGATGAGCCTAGAGGAAGAAGAACATTACAAACAGATACCATCTAGTTAGATCTACTAATATACTTTACTTAATCCTCTGTTCGTTATCACATATTGAATGTCTCTGTGTTACCCGGGAACCTTCATCTACTGCTGAAAAGCTGGAGCAGCTGGTATTACCCTGATGCCAGCTGAAGATTATTCGTGAACCTTCTAAAAAGGAAATAAAAAAGCCTGCAGATTGGTAAAAATGGATGGTGCTTTCTGCGTTATTTCTGTACCACATATACTCCGCTTACAGATCGAGGAGAGCAGATGTTAACATGACTGCATGCCAACATGAGGTATTGCTGCAAGGAATGAAACAAGTTTCCAACTAAGTTCTTGAAAGTATTAATGGGACTTTACATTCCACCCTAGTAACCTGAGTTACAGCTCAGCTTCAAATTTTCTATCTTTGTGTCAGCTACTTATTAGACCCACCAGATACCATGGCTGAGCAGCAGAAAGATTTACAGTGCCCAGTCTCATAGCAAAAACACACAACTTGAATAAGTGGATCCATTCCATATAAAAAGCAGCTACTGCTCTGAAATCAACATAATATTTTTCCTGCCAAAGAAGAAAAAAAAAGGCGCTGCTTCCCCTTGAGCCAAGATCTGGGCTATAAGAAAAGTATGCCAACAAACAATGCTAGTAGCAAAAGGAGATTTGTGCAAAGAAAATTTGAGGAATTTAAAAAAAAAATCACTGAATAAGGTACAATGAGGAAGCAAGGGAAGCTTAAACAACCATAATTAAGGCATATATTAATTCTTATGAAAAGGAAAAATGCAAGGAAGCAACAGCCAGCATGGCTTTATGAGGGATTGTCTTAGATCTCAGGTTAAGAATAATTTATTTGTTCTGTTTACAAAGTGTGGCATAGGACTCAAACAGCCCTATGAATAATCAGACAATTTGTAGGAAAACTAATACTGCCAAGGGGCATAAAGGCAAAGAGAAGAAAATTTGCAAATATAATCAAGAATGTGCAAGAGGAAATGAGCTCATATTAAAAATGGAAAGAGATTAAACCGGCTATTTTAAATTGAGCAACCAAAAACTACCCTTTTTTAAGTTAAGATAGAGACAAACCCAATGAGGAGGTAAAGATGATCTCGTAAATGGTGACTGATATTGACCAATGAAAGCAGATTTGAAAAAATATGAATGACAAATTCATGCACACAAAAAAGGAAATTATTTAATTTGCCATACCAAGACATTTTTAAAAGCATGAAGAACTGAGCAGACAACAAGAGACTGGAGAATAGCAAAATGTAATGAAGATCACAAAAATGATCCTGGTAATTACTATCCTGAACATTTAATTTCACAGCTTAATAAAACAATACTCTCTAAAGGTTTAGGATGGAAATGACAAAAAACACTCTGTGTTGGTCTCTCTCTCCTCCCATTGACTGCAATGGAACTAGAGTTAGATCAACACTGAGTACTTTTCAAAATCCCATGTAACTTATTAGGAGGTATAAGAAATACACAGAATGGGTTCATAAATATCAAATCATGCCACACAAACATGATTGCTTTTTAGGGAATTATTTAGTTAATACCTCTACCACATTGTCTTGATCTAACTTAAAAAAATAAAAATAAAAACTTATTTAGAGCATTTTATACAGTATTTCACAAAATCAAATGTAAAGTTAGAGAAAACTGGTTTATAATATAATCATTTAAATGTAAATCACATGGATAGGAAAACAGAGGTTGATAAATAAAAGTTATAATTGGTGAAGGAGGCATTGGGCCTGATTTTACCATCTTTGGTTACATTGTGGAGTAGGTGGGAAATGTATGTACTGTATTATATGTACATATGGTTATATGTGCCTCAGCTTACCTGCTCAATATTATTCTTTATGACTACATGGAATTAAATGAAAGGCTTTTGGAGGAACAAAACTAGTGAGTGAAGTCAACCTACCTTCAGAAAGAATATCACTGGTTTTGAACAGAACCACTAAATGAAAAATACCCATAGGACGTTTATTGTTCCTAGGTCCAAGCCTAGGATCAAAGGGACACTAAACTGTTAAAAACTCCTGCCTAGAGAGGAAAGAGGGCATGAGCAGACAGCTACATCGGAAAGTGCTTCTCTGACAGTGAGACAGAGTATGCTTCCGGGTCTGACTGTCCCAGCCCAGGATAAATGTCTAGGCTGCATGCAATTTCATTCAAAACTTGAAAGGAGAGAATAAAGTTGTAGTTAGATTCATGCGTGTAAGCCTGCATTGTTATTTTAACCCTTTTCTCTATTACTGAGTTCTTGTTGCCGAATAAGTAGTACCTTTTTTGGAAAAAGGCTGAACTGTGACCTCACATATATTTGCTGGTACAACGCTCTTGAGAGAAGACTCCTGCAGCCAGCCAAGCCAAACTAGCCCTGCTCAAGTAGCCATGGGAATAGATAGAAGTGCTGAAGCCTGAAGACCCATCACTCAGGGTTCCCTCTTTCCCCCCGTTGAGTGAGTGAAGATTCAAGACATATCAGTAGGATGGGTTTACGCACAAGAGACTACATAGGAGTGCACGACATACCACCCTGCAATCCATGACATCTATGAAATAGAAAGGAAACGGCGCATGTTAAATGAAATGTGCAGATGATACTATGGATATATTTTCTGTCATCCCATGTACCCATGCTGATAAGTAAAGGATGTGTGTTGCATGGGGTGTTATTGAATGCAAATTAACTGACAATTTTGCTCTAAATAGGGAAAAGATGCAAATAATATTGAGGTCAGGGAAACAAAGCGATCCAAGAACTATTACTGCAGGTTTCTGAGTTTCTTCTGGAAACATCTTCACCTTTCACTGACTTGCACTTGCAAAGATCAAAGCCCCTCAGAGAAGAGAAATAGGAGCAGTAAATCAAAACAAAATATAGAAAAATGGAAACCAGCAACACATCTGGGAAAAAATAATCCCAAACATTTAATGAAAGGGAGATAACTAAGAAGCAGAATGCAGAGATATCACTGATATGAACACAGCCAGCAAATCAGACAAAAGTATGCAATACAACATGACAGCAAAAAAGGCATGTTTTGGAGCAGTGATGGAAAGTCCTTCTCTGGGAGACACCACCTGAGACTACTGTATACTACTCCCAGAAATGCAGCAATTGCTCTTCATACAATTTTGGGCACAGGGGTCCAAACTACCACAGACTCACACTACCTGAAATACTGTACTTTATTCTAAACATCTCATTACCAGGAAGATGTTTACAAATTGGGAAAAAAAAAAATCAGAAGAACAGATCCCCTTGGGGCAGGAGGGGTGCGTGTACAGCACCTAGGCATTACAACACAGGTAAGCAACTGATCCACAGAAAAATCAGTTGGGAGCTGCATACAAGTGAGAAGGGCACCCCCCACCTCCGCCAAAAAAAAAAAAAATCCTCACTGACGTGGCCCCTGACTGAGAAGGAGAAAGACACTCTCTATATTTCCCTTCGCACACCAGAGCCTATGGGCCCCAGGCTAGTAGATTTTTGTGCTCCAGCCCTGTGGGAGGGCAGTGGGGGTTGGCGGGAGGGGCTTGAGCACCAGCATGGGCCCCTCCAATGCTGGGGGGAACCCTGGGCCTCGGGAGCTGGATCCATGGAAGCCAGGGACACATCCAGCCTCTGATTCCCCACCCCTGCATTACAAGGACAAAAATACACAACACTCATAGTAGGGAAAAGGCCTTAAGGGACTGATCTAGAAGTAAAGAATCACAATTATGTATGCATAAGTTGGTAAGAAATAAGCAAAGACAAATCAAATATCTAAGTATTTGAAGGATGTTATAAATCACAAAGGAAGGAGAAATATTTAAGGTAAAACAGGTCTGTAACTAGAAAGAATGGGGTAAAATTAAGCAAAGTAAAAATTTAGGCTACATGAAAAAAACCTCTTCAATGACAGCAAGATGAATTAGGACTGTGGAATAAACTCCTCAAGGTTAACAGTAGATGCCCAATAAAACTGGGAGATAAAAGCATTAGACAGACAAACTGCAGGGAGCAATCCTGTCCTGGCTGAAGAAATGGAAAGTAGGAGAATAAGTCCTTTTCATCTCTAGAATATGCAACAACTGAGATGATAGCCAGGGTAAAGTTAGTAAAGATATGGTACATTCCCAGTATTTCACCTCTTCTGAATGCTAAATATGATCATCTTTCACTGGAAGCTGTTTCAGGGAAACACGAGAGAAATCCCTATCCATTTATCAGCTAAAGCTTCCTGAAGCCAGCAGGATTGCAGATGGCTGAGTTTATTAACAGCTCTCCTGATCGCCAAAAAGAACACAGCCTTGATTACATCTCAGAGGGCTGTTCAGGGAGAAATAAAATGAGTTTTACAAAATAAGAAAAAAAGCACACTTCAGAGGATCAAGTATCTCTGACAAGCAACACATACACGAAGATACATCACCTGGTCAAAAGAGAAACAGCAGGCAGCTCCCTGCTAAATGCTAAGGATTAATCACTTCAGAAAGACCAATTTGAAATCATAGTGAAAAACTCACAGGCTACATTCTGACCAGGCAACAATTATGTCTATTCCAATCCCACCGGTCACATTGACACGTGATTAGGGACCAACCACCACCATTTGAAATGAGACTAAGCAACTCAGTGGGTCATAAGTGCTTGGAAACTTCACGGGATAGACTGAAACTGGCTGTAAATAGCAAATTAATATAAAGCCACCACAATCAGGAAGGTTGTGTAGGGAACATTATTAGGGCTCTGACTGTGTAAACAGAGCACACCACCCAGCAGCCATCCCCCTTCCAGAGATACAATTCATTAGTCAAGGTAAATATTCCCAATATTTACCATCCATTTAACTAGTTCCCATCAATGAGCGCGACTGGGAGACCCCCCACATCTTGTCCATCCCTAACAGGAAGAACGCTCACAGCAATTGACGCTACTCTGCAAGCAGTTCTCCACCCTGCAACATTCACTGGTGACTCTCTGTGTACTTTTAATATTATGGATTTACGGGGTCAAAATGAACATAAATCCACTTCTCTACAAACAGCCATTATCAGGCTCCAGGATACTCACCCAAGAGATGACAAGGGGAAAAGAATCGAAAGTGCAGGTGCTACTTGGTTGGGATCATGATTTGTGGACTATCAAAGGACATTTAATGGCAAAGGCCTGAATGGCCAATCAGATGCAAGTAATGACACTCTCTTCCTCTTTCCCTCTCAAAATTCTGTTGTGTGGGGAAATGTGAGGGGGTAGGCCCCGGTCCCGGAGCAGATTCACCTTGGCTCTGGGAAAACAGAATCTCTCTGGCCTGGCCCCAATATTCAGTGTCGCTTACTTAGGAGTAATATGGCCACCTGGCCCAGTCTCTACAGTTCAGTGCCCCTTATTCAGGGGTAATAAGGCTCTCTGGCCTGGTCTCTACAGTTCAGCTTTTTCCCCAGTCCTGAAGGCTAGATTACAGGGTTTTTTTGGGGAGAGTTAGGGGGACCCAGGCCCTCCCATTCCACCGGGTCCCAACCCAGGGCCCTATTGGCAGTGAAAGTCTCCACTACCTGATCAGCGGGGATGTCTGCGGGAACATGCCAACCTCCCGGAGGTCCTTCCTCCATCCTGGGCTGCTTCCTACCTCTTCCCTCGCTAAGCCTATGTTCCGGGGCCTTGGTTAAGGTTGCGGCTCCTACGTGGCTGAATCAGGAGTCATCCCTCTTGAGCATGACCCACAAGGCAGCCCTCACCCCCAGGCCCAGGTGGACTCCTTTAGCTTTAGTGAGGGGCAGTGCCACCCCGTCACAGGGAGTCAGCTCAGCTTGTCACCTCAGCTTGTTGCGAGTCATCAGAATTGCTCAGGAAGCTGGAGCCATTTACATTATGGGAACACTGTTACAAGAAAGCTCATGCTACTGAAGTCTTGGCTGGCACTGGTATGTTTAAACTCACCCAAGCAACATCCTGTTATAGAGAAGCTTACTTTGCGGGAGTGGTAACAGGATGCTATTCTGCAGAAGCTACCAATGTCCTGCTAAGAGAAGTCTCACTGAAAGGAAGAAGTCTTGGAACTATCACTACATCCAGGCATTGTCACTGAATTAAAACTAGAAGATGGGTGCAAGAGTGTTAAAATAAATGTTACGAATCAGGAAAGACAATTGCAGCCTATAACGAGTAGATCATAGGCCAAATTAAGACACTTCCCAAGCACTAGTAAGCAAAGTTCAGTGCAGACTCGGTACCATTCCCATTCCTCCAGCCTTGTAGGGTTCTTTACCTGCACTGTTTTAAAGGACATGAATATAATGAATATGAATTGTGGCATATTTGGTAGTGGTATAGCAG
This sequence comes from Pelodiscus sinensis, assembly GCF_049634645.1. Lineage (NCBI taxonomy): Eukaryota > Metazoa > Chordata > Testudines > Trionychidae > Pelodiscus > Pelodiscus sinensis. The sequence goes on from NC_134714.1 coordinate 84,201,563, forward strand.
TGCTTAGTATCCCAATCCAAAGATACTACTTTCTACTAAAGTAGAGAGAGACAGAACCTAAACAAAAATGACCATCAAATCCTAGGTGATCCATTTCTGATTAAAAACTGCTTCTTAGAATGCCTCTCTTCGTCAAAGCACGGGAAGCAAAGCAATGTGGAATAGGAGCAAGTTAAAATCATTGCCCCACCATGCTTCCGTTTTGCATGCAAAACAACAGAGATAAAGGGGATTTGGGAAGAAAATAGAACAATAAAATCAGGTACAAGAAAATTTAGAGCTCCTGCTTTTAACAACTCTATCTCCACTCCAGAGACAAGAAACCATCACTCAGAAGAGTATTCGTCGTAGTTATGCCAGTAAAAGTGATCATAGACAATTTACAATTGTCACATCTACGTCTCCTGCAGAGAGACAAGTAGTTAGGAACCATTAGGAAAGGAATAGATAATAAGACAGAAAATATCATAATGCCACTATATAAATCCATAGTACGCCCACACCTTGAATACAGAATGCAGTTCTGGTCACCACACCTCAAAAAAGATATATGAGAACTAGAAAAGGTGCCAAGAAGGGCAACAAAAATGATTAGGGGTATGTAACAGCTTCTGTATGACAAGAAATACAAAGACTGGGATTTTTATGTTTGTAAAAGCAATGATTAATAGGTGATATGATAGAGATCTATAAAATTGTGAATGGTGTGGAGACAGTCAATAAGACTTATTCACTCTTTTACATAAGAACCATGGGTGACGTAGTTAACAGACAGAAGGTTTTAAACTAATAAAAGGAAACTGTTCTTCACAGGATACACAGACAACCTGTGGAACCTGTTGCCAGGGGATGTTGTGAAGATCAAATGAATAAGGGGTCCAAAAAGGGGCTAGATAAGTTAAGGAGTCTGGGACCATTAGCCTACATGGTCAGGAGGCAACTCCCTATGCACTGACTGGCAGAAGTGAAGAGTGGACAAAAAGGGGATGATTAGTTGTTCTGGTCATTCCCTCTAAAGCACATGGCGTTGGCTGCTGTCAGATGACAGGATACTGGGCTAGACAGATCGGATCTAGTATGGCCATTCCTATGATCTTATATAGTAAGTATATCTGGAGCATTTGTGCACAAAAGTCCTAGGAGTCTCTGCTCATCAGCATTTGGGGCCATACACATGTTACCCAGATGTCTCATGCACCCATCTGCTAGTTGGTTTTTCCCCCCATTTTATTTAGATGGCGGTTCCTATAAATCCAATAATTCAAGATGACAACTAGTATTCAAATCAGATTTCCAGGAACTTTCACAGAGGCTGCCATAGTCGTTGCCTTTCATAGTTGGTAGAAAACTCACCACCCACTCCAGTCCAAGCAAAATGACATTGTCAGAATCTGTGTCTCTCACACATCTGCCCATCCCACTTCTCTGGAGTCATATCAAATTTACACTTCTTGTTCTTGCATTCAAGGTCCCACAGATCACAGTCCCTTCTGGCCTACATCTCAGAACTGGTCACCTGACACATCCTCTTCAGAAAGTCCTCTCCTTTATAGAATGAAGGTCAGAGGGTGAAGCTCTCAGTTTTCAAGCCTTTTGGTTTTTTCTGAAAAAACTAGCAGGTGTACTGGCATTGCTTGGGTCCTTAACTGTAGTAGTGTGAGGTTTTTTTTAATAAAAAGGAAAATGTACATGATTTATTTAAATGAATGTACAAGATAGGAGTAGGGAAGGGGGGCTAAGGACAGGGGGTTGGCTGAGTGAAGGGCTCAGGGAGGGGACTGAAAGTGTTGGAGGCTCAGGGCAAGGGGTGGAGGGTAGCGGAGTAAGGACAGGGGTAGGGGCCTCATTGCACAGGATTCAGTGGGGGGGGCACAGGGCAGAGTATGGAGGAGTACAGGACTCAGGGCAGGGGACTGGGAGGCTGGTGGGGGGAACTTACTGGGGCTGCCCATTGTAAGAAGGGTGGTGCTGCTCCAGTAGGGGGTCCTCTTGGGGCTCTGGAACTATGCTTCCTGGCTGGTAACTCCTCCCAGGGGCCACGACTCTGGGAACCAGTCCTGGACTCTAGCTGCCCCCCCTCCCCTGCAGCTGGTCTGGGGGAAGGAAGCTGGCCCTGGCCACCAGCAGCCCCCCTGGCAGCTGGTCTGTAGGAGGTAGGGCTCTAGGGGCCAGCCCCGGTCTACAGTGCCTCTACAGCCTGTCTGGGGCGGATAGAAAGTCTAGGGGCCAGACCTGTCCCGCAGCTGGCCCTTCTGGTCCTACAGCCTGTGCTTCCCATCCCCTGGGGGGATCTGAGCTGGGAGGACTTCCCCCACATCCAGCACCTTTGGAGGGAGGGGGGCCACTCACCCAGTCCAGTTGCCAACAACATGCAAAACTCCATCTGCAGCTGGACACTCTGCTGCTGATACAGCTTCCTCCAGTGGTCACTGCAAAGTATAGCTCTTCTCTGCACTTTCAGCCCCCAGTGACCACTCTACAGTAACATGTCCCTTCTCTCTGCCTCTTCCCTTTCCATGTTTTGGAAAAAACAGCCCCATTTCAGACACTTTCTGTTTTCCTGCCACAACTAAACCCTGACCTTGTTTTAAGTTAGGATAAGAGGAAGCTGCATACTAAATTTGGTGGCTCCAGCTCTTACTGTTTAGGAGTTCTTGAACAAATGAACTCGCAGACAGAAAGGATCCTGACCTGAAAGGATCCTTCCCAGTACCAATGAGAATTGTTCAGCTGTAGAGTCCAATTTACAGGGGGAAGAAATAGCACTAACAGGGAGGAGTACTGGCACAACAGTGAATGGAAGAGACAGCACACATATAGAAGGGAAGAAGGTGCACATGCTAAAAAAGTTGCTGAGCTCCTCACAATCTATATTCTACCAGGCAGCTCAGTTTTGAAGGCAGACAGAGGGAGTTGGCCACAATCTCACCTTTAGTCTTGGCTTGAAACCCTTTATGAAACCCTGGTGAAGCATTTGTGACAGAGCAACATACTGTCCTAAATACAGTAAACTTCCGATAATCTGGCACCTTTAGGACCCAGGGGGTGCCGGATTATCAGATATGCAGGACTATCAGAAGGGGGAGGGCTATGAGTGGTCTGGAGTGGGGTGGGAGGGGATGCCACCCCAGACCGCTCATAGCCCCCCCTTACGATAGTCCGGCTCTGCCCCAGGAGTCCCTGATTCAGCTGCTGCTGGTCAGTTTCAGCAGCAGCTGAATCGGGGATCCCTGCAATAGAGCAGCTGGGGTGCTGCCGGGTTGGTCCCGCAGCGCTGAAGGGCGGCGCTACGGCACCAACCCAGCAGCACTCCAGCTGCTCTTGGGGACGCCTGGGAAAGAGCAGCTGGGGTACTGCCCAGTTGGTCCCGTAGCGCTGCCCCTCGGGGCTGCAGGACCAACCTGGCAGCACCCCAGCTGCTCTTGGGGACGCCTGGAGTGCTGCCGGGTTGGTCCCGCAGCGCCAAAGGACGGCGCTGCGAGACCAACCCGGCAGGACCCCAGCTGCTCTGCCCCAGGGGTCCCCGATTCAGCCGCTGCTGAAACAGATCAGCAGCTGATTCCAGGAAGCCCGGGGCAGAGCTACTCTGCCCCGGCTTCCTGGAATCAGCCGCTGATCTGTTTCAGCAGCGGCTGACTTGGGGACCCCTGGGGCAGAGCAGCTGGGGTCCTGCCGGGTTGGTCCCGCAGCGCCGAGGGGCGGCGCTACGGAACCAACCCTGCAGCACCCCAGCTGCTCTGCCCCAGGCGTCCGGATTCAGCCTGCTGGTGAAACTGACGCTGCTGATCAGTTTCAGCAGCAGCTGAATCCCCACGCCTGGGGCAAAGCAGCTGGGTGCCGCCAGGTTGGTCCCGTAGTGCCTCCCCTCGGCGCTGCGGAGCCAACCCGGCAGGACCCCATCTGCTCTGCCCCAGGGGTCCCCAAGTCAGCCGCTGCTGAAACAGATCAGCGGCTGATTCCAGGAAGCCGGGGCAGAGTAGCTCTGCTCCGGGCTTCCTGAAATCAGCCGCTGATCTGTTTCAGCAGCAGCTGAATCGGGGACCCTGGGGCAGAGCAGCTGGGGTCCTGCCAGGTTGGTCTCGCAGCGCCGTCCTTTGGCGCTGCAGGACCAACCCGGCAGCACTCCAGCTGCTCTGCCTCAGGCGTCCCCAAGAGCAGCTGGGGTGCTGCCAGGTTAGTCCCGCAGCCCCGAGGGGCAGCGCTACCAGACCAATCTGGCAGTACCCCAGTTGCTCTGCTTCCGGCTTACCCGATTCAGCTGCTGGTCAGTTTCAGCAGCCTGTCCGGCTGCCCCAGCACTTCCGGGTTCCTGATGGTGCCGGACCATCAGGAGCCCCGGAGCATTGGATGCCGGAATAATGGAGTTTTACTGTACTTGCCTTTCTGACAAACAGTGAATCTGCATTCTCTTCAGTGCTTGTTGCAGGCAGAGACAGGGAGATAGATGGCAGAAAATCAGGACATGAAAACATTTCTGCATATGAATATGGCAATTAATCTGCACTGCGTGCAAAAATTTTAACTTGCTGGTGTCCAAGGAACCCCAAGTGCATTGCCAACTGCAAGCATGACTCCTGTGTTAGAACTGCTCCTGGGTAAAGGAAGTCTCTAAGGCTACGTCTACACTTGCTCCCTAGTTCGAACTAGGGATGCAAATGTAGCCGACCGAAATGGGGGGGATTTAAATATCCCACAGTTCATTAGCATAATCTCGCCTGCGCGCTATTCCCCTCACCTGCGGATTCGAACCAGGAAGTGCGCTCCGGGACACATTAGTTCGAATCAAACCCCTTGATTCAAACTAATGTTACTCCTCAAAAAATAAGTACTCCAAAAACTGAGGAGTAATGTTAGTTCAAATCAAGGGGTTTGATTCGAACTAATGCGTCCCAGAGCGCACTTCCTGGTTCAAATCAGCTGGCGAGCAGAATAGCACACGGGCGAGATTATGGGTAAGTCTAGACCACATGCCTCTGTCGCCAGAGGCATGTAGATTAGGCTACCAGGCATAGGAAAATGAAGCGGCGATTTAAATAATCGCCGCTTCATTTAAATTTACATGGCTGCCGCGCTGATCCGACAAACAGCTGATCAGCTGTTTGTCGGATCAGCGCGGCAGCCATGTAAATTTAAATGAAGCGGCGATTATTTAAATCGCCGCTTCATTTTCCTATGCCTGGTAGCCTAATCTACATGCTTCTGGCGACAGAGGCATGTAGACTAGATGTACCCTAAGCTAATGAAGCATGGGATATTTAAATCCCCGCTTCATTAGCCATTTCGGTCGGCTACATTTGCATCCCTAGTTCGAATTAGGGAGCAAGTGTAGACGTACCCTAAGAGACACCAGCTGTTAGTGCAAGTCAATTTAAGGGGGTTTAGGCCAGCAGGATTTGCTGAAATCAATAACAAGAACATCTTCCTCTTATTAAATGCACCAAGCATGCTCTTCATCCCAAGTGTCCTGGAGGATTGCAAACAAGGCAGGGACATTAGGGAGGCCCAAGATAAAAAAGTGCTTGTCTCCAGGGAACATTTTTTACCAGTTGCACTACTATAATTGTATCAGTGTGGTTAGACAGTTACAACAATAAAGCTCTCACATGAACATTCTTATTTCAGAATCAGAGTGTATTGGCATGGGGAGGTATACCAGCATAATTATATCAGTTTAAATTCACATCTTAATTTGTAGCTGCATAACTTTCCCATGCAGACAAGCCCTGAGCTCACAGTTGTTAGCTGTACTTAGGATGTAAAAGCACACTAACGCTGAACGGTTAGACATATTTTAGTGGGGGAGTATGAATGAATGGGAAATTAAACAGAATCCGTCTTGGGAGAAAATCCCAACAGTGCTGCACAGGAGGGGAAGGAGGGGTTAAGGGCAGGGAGAAGAAGGTGATTACTGATGGCAATGCTACAGAGCCATAAGAATGTAAACTCAGCAGTGCTGGGGAACATGTTTATTGCATCTAGGACTAGTATTCTCAGCCAGGAAATCTGAAAAACACACAGTAATGCACTCTTAATACTTAAAACCATGTAAAAGAAAGAAGGGGACCGAGGAAGGCCAGATCCTCCAAGGCCCTGTGTAAATATGGAAAGAATGAGAGATGAAGCAACTATCATTGTCTGCTCAGAGACCCAGATCCAGTAAAGCACATGGAATTCCAGAAAACTGGGAATTCCAGAAAAAAAATGCAAGCCAATGAGAGCCGGAAAGGATGGTGGTGAGGGAAGGTCAGGATAGCGAAGAAAGTACTGATATACCCTCATCTCTCAAATCCATCATAGAAGGCTGAAGAGTTGTGGAGTAAGGTCTGAGGGCTTTTTTTGCAGCCACATTAGGACAGCAGCAGCAATGAAATAAAAAGCCCAAAGAAAAAAAAACAATCACATCCTTACATTCCATCTAAATCACATTAAAACAATGAAATATTGGGCTGTTAAGAAGGTACTCCTGTCCTAATAGCATAAACCATCACCAAATAAAGGAATGGATCATTAAATGTGTCAAGAAAACTTTGATAGCATTCTGTCTAGCAAGGAACCAATCAACAGTTGTGATTGTGAAATCTATACTTCTTTATTGTTTTGCCCTGTGGTTCCTGTTTCTATCTGGTTCTTAGTCTGTCTGATCCATAACTAATTTCACAAGATGTACATCAACTAAGGTGGTAGGCTGCAATTGATTAATTGTTCTGTTATGTTAGGACTGGTCAAAGAATTATTTTGTAATACTTTAGTTTAAAATGATTGGTTATGGTATAGCTTAGTAGGATTCTAGTTTAACCATATAAATGGGTCCAAAAGCAAGTTTCTTGGAACCCAACTTCAGAACATAGCCCAAGATCAGAGTTGCCACGCTTAACACCCTGCCAACCATAACAGGCAGAAGTGGGAGGAGCTCTGGGTAAAAGTTAGTTTGCCTTATTGGCAGCGGTAAGCATTGTATGTTTAGTGTATGTATTTTATTTTGACAACTATTAATAAGTAGAAATTAAGAATATTATAGTGTAAGGCTCTCTCGCAAACGTGTAGAATACACCCCAAGTCCTAGGAACTGGGTAAGGGTGGGTGCCTTTCACTCAGAACTCTAAGAACTGGAAAAGGGTAGAGGTGCCTAAATTAACCAAGTTATGCCTGCAGCCCATAGAAGGGTAGAGGTGGGATGCCCTAGAATGTGCAGGTAATAGTGGACATTAAGCCAGCTCAATAAGAGCGGAAAAAAGAATGATGAATCAGCTCAGGAGAGAGAAAGCAAAGAAGGGATGGATGGAATTTAAAAAAAAAAAAAAAAAGGGCAGAGGTCAGTGGACAAAACTGAAGGATGAATCAAAAGGCAATTTCTAATGCGAAAGCGCCCATGCTAGCTCCCTGTTATCGGCCAGAGACAATGAAGCAGAGGAAGGAAAGGGAAAGAATGCTCTTAAGACACAGAGGGGCGGGATGAAATATGGAACATTCATTCCCAAAAAGGTTGCAGTGAAGAAAGATTCCTTTCCCCTCAGCATGAAATGAAAGGGAGCTTCAATGTGTCTGAGTGAATGGCTTCCCTGAATGGGCTCTAGCACTGCGTGAATATTATCTGTAGGTGAACACATTTCTCTACAGGTGTTGGCTTTGCTGCGTGAATGGTGAATATACTGACCATTTTCACCAGCAGAACCACCTTCCCCAGAAGAAGAACGGGAGGCTATAATGGAAATACTAAAGGCAGTGTTTGCTGGGCTCTCCCCTCACACAATGGGCCCATGAGACTGTCACACTGATGCTCCTCCAGCCTGCACAGTTGCTTAGGGAAAGCTATTTGGCACCTGACACTTTTGCATATCTTCCCTCATTTACATCTTATATAAACAAGACCACAATGAAAAGGGAAGACACATGCACTCCCTCTGCATTTTCGAGTATTTAATTGCTGGAGCATGAAATGACAGCTCCACAAAATAACATTTCAGAAAAATTCTGCAACCCTCTTAATCCTCACCAGGAAAAGGATTTGTTGCTGCTTTGGGAGATGGTAGGCTCAATTCTGTCGTCCATAGAAAAGGCATCAACTTGAATCAGACGACATGGGGGTTAGTATGCTGTTACCCCAGCAGATGGCACCAGAGGAAGAGCTCTCGCAGTGGGAGAGGTCTATCCTCCTGATACCAGGAGACAGAAGTCAGATGAGAAGCCCAAGCCATTAAGGCAGTGGTCCCCAACCTTTAGAGGTTGTCGGGCACCAGGGGGCGCGGCCGTTCGCCCGCCGGGCGCCAGGGGGTGGGGACACTTGCGCGCCCGGGGGCGCCCCCCCCATAGCCGCATGCCCGGGGGCCCCCCCATAGCCACGCGCCCGGGGCCGCCGCTACCCCCCCCCCCGCAAGCACCGTGCGCCCGGGGCCGGGGCTTCACCGCCTCCCCCCGCAAGCGCCGCGCGCCCGGGGCCAGTGCTTCCTCCCCCTCCCCCCGCAAGTGCCGCGCACCCGGGGCCGACGCTCCCCGCAAGCGCCGCGCCATGTGCCCGGGGCCAGGCCAGCCCCGAGCACCTGGCGGGCGCATACAAATGCCCCCGCGGGCGCCATGGCGCCCACGGGCACCGTGTTGGGGACCATGGCATTAGGGTGCTCTCAGCTCCCTCTGTCCTGGTACCCCAGAGCATATTGTTTTCTGTGGGCATCTTGTACTTGGAGAATGTAAGTGTCAAAATAAAAGTGGATAGTTGCAACAGCAGGGAAAAGTCTACTCAGAAATTAAACAAACAATGAATGAACAGAAATCACAATCAGCAGGACAAGGAAGTCAAGGTGGACCTTTCTTAGCTAAATGTCTCTGACAGTAACAGATGCCCGAGCATTAAGGGCTACCCACTATTTTAGTCTTTCCATATAATGGAAAGAACCTCCTGACCGTCAATTTGTTAGAGCCACACACCACAGGAGAGTCCGACTGCATAGTTCCAAGCAAAAGCTTAGGGTATGTCTACACTGGGAAGGTTAGGTTACAAAGGTCATGTCAACATGTAATAGTCACTAAGTGAAAAACTGGTCAAACCAGTTTTTCCTGCCTCCTATTTTTTACATTTCATGGCCACATTGCTAGCACGCTGTCAACAGACAAGAGCAAAGCAATGTGGGTAAGCATCCCATAGTGCCGTGTTGTGGGAAGGCAGAGCTTATCCCTGCCCTTCTTGGGATTCCCTTGTAGCTAGGTGAGCTCTCCGTACTAAGAAATGTTAAAGCAGCACCGCAGTCTCTCCAGTCTGCCTGCTGCTATGTTTCTAGTGCAGGGCAGAACAGAAGCATTCCAATGATTTGATCTTGTCTTCCCAGAGCTTTGAAGGGGAAAGGCGTGTGTCTGCAGGATAGCAGAGATCACAAAACACTGAGCACAAACATCAGGAAAGGCATGAGGGGATACTGGTGGAAGCCAGTTTTCTTGACAAAACAAACAGAGGCCACACTGGCTCTGTTGATAGAGGGCGGAAGCTGTGTTGCCAAAGTTGAGTGTTTTTCCCGACAAAAGTTGCATTGTAGCGTGTACACTCTCAGGCTGTGTCTACACTGCACCCCTTTTCCGGAAAAGTGATGCAGATTAGACAAGTCGGAATTGCAAATGAAGCGGGCGATTTAAATATCCCCCGCTTCATTTGTATAAACATGGCTGCCGCTTTTTTCCGGCTCGGGGCTTTGCCGGAGAAAAGTGCCAGTCTAGACGGGATCTTTCGGAAAATAAAGCCGTTTCCGAAAGATCCCTTATTCCTCTTAAAATCAGGAATAAGGGATCTTTCGGAAACGGCTTTATTTTCCAAAAGATCCCATCTAGACTGGCGCTTTTCTCCGGCAAAGCCCCGAGCCGGAAAAAAGCGGCAGCCATGTTTATACAAATGAAGCGGGGGATATTTAAATCGCCCGCTTCGTTTGCGATTCCGACTTGTCTAATCTGCATCCCTTTTCCAGAAAAGGGGTGCAGTGTAGACACAGCCTCACTGTTTTGGTGACAAAACGTGTCAGTGTAGACAAGGCTTTGGATTGGGGTGGGGAACCTCAGGCCCAGGGGCCAGATGCGGCTCCCAGCTTGCCTTGACCCAGCCCCCGAGGCTCAAGGGCCCATCCTCTGCATTGGGAAGCCTGTGCTGGCACTCCAGCCCCCACACTGCCCCACCACGGTGCTGGAGCATACAATATCTATTAGGCTAGGCCCCCCCTAGGCTCTGGTATGCAAAGGAGATGAGGGGAGTGTCTCTTTCGCTGTGTTGGGTGCCACATCAGTGAGGGTTTTCTGTGTGTGGCCCTCGACTGATTTTTCTGTGGGTCAGTGGCCCGTGACCCCAAAAAGATTCCTCCCTGCCTTAGGTGGTACCCAGCACTGGGGATTAAGAATGGAGGAAGGCCTTGGAAGCTCTGCCGCCCCCCACTCACCCAGGCCAATTAGGCTCTGGGGGCAGAAGGGGAAGCACGCAAAGTCTCCTCCCACTGCCAGGGGCATGGGCATCTAGGGGGAACCTCGGGGAGGGGGAGGGGGGAGACAAAGACCTCACTTGGTCCCCACCCCCAGCCAATCATGGTCTGTGGGTGTGGAATCAGGGACATATCCTGGCCCCGTCCCTTCCACTGGAGGTCCCGCCCCTTCCAGTACAGCCTGGGGACACTTCAGAAACTTCTGAAGTGGGCCCCCTGCAAAAAATTATTGCCCACTCTTGCCTTAACATGAAGGTCAGGACAGGATCCTACTTAACCAGATCTCTAGCAGCAAGTCAGCTGGAACCATCATGAAGTGAAGTATATATCTCAATTTGTGTCTCATGTATTACAAAAAAGCATAGGGGATTGATTAATGACAAAATACTGCTCTAATTCCTGATCAGATGGCCTAAACAAACCTGAGACATATTTGCTTGTTAAGCAGTAGAAACATCTAGAGAATCCATTGGGTAGATAGCGTGATGGAGTGGGAAGAGGTAAAGTGCACACACTTACTCAAAGTCTTCAAACTCCAGATCATTTCCCTCTACAGATGGGCCTTGGTTCTCTGAGGTGGAAGCAGATGATGAGGAAGAACGGAGACGATTCTGTTGGTAACGCATGGAGCGCTGGCGAATACTGTCCCTCCGGGAAAGGTACTGGATCATTCTCTGGGCATAATATGCTGCAGGAGACAATCTGAAAAAGGAAGAGACAGAAGAAAAACCATTATAACCAGAAAGGTGAGGACCCAAAGGAGCAGAGGATGAGAGTGCAACCCTACTTTTCCTGTTGAAAACTGAACCTCCAGATGATCATGGTGCAAAGGACACTACACCCCAGACACAATGGCTGGGAACTAGGCAGTACAGAGACACAAAAAAATAGGGAAAGAGTAAGGAAGGAAACTTCCACTTTAAAGATAACCCTTCCACCACATTCTCCTGCTGAGAAGATAGACAACAGTATCTGCAGAGAACTAGGGCTATAAATGGTTAATTGGTAAGCTTCACCCTTAATGGAGGAAGTTTTTTTTCTGACTAACAGGTAGGGGCTGGAGCAGCTCACTGCTCCCCTGCCCCACTACCCTGGTCCAGAGCTGAGCACTGCTTCAGCTTCATGGGGTCCACTGGCATAGCCTCTGTCTGTCGGGAGCCCAGCCTACCTGCCACAGCAGCCCCTGTCCAGCAGTAACCCTTACCAGCCACGGTCTTGGGGAGATTTCATTGCTGGCTCTGCAATAGAGAGCTTATTTAAGCTTTATATTGCAGAGCTTACAGCATATGCAACCTCAACGATTTTTTTTTAAGTGGTTACACGGTTACATTTTTACATTCTTTACATCCCCGACTAGGGATGTAAAATCCCATTTAATTCATTAACTGGTTAAATAGAGTTTAACAGGCTAACCAATTAAAGGGGAAGGCCGCTTCAGCCTGATGGGAGTGCTCCCCCCCTCCTCCCACCACAGGCAGGGGCTGCTCCAATGGGCCCCACGGGACTGAAGCAGGTAACTGGAACTGGTAAACATCCACTGTTAAAAGGTTAATCAGTTAACTGTCAGTGGTAGGGATGGGAAAGGTTAACAGACACTGTTTCTTCAGATTCTTTGCAACTTACTCTTATTCATCACCACCTCAGCAAACTTTCCAGCAGAGGGCTCTGAACAACCACCAAGAATCAAGGCCATTCACAATAAGGATTCTGATAATCAGTTCAGAGAAGAAAGGCAGCAACAATTTTCAGATGAGACATTAAGCAGAGGTCTGTCCCTGCTGCTAGTCCTCACAATATAAGATACAGGAGGAACTTAATGATCCTGGTCAATCACACTGCTAATCAAACAGATGTTATCAACCTAAGTTGTGCACCATCTGTAGAGGGAGATGGGAGGGAGTTGCTACACTACTGGGATATAAATTCCTGTTATTGTAAAGCACTTTATGAGATGAAAGAGCATGAAAGGAACCAATATTTATTCACCTGTGCCTTTCATCGAACAATCCCCCCATTACTATACTACATGTGCTGAGCACACATACATGCTTCTACACATAGCCAGCACCTGTTACAGAAGAGGGAAATGACTATTTTACATCACACTACTCAATACTATATTAATAGCTGGCCAGAAGGAATCTCATTTAACTCAGCCTAAATTCACTCGAAAGACCAGTGAGAACTGGGGTCCTGAATCACCATTCCAGATGATAATTAGTTTCTAGTGATCTGTACTCTTCCAACACTCCTTACTTGATACCAGCCTGCTTGCCGTTCTCTCTATATGCTTGCTTAGCAGGGAAGTAAAGTCCCATTTAATTAGTTAACTGGTTAAATGTAATATTTAATCAGTTAACAGATTAAAAGGGGTTCGCAAGTGGAGCTGGAGTGGCTCCCTGTGTCCAAGGGCTGCTCCAGCTGGGCTAGAGGGTGTCTCTTTGCGGCGGACCCCCCGGGGTTGGAGCAGTCCCTGCTCATGGCAGGTGGGAAGCTGCTCCAGCCCCCATGGCTTAACTAGAATCAGTAAGCATCATAGGGTGATGCTTACCAGTTAATCATTCATATCCCTAGAACAAATATTAGATTACAGGCTTTCAGTCTAGCAGATGAGGGTATAACAACCCCATGACTAGAAGCTGAAGCTAGACAACTGGAAAGAAGGTGCAACTTTTTAAATTAATGAACGTAATCAATCAATGGAACAAGTTATGATGGACTCTGCATTGCTGGAAATTTTACAATTAAGATTGGATATTTCGCTAAAAATATTTTAGAATATTGTGGGGGGCGGGAGAGGAGTCTCTGATCTGTGTTTATACAGGACGTTGGGTTAAATGATCCCTTTTGGGTCTTGGAACTCATGAATTAGACTCACTAAATTTTATTCCTGTCAGAACCTGCAGAGTTCTCGGAATGAGAGTTACAGTTCTATGTGGTCTGTGTATCAACAACAAAATTGTTAATTAAGTTCCATTTGCAAGGGCACATTTTGTCATTTGTTGCACCTGTTTTATCCTCATATAGAACATAATAGGACTGAGCAGTGTAATTTGAAGCAGTTTGACTTGCAGAATCTTATTACTTGTGGGGATGCCCATCCCAGAAAGAACTTAGCTTGACTCTGATTTTGTGGCGAATGTGTAGTGCTAGCAATTGGATAACCCATATTTGTACTTGTAAACTGTGTACAATTGATCAGGAAACCGAAACAATAAATATTGAACCCCAGGAGGCTATTGTCTTAATCTTGTTTGAAGTGGAAGTGCACTTTAATCTTCATGGTAACATTAGAGTTGTGTCAATTTCCCCTCTCCTGTTCCTAATGCATTTGTATTGGAACTGAGATTTTTATCTGCTCGTTCCATTAAAATAAATGCATTGTGATGGTTGTAATAGGATTTTTCCTTCCACAAGTCAGTGTGATGGGGGGCTGGAAGCCCAAAGTCAGCTTTAAGGAGAGAGAAGACACTTTAGAAATGGCACTAGTTAGAAATCTGAGCACAGTTGTGCCAGGGCAGCCAGTGGCAGACCAAGCATAGAATGAGAAATCTAATCCCAAATAGCCAGGAGTTCAGTTCTAATCCTAAATAGGTATTTCTCATAAGCAGTATGTTAGGGAGATGGTTATTTAAGTATCTGAGTTGTTCAAAGTTTGTACCTCAGTAAATCTTTCAACTAGAAAAATCTCTTGTATGCATGTACATATGCATAAGAACGGCCATACTGGGTCAGATGAAAGGTCCATCTAGCCCAGTATCCTGTCTTCAGACAGTGGCCAATACCAGATGCCCCAGAGGGAGTGAACAGAACAGATAATCCTCACGGGATCCCTCTCCTGTGGTCCATTCCCAGTCTCTGACAGAGGTTGAGGACAACATTGCTACCCATTCGTTTCCTACATGTGAAGGAAACACAGGGAGAGAAGGGAGGGCATCTCTTTGAACACCAAAGTAGTAGGGGATATTGCCACAATTGATGGTGCAGATCAAGGTCAAACTGCAGATGAGCAGGAATTAAGGTAAGCCTTCCTTTCTGAGCACAAGGCTGTTGCAGCTTTTAAAAAACTATTTATTTAAGAAGTATTAATAGCTTACAAACCTCTGCCATATAACTATCAAAAACAAAGCAATCATCTTTACAACAGTGAGCTTTTGTTTAAAGGAACATTATACAGGAATATAGCCATCAGATCTCTCTAGATAACAAGGGCATTGCCATATTACAGAATGAGCATCATTACAACACACAAAGCTTAACATTGAGGCATCCATCTGGATTGGTAAATGTAGCCATTACCTGATTAGATTGCCTTCACTGAGTGATATCTCAGCCCCTCTGTTTGCAAAGTGAGACAGAGCTTTTGAGTTTTGACTTAATTTGTCCTTTATGTGAATGTTAATGGCCATGTGTGTGGGGTGGGGAGGGGGTTGTGTGTGCGTGAATGGCACTATTTGTTTATTGTGGGTTCTGAAGTGACCCTTCTGCTACCCAGTAACTTATTAAATTCACCCTTTCTTCCGGAACAAATGCTGGAGGAGGAAATCTTGTCTACTATTTGATTATAGATATTGAACTACATACACTGGTAACTAAAAGTTGCATTTTGTTGGCCTCTTGAGATTGTCTAAGCAATAGGGATGTCAGGGTTTAACCGACTAGCCGTTTAACCGATGAGCTGATGCTCCAGAAGAGGCTTCACTGTGTGCTCTGCAGTATAAAGTTTCCTGCAGTCCCATAAAGTTTGTTTACAGCCACCAGTCCTGGCTCTCAGTACTCTGTGTAAGAGTTTCAGTGGCTACACTGTTCCCATATTAAACGTTTTTTAACATCCCTAGTTCCTACATGGAAATGTATACATTTAACAGTATTAAAATACATAGCTTGCTTGCACCCAACTTTCCAAGTAATCGAGGTTGCTCAGTCTCAGTGACCTGTCCTCTTCACTTATTTACCATTTTCCCAATTTTTGGATCGTGTGACTTTCAGTGATTTTTTTGTCAATGACTTGGGGGTGGAGGGGAAGAGAGAGAGACCTTAAAAAACATTAAATAGCATAGGACCAAGAATTTGATCCCTGGGGGGGGGGGGGGGACTCTCCCAGAAATACACTTTTTGATGAGGATTCCCTGATTATAATTAAATTTGGAGACCTCTTAATTATTTTGAGACTTATTCAGTCCTTTTCGCTACCACCATCAGTAAACAAAACAGGAAACAGATCTGTTACAGAGTCTGTATTCCCAGATCACAAAGACACAATTCAGAATACAGGCTGAACCTCTCTAATACGGCATTCTTTGGTCTGGCAACTTCCGGACCATATAATTTTATAGTTAGCCAGATGTCCACTTGTCATGGGTGTGGCCAAGTTTCCTGTGATACCATAAAGTTTGTTTACAGCCACCGGTCCTGGCTCTCAGGCTGTGTTTAGTCTACATGCCTCTGTCGTCAGAGGCATGTAGATTAGACACATAGGCAAAGGCAAATGAAGCCGCGATTTAAATGATTGCGGCTTCATTTAAATTTACATGGCTGCTGCGCTGAGCCGACAAACAGCTGATCAGCTGTTTGTCCGCTCAGCGCGCTAGTCTGGACGCTCCCCTGCCGACATCAAAGCCCTTTGTCGGCAGCCCCGGTAAACCTCATCCCACGAGGAATAACGGGGCTGCCGACAAAGGCTTTGATGTCGGCAGGGGAGCGTCCAGACTAGCGCGCTGAGCGGACAAACAGCTGATCAGCTGTTTGTCGGCTCAGCGCAGCAGCCATGTAAATTTAAATGAAGCCGCGATCATTTAAATCGCGGCTTCATTTGCCTTTGCCAAAACAACAAATCTACATGGCTCCGTCGACGGAGCCATGTAGTTTAGACGTACCCTCAGTGTTGAGTTCTGTTATTTAGCACTCATTTACCCTAAATGTCTTCTAAAGAGCCCAGTAAGCAGTGGAACGGTTGGTAACGTTGCTAGACAATATTGACCTCCTGTTGTTCAGGAAATTATCTGGTTTGGCACTGGACAGATCCTGAAGGTGTTTGAATAGAGAGGTTCAACTTGTAGAACCACTTTTGATAGGATTGAGAGATTTATTGCTATTGCCCTTTGTCAGAGGGCTTTCCCACTGCAGTAAAAGTGCATCACTCCAACAAGACACCTCACTCTTACATAGCCCAGATAATGTGCCTCACTGCCTGGCACTGACTTTTCCCAGGGAAATTTCAAGTAAAAAAAAAGACACACACATCAGTAAAGAACTGAAAGAATGTGTTCATCATGCACCATTCCTGTTCTGATCCCAAGTAGGGATGTTAAATAGAGGAAGCTAATATAATTGAACAATTGATGGAAATTCCATCGACAACTAGTCGATAAGGGGGTTTGCTGCTGCTCTGCTTTTTACATGTAGCAAGAGCTGTCAGGCTCTTGCTACATGTAAAAAGCAGAGCCACAGCTGTCTGGGCCCCGACATGAGCCAGGACTGCTCAGTTCCGGCTCGTGCTGTTTCCCCCGCTGTGCCTCTGCCTCTCCTGCCCCCTGTGGAGACAGTGCTAGGGGGGAACAGGCTGTTAAGACAGTTCCCCCCAGCACTGGCTCCAGTTCCCTGCCACTGCTGCCTTTAATACAGAGACAGCAAGGCGGGGGGGGGGAGCTACTAGCTGAGTAGTGACTCGACTACCTGATAAACTTAGGCTTATTGGGTCGTCAACTAGTCACTTGCATTCCTAATTCCACATCCTCTGACACCAAGAATACTCAGCCAACAGCAAAAAACATGACTAAGCCAAAAGCTACTGCGTTTTAATCTTAAAATACATGAAAGATGAGCAACTTTAACAAAACCTCTCAAAAAGTTACTGGTGGGCTTCTCCATCTGTCTTTGTCCGATTAGTCTTTATGGCAGAAAAAATTAGAAGCAATATGCTAGTGAGGCAAACAACTGCTTTTTTATTTTCTATTCTTTTCTATAGATGTCTCTTTAGACACCCTGGTTACTAGATTCACCCAGTCCTTTGCTAAAGCCAGTCTAACAGCAAGCTAAACATTAGTTCACTATTCTATTCGTCACCCATATCTCTAACAGGAAAGTGACAAAACAGAGAAGCACCTGTGACATACAAGAGTAAAATCCAGACTAATGAGCAGCTGTGTCCCCTAACGTAGAGTGCCCTTCAAAATACCTTGTTGTTCACAGACAGCCATCATATGTAAATCACTCACAGATGTCTATGAATATGCTATAAACAGATATCTTGGTTCTTAACTGCCTTAAAAATGACACAGTGACCCCAATACACTCCCAGTTCTGGATTTTCTCCCAGAAACCTATGTCCTATACTGCCCAGCACTCTCCTGGACAGTACAAATATATTAAGTTCATTATTTCTTTAAGGACATAATATGCACACATAACTTGTGTCCCAGATACAGTACAATAAGCATATCAACTACCAAAAGAGAGATTTTATGCACGTTGAAGTAATGAGGCAAAGAAGTCAGAAAAGGTTACAAGAAAAATAAAGATAAAATAAAAAATGCCTAATTTAAACTATATTAGGTCAAGCAAAAATTTCTCATCACATGCTCCAAAAGATTAGTGACCAAACTCTTAAATAAGAGCCTCTCTCCCAGACACTAATACCTGTTTCCTTTATCTCTTCCAAGTGCAGAGTGTGTAATGGGTACAGAAAGAGCAGGGTTGGGTTGTTTGTGTCCCCCCCCCCCTTTTTTTAAATAGTTTCAGCTTCTTTCTTGGGAGGAGGCGGGGGAGATTTCCATTCAAGAACCAAGAGCCAAAGAGAATCTATGTGGAAGAATATTCCCTGCTGTTTTTTCCATCCAATTGAACTTCATCTTCTCCTTCCTGCTTGATGACAGTGTCTACTGCTTAAATACAAATTAAGCAGAGCACACTTCCCTTTGTCTAGGAGAGATCTGTTTGCCAACTTCTATTTGGGCAGGGCTGTGGGTTTTAGAACTTATGTTAACACCACCATGAAGGAGTATCTTATAACTTCATACAACGTAGCTACACATATTTTACCAGGACAACGACTACCAAATTATGTGTTTTCAAATTATACAAGGCATACTTTGTACAAAGATTCCTGCAATAGCATATGGGATGTGAATAAAGGGGTGCAGTGTGTCACAGCCTCCTAGCAACAAAAAACTTTGTAACTGTCCACAAGACAGTAAGCTACTTTTGACACCACAGGATCCAAATTGCCTCAGTACATGAGGTGCATATGGATCACACAGATGCTTGCAGTGAATGGAATCCAATTACCAACGCAGATGGCACAGACTGAGAGACTGCATTGCTGGATGTGTGACAATTGTTCAAGCTGCTCACTGTGAACTCTGTGGCCAATGCCAGCAGTTCAGAATCCAGCACCAAGCAGCATAGTCTTAACAGACAACAGCATGGAGTGATGGTGCTGACTCACAAGGAACCTAGCGGAGGAGGTGCTGAATGGCAGCAAACACTTGCAAAAGTTGGCACCAAAGCAAAAGTTCAAGCCTACTTCTTAGGGATGTTAAATTTAGTTTAATGAACTAATTGACTAGTCGATGGATTTTCCATCAACTAGTTAATTAGTCGGTAAGCGGGATGCCACAGTGGGGTTTAGCTCCTGGCATGGGAGCCAACCCCGCTGCAGCTCTGCCTTTTAAATGGATTAAGAGGCTGTCGGCTCCTTAATCTTAATCCTTTAAAAGGCTAACACACAGCAGGAGAGGCCAGGGTGAGCCAGGACAGATGATTCCCCCCACTGCACACCAGCCTTTTCAGTGTATTAAGAGCTTGTTGGCTCTTAAGTCATTTAAAAATCAGAGGCATGTCTGGAACTAGTTGCAAATCGGGAATCAGCTGATTCCTGGCTTGTGCCAGGTCTCCACTACCCGCCGCCGAGATGGTGCTGGGGGGAACTGGCTTTTAAGCCTGCTCCCCCCAGCACTGGCTTCTGCTCCCCCTCCTTGCTGCCTCTGATAGAGGCAGCGGGGGGGGGGGAGGAGGCCTGGAAGTGACTAGTCCCTTGACTATTCAATAAGCTTTTGCTTATTGGACAGTTGGCTAGTCGCTTACATCTCTACTACTTCTCCTTAAATAGGGAAGTGGGCATGCAGGGATGAATTACTAGGCAATACAAAGTCCTCAGTTACAACCCAGGGAATCCTAAGTAGCCATGTAGATAAATGGATAATCAATATCTTAGTGAAGACCACCTTTCAGAATGAAGATTTTCCAAGCCTCAAGCATCCCTCCAGCCCCTTTTTCCTGGGAAATCTCTCCACCTGCTGAAGCTCTAGTCTCTGTTCCTGAAAATACTGGAAGGATACCTAAGGTAACACTAGGCACTCCTTCTGACCAAGGAAGAATTACACTTTCAATTTCCTTTCCCCAGCCTCAAGCAGTCCAGGGCAGGGCCGGCCCACAACATTTTGGCACCTGAGGCTGGGAGCCACACTTGGGCCAAAACTTTGAAAGGTCTCAATTCTGCCTTCTTCCTGTTCTACTCCTCTCATGGTACTGCTCTGCTACCTACAGATGCACCAGCAACAGACACAAATTTTATTTTTTTTAAACACTCTGGGTCCTAGTGGTGCCACCCCACCTGAGTTCGCCTCATGGTAAGGCCAGCCCTGGTCCAGGGCCAGAGTTGTCACTGACAACAAAGCAGTTTAGAACTGATGGACTTGCTTCCATTAAGACACCAGATGCAGGAGTCAACATATATATTTTCCTCTGGTTTCAAGCCTGTAAATACCATTAGATCAACAGTATTCATCCAAAACCCTCCACTGTCTATCATCAAGATTCTGTAGTATGGCTTGCAGCACATGGATACCCCACAGCACTTCATGGCTGTTCCCAAAGTCAACCTCATGGCAAGATGGCAGCGTGGGACACCAGCTTACAACAGAAAAGTAGGACCACCTCACCAGCGGTAACTGTTCCACATAATGAAATATCTCCAGTTCAGGGTTAACCATCTTGTTCTATGCCTATTCCTTGCTTGAGAGAACAGAGCGCAAGATGACTGAAAGAAAGGAAACTGGGAGGCCTCTTCAGTTTTGGCAGTAAAGAATAACTGCAAGTGAGCAACCACAGACAACTCATTACAATGATCTGACATATTGCCAGTACTCACAGATTGTGCTCCAGATACATGCCTACCCATTTGAATGGAGACAAAGCTAGGTACCAGGCACTGCTATTCTAGGGTCTGCCATGCTTTTTTCTGTGGAGAAGGACATATTGCATGGAAGCAAGTTGTAAGGGAGCCTAGACTACCATGCCCTAGCAATAAATGGTCTGGTAGCACTTTATAGACTAACAAAACATGCAGATGGTATCATGAGCTTTCATGGGCACAGCCCACTTCTTCAGATGACCGGAGTTATGACTAGGGGGATAAGAAAACTCGAAAAAAAAAAATAGAAGGGAAGGAGAAGGGGGAGAGAGAAAGATGCTCTGTTGTCCACCTCCCTACCGCTATACATTAATGATAGAAATGTAGCCGTGTTAGTCTGGTGTAGCTGAAACAAAATACAGGACTATGTAGCACTTTAAAGACTAACAAGATGGTTTATTAGATGATGAGCTTTCGTGGGCCAGACCCACTTCCTCAGATCAAATAGTGGAAGAAAATAGTCACAACCATATATACCAAAGGATACAATTAAAAAAAGGAACACATATGAAAAGGACAAATCACATTTCAGAACAGAAGGGGGATGCGGGGTGGGAAGGTAAATGTCTGTGAGCTAATGGTATTAGAGGTGATAATTGGGGAAGCTATCTTTGTAATGGTTAGTGTCTTCGTTGAGACCGACACGTAGAGTGTCGAATTTTAGCATGAATGACAGTTCAGAGGATTCCCTTTCAAGTGCAGATTTAAAAGGCTTCTGAAGCAGGACGCAGGTAATTAAGTCGTTGAGACAGTGTCCTTTCTGGTTGAAATGGCAAGAAACTGTTTTTTCTTTGTGATCCTGTCTAATATCTGTTTTGTGGGCATTGATCCTCTGGCGAAGTGTCCGAGACATTTGTCCAATGTACAAAGCAGACGGACACTTTCGGCACATGATAGCATAAATTATATATCTGGATGCGCAGGAATATGTATTCTTGATCTTATAACTCACTTGGTTAGGTCCAATAATGGTATCAGCAGAGTGAATATGTGGACAAAGCTGGCAACGGGGTTTGTTGCAAGGGAACGTACCAGGGTTGGTATTAGTGTGGTATGTCCTGTGGTGGTTGGTAAGAATCATCTTGAGGTTAGGTGGTTGTCTATAGGAGACTATGGGTCTGTCTCCCAGAGCCTCTTGGAGTTTAGTATCCTGTTCCAGTATAGGTTGTAGTTTATTGATAATGTGTTGGACAGGTTTAAGTTGGGGGCTGTAGGTGATGACAAGTGGTGTTCTATTGTTGGTTTTCTTGGGTCTGTCTTGAAGTAAATGGTTTCTAGGTATTCGTCTGGCTCTTTCAATTTGCTTTTTTATTTCTGTGGGTGGGTAGTTGAGGTTTATAAATGCTTGGTAGAGATCCTGAAGTTTCTGGTCTCTGTCAGTGGGATTAGAGCAGATACCACACAACCACATCATAAGCCTCCAGGAACCTGGCCCTGCAACCAGAAAAGATGCCAACTCTGCCCACATATCTACACTGACGAATTCATCACTGGAGCAAACACCACAAGCCACAAAATCAAAGGGTCATTTGACCGGTCATCTAGTAATTTGATCTACGCCATCAAATGCCAACAGTGCCCCTCTATTATATATATATTGGTCAAACTGGACATTCTCTACAGAAAAGAATCTTGCTTTTTTTTTTTTCTGTAACAGACTAACTTGGCTACCCCCTGAAGCTCCTTAGCAATAAATGGTGATGTCTGCCTTGTCCAAAGTGCAGATTTCTGGCCTCTCTCAAGCCTGGTGCACCAAAGCACGCAGGCAAGGCCCGAGAGTCAGCAATTGTTTTGCATAACAATGCAGATTAAGCATGGTACACGAGACCATGTCAAGAACACAGGACAAGCAACCTTGTACTGGTACTTCTGTTTCTGATAAGCAAAAAGTACAGATGCAGTCATGAAACTGTCAACTATGCACATAATTTAGATAACATTCTGGGTAAAAGGATGTCCCCGCAAATAGGGGCACTGGGCATTTTATGTATCCTACTCCATACGGAATCAACTGATAAATATTATTAGAATGAGCAAGTCTCTCTCTACTATAAAATTGGGCTTAGTAAGTACAATTGATGGGAGGGAATGGACAGGATTGACCCATAGGTCCTGTTCGATGTAACTAGAACTAAATAGGCCCTTCTTACCAGCGACCCAGTGCGAGGCATTCCAATGAATGGGAAAAAAAAGAACCACAACCTCCTGCCTGGTACTGTAGGTAGCATACGGGTGAAGTAAATGAGGCTTTATTATTGTATTATATTAGATCTTCCATTAATTGCTTTTGCATTGCTTTGCGCTGTATTAATTGCTTTAGAATATATAGTATTTAAGGCTTAAATTGAATAGTAATTGTTCTTAAGGCTTGTAAAAATTAAACAACTGTATTAACTGCTTAAAAGTTGCAATAAATAAGAAAGTGGTTAAGTAGCCCTGGTGTGTCCTGGTTTCCCTTGGATCTAAAATAAATCAAACCACACAACATGTGTCAACTCATCCAGGTCAACATTCAGACCTGCTTAGTAGACAACACCACAGTCATACCCACAATAACTGCTTCAGCAATCTAAGATTTTCTTGGAATCTTTTCTACTAGATAGTCTGACTTGTAACAGTATAGACACACAGAAATTGTCTAGCTGGGATATTAATATAAATATCCTTATTTCAAGCTGTAATAGAGTAACGTATGTCAAAAGGCACTTGTAGTAGGGCAGCAATTTCCTTCCTGCTTTCCTGTCCTATTGACTTCGTAAATCTGGAAGTCAAGGGATAGGCCTTAACAAGTAGGCTGACCTTGAAGAAGTCCAACCAATGAGACCATCTAAAAAGAACAGGCCCTTTCAATTCCATCACAAGATTCCTGTGAATTCTGAAACAGCTTTAAAGTGATCAACATTTTCCTTGCCTCGTTCCAAATCCTACACTGTTCATTCAAACCATGCACCTCATATAACAAGTGGTGGGTGCAACATAAAAATCTAGATCCAACACAATCATTCTGTAGAACAGGGGTAGGCAATAATTTTAGACAGGAGGCCACTTCACTAATTTCTGAAGTGGCTCTGGGCCACACTGGAAGGGGTGGGGCCTATGGTGGAAGAGGCAGGCCAAACATACTTCTATGCTCCCCCTCCCACAGACTCTGATTGGTCTGGGGGTGGAGGAGCACGAGAAGTCTTTGCCACCACCCAGAGAGAACTGCCAGCTGTTCTCAACAGCTGGTAGTCCCCTCTAGGCACTTACTCCCTTGCAGGTCAGGAGGAGACTTTGTGCGCTCTCCTGCCACCAAGCCAATCAGGACGTAGGGGCAGGAAGAGCACACAAAGTCTCTTGCTCCCTGTCCCCACCCTGCAAGGGTCGTGCGGCACTTGCAGGGTGGGGACAGGGAGTGAGAGACTTTGTGCATCCCTACCATCCCCAAGCCCTGATCGGACTGGGGGCAGGGGAGTGGCAAGGCATCCTCATGCCGGGCAGGCTGGATCTGGCCCGCAGAGGCCCCATTGCCCATCCCTGCTTTAGTGTGTGGCTGAAGTTTTGAAGGTCCACTAGAGAAGACAGATCTTGGTCTTTTTTTTTTTTTAAATGTAATACCATTCCCGCTTCAAATAACTTTTCTATTGTATTTTCTGGGATGCACCCAATAGGCTCAGACCTTGTTGCAACATCAGCAGATTCTGCAGCATACTCAACTGCAATCAATGGAAATAAGAGCTCCCCCTACATTTCTAGGAAAGTCTAAGGGAAATTGGAAAGATCCCATTGTCTCAAATGATGCCCTTTGGTCCAGCATAACCAATACATCTGAGACACTCTGCAATGATCATACCCAGGGCTCGCTGAACCATGGTGAGCTCCGCTCGCCAGCCGCGCTGTCCGGCAATCTGCGCATGTGGAGAAGGTTCGGCACATGCGCAGATCGCCTGAACCCGGCTCTTCCAGGTTACAATCTACTCGCCACGGGCAAGTAGATTGTATTTTTTGTCGAGCCTTAATCATACCCTTACCCCACTCACACTTTCAGCTACAGTTGATGGATTCATGCACATAATTCCCTGCTGGGGAGAAAGATCTGGTATTAATTGAAGACAGATAATCTCACAACACTTGCTTTTCCTTCAGTGGATCCTTATAATCCCAATTCTCATACTTAAAGCTCTCATCACTACTTACAGCCCTCAAAATTCCATGCGATAAGAGCAAGAACTTGTTTTAAAAATTGCTTCCAAGATTAAAACTGCACTTGATGTTGTTCCCTGATCTAACAGACACCTGAAGCAGCTATATCTTCTGTCACAGGTTGCAGAAATTCAACATGGAAGAGATCAATTAGACTCAATTCCCAGAAAGCAAGACCAGGCTTATAACAGAATCATAGAATACTAGGACTGGAAGGGACCTCGAGACGTCGAGTCCAGTTCCCTGCCCCCTGGCAGGACCCAGTACCGTCTAGACCATCCCTGATAGACATTTATCTAACCTACTCTTAAATATCTCCAGAGATGGAGATTCCACAACCTCCCTAGACAATGTATTCCAGTGTTTAACCCCCCTGACAGTTAGGAACTTTTTCCTAATATCCAACCTAAACCTCCCTTGCTGCAGTTTAAGCCCATTGCTTCTTGTTCTGTCCTCAGAGGCCAGGAAGAACAAGTTTTCTCCCTCCTCCTTGTGACACCCTTTTAGATACCTGAAAACCGCTGTCATGTCTCCTCTCAATCTTCTCTTTTCCAAACTAAACAAGCCCAATTCTTTCACTCTTCCTTCATAGGTCATGTTCTCTAGACCTTTAATCATTCTTGTTGCTCTTCTCTGGACCTTCTTCAATTTCTCCACATCTTTCTTGAAATGTGGTGCCCAGAACTAGACATGATATTCCAACTGAGGCCTAATCAGCGCAGGGTAGAGCGGAAAAATGACTTCTTGTGTCTTGCTCACAACATACTTGTTAATGCATCCTAGAATCATGTTGGCTTTTTTTGCAACAGTGTTACACTGTTGACTCATATTTAGCTTGTGGTCCACTATAACCCCTAGATCCTTTTCTGCCGTACTCCTTCCTAGACAGTTGCTTCCCATTCTGTATGTGTGAAACTGATTGTTCCTTTCTAAGTGGAGCACTTTGCATTTGTCCTTATTAAACTTCATCCTGTTTACCTCAGACCATTTCTCCAATTTGTTCAGATTATTTTGAATTATGATCCTATACTCCAAAGCAGTCGCAATCCCTCCAAGTTTGGTATCATCTGCAAACTTAATATGCGTACTCTTTATGCTGATATCTAAATCGTTGAAGAAGATATTGAACAGAACCGGTCGCAAAACAGACCTCTGCGGAACCCCACTTGTTACTCATTTCCAGCAGGATTGTGAACTATTAATAACTACTCTCTGGGAACAGTTATCCAGCCAGTTATGCGCCCACCTTACAGGAGTCCCATCCAAGTTGCATATGCCTAGTTTATTGATAAGAATATCATGCAAGACCGTATCAAATGTCTTACTAAAGACTAGGTATACCATGTCCACCTCTTTTCCCTTATCCACAAGACTCATTATCCTATCAAAGAAAGCTATCAGATTGGTTTGACATGATTTGTTCTTTACAAATCCATGCAGGCTGTTCCCTATCAACTTATTATCTTCCAAATGTTTGCAGATGATTTCCTTAATTACTTGCTCCATTATCTTTCCTGGCACAGAAGTTAAACTGACTGGGCTGTAGTTTCCTGGGTTGTTTTTATTTCACTTTTTATAGATGGGCACTATATTTACCCTTTTCCAATCTTCTGGAATCTCTCCAGTCTTCCGTGATTTTCTAAAGATGATAGCTAAAGGCTCAGTTACCTCCTCTATCAGCTCCTTGAGTATTCTAGGATGCATTTCATCAAGCCCTGGTGACTTGCAGACATCTAACTTTTCTAAGTGATTTTTAACTTGTTCTTTTTTTATTTTATCTTCTAAACCTTCCCCCTTCCCACTAGCATTCACTATGTCAGGCATGCCTTCATCAGACTGCTCAGTGAAGACCGAAACAAAGAAGTCATTAAGCATCTCTGCCATTTCCAAGTTTCCTGTTACTGTTTCCCTCTTATCACTGAGCAATGGGCCTACCCGGTCCTTGGTCTTCCTCTTGCTTCTAATAGATTTATAGAATGTCATCTTGTTTCCCTTTATGCCTGTAGCTTGTTTGAGCTCATTTTGTGCCTTTGCTTTTCTAATCTTGCCCCTGCATTCCTGTATTGTTTGCCTATATTCATCCTTTGTAATTTGTCCTACTTTCCATTTTTTTATATGATTTTTTTTTTATTTTTAGATCATGCAAGATCTCCTGGTTGATCCAACGCGGTCTTTTGCCATATTTTCTATCTTTCCTATGCAGTGGAATAGCTTGCTTTTGAGCTCTTAATGTCACTTTGAAAAACTGCAAACACTCTTCAGTTGTTTTTCCCCTTCAGTTCTTGCTTCCCATAGGACCTTACCTACCAGCTCTCTGAGCTTACCAAAATGTGCCTTCCCGAAATCCATTGTCTCTAATTTGTCATTCTCCCTTCTACTGTACCTTAGACTCATGAACTCTGATTTCCATCACCTTTACTTAATTTCTTAGCATCTTCATTTTCCAAATATTTGCTTTCCTAAACTCCACTATCATCTCCTTACTATGTTGATTCCAAACAGGTTGCTGTCATTGGCTCCAATCTGTCCTGTTATTCTCCCATCGTTACTTGGTCCTTTCCTAATAATAAATGAACAGATACAGGATGGCCTTGCCTGTAGTTTGAATTATCTGCTGTCCAGATCACAAGATTATCCTCCAGGTTCACTGAGAGTATTAGATGATCTGTGTTCAGTTGTATGGAGACTTTCTCTCCACTTGATTCATCTGACACACACATGTAGACAGACAGAAGGAAGAAGAGATCCCTTCCCCAAACAAGGCTGAATTCAGTCTTGACCAAAACTCACACAATAGCATGTTCTCTGTACTTTATTACCACTCTTTTGTCACTGTGTTATTGCCCAAAGCCTTTTGATTTAAATGAAAGGCAGTATGGAAGGGGCTTGTCAAAACATCACCAAAGGGCACAGGCCTCGTGGTCATCTCATACATGAGAGATTAGATGAGATTGATCACATTCCAGCAGTGTTCCTGCCAACATTTTTTATCCTTGGGCAGGCTGAATTTTCTTTTGGACGGGTTGCAATTTCTTCCGTGTAACACCAATATTGAGGTAGTGTATGGATGCACACCAGCAATATCAACAAAACTTTGTGTGAAATGTAATCATGCAAATGTCCTGGTACCCCCCACAAACCCCCGCCCCATACAGCTTGCTTTCCTCCCCACACTTCTCCTTCCAATCCAGACAGAGGACTGCAGCAAGTGAGTCAGAAGGACACCCCAAACATACTGCCCCTAGTCTCCACCTCACTGCACAGATGCCAGCACCCACCCACCTCCTTTCTCCCCACTTACTCCCGTGCAATCTGCTCCCCCCAGTGCAGCTGGGGGCTGGGATAAAATCCTGCATCTCATACTAGCAGGCACCAGCAGTCCAGCTGGGAGTCAGGACAGGATCAGCACAAACAAATTATCCACACCTCACCCCAGGGCACAGCACAACCCCACCCCCACCTCATCCCAATGCCAGTACCCACCCATCCCCTTTTTCCCCCACCTACCCCATACAGTCAGCCCTTACCTCCCCCTTCCCAGCCCAGGAGGGTTGAGGAGACTGCTGCGTTTCTGCCTCTGTCATCCCTCCCCCGCCCCCCACATAAAGGGCTCTCCAAACTCCCCTCCCCTTTGACACTTCCCTCCAAGCCAATTAATTAATTGCTCATTCACTCTGCCCCCTCCCCCACCACTGATTACCTCCTTATCACTTGCTTACCTACTCTTGGAGCTCCTTAGTTCAAGCACACAGCTAGCTCTGTTTAGCTGCTGCTGAGACATGTCCCACCCTCCCCCCCCTTTGGCCAGCTGAACTCCCTGCTTGCATTGGAGCTTTGAGACTCTGAGCAGGGCTCAGAAAACAGCTGTGTGGCCATGCAGCTTATAGGGAACTTCGCATACCAGTAGTATTACCAAGGAGCCCAGTATGTAGGAAAACTGGACTGAATCTGGATTTCACTGCCTTACCTGGCTGGATCTGGATAGATTGGATGCTCCCGGGACCCTGCTCCATCGTAGCGTGATAACGAAATGAGGGAAGACTCCAATAGCCTCCTAGAAATCATAAAACAAAAATGTTAATGTCTGTAAATGACCAGCAGAAAGGCCACAGCAATGGCTCCATGTCTCCTGCTTCCTTACTTCTCCAGAGATAATTTGCTATTACTGATTCATTGCTCTAGATATGCATGGGACTGTACAGACAAAAAAGGGCCAGTGATAGCTGGCACAAATTTTTGCCACAAAGATTCAAACCATATGAACCCCATTATATAGATAGAACTCCCAAATGGACTTAATCCTGCACGGATGTCTCAAGAGACAGCTGCAGATGGTTGTTCTTCCCTTGGGGCAAGCAGTCAAAAGTAGCTAAGATCGGTAATCACTGATGCTGATTTAGCAGTCTGTCAGAAAGAGAATACGTCAAGGAGCATGGAATGAGGAATGTAGTTTCATATTTGTATTACAGGGTGACTTCTCCTTTGGTTTGAATTTTCTGCTCTCTGGATACAATACACAGTATTTCCAATCAGGACTGATCTTTAGCACACACTGCTACTGAAAGAGCACAGAGTCACAGCTGAGATTTACGGGAAAACATCCGCATCATAGTTTGGAGGCCAGGAGAAAGAAAGAGGTTATCAGGACAAGTCCCGACCAAGGCTGCCAACCTGGGGGTGGGGCAGCTGGCCCGGGGCTCAGGGCCCCCCCGTCACTGCTACCACGGCAGCAGCGGGACCCCTAGGATGGCATGGGCCAGGCAATGCAGAAGGGCTGGCTGGGAAAGGCTAGCTTTCCAGACCTGCCCCTTCTGTCCAACTACCCACTCCTTCTGGGGACCCTGAACCCCCTCCCCCAATCTTGCCCAGGGACACAGAAATTCTGTCAGCAGTCGTGGCCCAGTCTCTCTCACTCTGTTAAAGTCAGAGGGAGAAGCAGAGACTGAAACATACACATAAATCCTAGTTGTATAGAACTGAAAGCAAAGCATGTGCAGCTGCATATTCTCAAACCTAGCCTCTATGGTTCATGACAACCATATGTAGTATAGCCCATCTCATCCTCCTGTCACAGAGCCTGACAGAAGTCCAGAACACACTCATTCAAGCCTATTGCTGCCATTAAACTCCAGCTTCCATGAAACGGTAGACTTGAAAAATTAAATCCAAAAAGCTTTTTAAAAACTGCAGTGGTTCCCAAACTTTTCAGCATCATGCCCCCCCCCCCTTTCTGATTTTTGAAAAACCCACCCACCCACAAAGGAACTGAGCGGGCCAGCACAAGTTGTTAAAGGGGGAAAAAACAAAACAAAAAGGAACTGAGCAGGGCAGCAAAACTTGTGGTAGGGGCAGGGTTGCCTCACACCTCCACTGGAATTTCTTCATGCACCCCCCCGGGGGGGCATATCCCAGTTTGGGAACCCAATGCTCTAACTGATGATGCTTCCTGACTGGTAATTAACTGGTATTCCGAGGGGGCTGGAGCAGCTCCTCACCTGCTGCAAGCAGGGGGCTGCTCCAGCCCCACAGAGGGCTCGCTTTTTGTCCGAGCACTTCCTGTCTGTGGAGAACCTGGGGCTCCACAGGAAGGGACTGCACCAGTATCCAGAGCAGCGTCTCTCCATGGGGATTCTAGCTTACTGTGGACAAGGGCTGCTCCAAAGGGGGCTAGGAGCTGGTGGCAGCCCCAATGTGACCTAACATTAACTAGTTTAACTGATTAATGTGAACTTACATTCCTAATGAGATTTACTGCAACTGTATTTTTTGAACTTAGTGCAAAACTATCAAGTGCCCTCCATTTCCACAAGCCAGAATGACAATACTGAACTAACCATGAGAATTACAGGGTGAAGAAGACCATGTCTTCACAATCCTGCTGGAAAGGTATAACAAGTGGGGTTCCGCAGGGGTCTGTTTTTGGGACCAGCTCTGTTCAATATCTTCATCAATGATTTAGATATTGGTATAGAAAGTACGCTTATTAAGTTTGCAAATTATATCAAGCTGGGAGGGGCTGCGACTGCTCTGGAGGATAAAATCATAATTCAAAATGATCTGGACAAATTGGAGAATTAGTCTGAGGTAAACAGGATGAAGTTTATTAAAGACAAATGCAAAGTGTTCCACTTAGGAAGGAACAAATCAGTTTCACACATACAGAATGGGAAACGACTGTCTAGGAAGGAGTACAGCAGAAAGGGATCTAGGGGTTATAGTGGACCACAAGCTGAATACGAGTCAGCAGTGCGATGCTGTTGCAAAAAAAGCAAACATGATTCTGGGATGCATTAACAGGTGTGTTGTGAGCAAGACAAGAGAAGTCATTCTTCCGCTCTACTCTGTGCTGGTTAGGCCTCAGTTGGAGTATTGTTCTGGGCACCGCATTTCAAGAAAGATGTGGAGAAATTGGAGAGGGTCCAGAGAAGAGCAACAAGAATGATTAAAGGTCTAGAGAACATGACCTATGAAGGAAGAGTGAAAGAATTGGGCTTTAGTTTGGAAAAGAGAAGATTGAGAGGAGACATGACAGCGGTTTTCAGGTATCTAAAAGGGTGTCATAAGGAGGAGGGAGAAAACTTGTTCATCTTGGCCTCTAAGGATAGAACAAGAAGCAATGGGCTTAAACTGCAGCAAGGGAGTTCCTGTCAGGGGGGGTTAAACACTGGAATAAAGTGCCCAGGGAGGTTGTGGAATCCCCATCTCTGGAGATATTTAAGAGCAGGGTTAGATAAATGTCTATCAGGGATGGTATAGACAGTATTTGGTCCTGCCAAGGGGGTAGGGGACTGACTCGATGACGTCTCGAGGTCCCTTCCAGTCCTAGTATTCTATGATTCTATGTCACTATCCCTCACCACCACTGCTTGAAAGGTACATTGTCCATGGAGATCAATGGGGCTGGGCTATTTTAGATGTAAAGCTACTGAGAAATGCACGTGTCAATACCATGATGGCAATGCCTATATCATGTAAATAATACCTAATAATAATTGCCAAATGAGGCAACTTCCCAAACTGCTTACAAAGGGCCTGATCCAATTACATTTTAAGCTAGGATTGGGCCCAAAGCAAATCTGTTGCTATTACCCAAGAAGATCCAGTTAACATTAATCATGCTTCAAAAATATAAGGGACCAATCAGTAAAAAGCCCCACTGCCTGGTAGAGGCGATCTTTGAAGAAAATTGGAGAAACTTTGAATTTATTTCTTCTGACAGCAGCACTTTCTCACTGGACATGGAATCTTTGGCACAGGTTTCACTTTGTGTGTCAGAATAACTCAGAAATGCGTTGTCACAGGTAACTTCATTCAGGTCTAGACCAAAGACAGAAGAACAAATCCCTTGAAATCAGAAGTCAAAATATCTCACCTCTTCAGAGCTCACAAAGGGCTTGTTCACCCAGAGACACAAGTCATGATAACCTTCTCTGGAGAGACAATACATCCTGCCTTTCTTTGGATGTGCTGAGTGTTTTAAACCTGGCATCTTAACGCGTTGTTTAACACATCAACTGCTTGGATGAGGAACACTCAAAGAGTCTGTCCATCATCCACACCAGAGTGGATGTTTAACTGCCATGGTAACAGACCTGATCTCTTTGTGGGCTCTTGTGGAGCAGCAGGGAGCCTGTTGCGGTCTCTCCGTGGGAGAGGCCAAGCGTGCCTCTATTTCAGTGGTTTTCAAACTTTTTGGCCTGAGTACCAACTGGCTCAATGTAAACCTTTCCGCAGACTACCAGTTGCTAATGGAAACTCACCTTTAATTACATCCAAGCCATTTTGCTAGAGCTGCAGCTAAGGAGAACAGTTTAATTTAAATTATTGAACAGATTAAGCATTTTAACTCTCTCATGTTCGTTTTTCAAACTTCATTTTAAATAATGTAAAATATTAATTTATGTCCAACATAGACAGCCAAGGTGGAGCTGAGTATGTTGGCACTGGCAAACAGTCTTGCATAGATGCACAATGTTGGCTGGCTGGTGACCGATGCCATGATGGAGAGTGCTGCTGCAGAGTCACTCAGTCTTGAGTTGGATCTGTACTGAGACAGAGCGGTGGTGAACAGAAGAGCGGGGCTAGGAGTTTGGATAGCAGGCTTATGACGAGCGGTCCCTGGAATTTTGCAGAAAGCAATTCCGAGACCTGAGTATGGCTGCAAAGTCAGGGATCGGGAGCGGGACATCAAGCGGGACCAAGATCTGCTATCCTAGGACAGCTTCAATTGTGAGCAG
Organism: Pelodiscus sinensis; assembly: GCF_049634645.1. Lineage (NCBI taxonomy): Eukaryota > Metazoa > Chordata > Testudines > Trionychidae > Pelodiscus > Pelodiscus sinensis. Next base: position 84,234,622 of record NC_134714.1, read on the forward strand.
CTCTGTTGGCCAGGACTGCGGGACTGGTACTATGAGTCAAACCAGCAGTGCTCAAAGGAGCGGTGCTATGAAGTAGGTCTGGGCGCCAAAAGTCCCAATATCACCAGCTTGCCTCTAGAGGGCACCTGCTGATAAGGAAGCATCAGTTTGTCTCATACAAGGGGAGACTTCTGCATTGTCACTTCAAAGAGACCCCTGAAGACCTCAAAAGTATCAGGGCTGGAGGGCATTGCCGCCTCCTCCACCTGCAGCTGAAGGGAGTCCAAGAAAGGTGGGCTTGCTGGAGGGCCCTGAGCTGGCGTGGCTGATGGTGCATGGCCTGAAGGTCTCACACCTGAGGGCCCTTTGTCCATGCTGTCCCTGGCAGAAGACTCAGATGCGGCAGCAATTGGTGCTAATGGTGCCCCTTCACTTGCTTGCTGTACCTAGTGGAGGAATAGGAGTGGTGCCAGGATAATGGCTGCTTGGGTGCCAGAAAGGGGCAATGCAGAGTCCTTTCTCGGAGCTGCATCAGAAACCACTGGAAGGGGTGCAATGCTCAGAGGTCTTCGGTGTTCCTGCCTCTGCTTGGGAAGGAGTGCTGATTCCACAAAGAGCCACTTTAAAATTGAAAGTCCTGCTCCTTTCTGGTCCAAGGCCTGAAGCTTGTACAGATCCTACACTTTTCAGACTGGTGCGTTTCCCCAAGACATGCAAGACAGGAATCACAGGGGTCATCTGTAAGCACAGGCTTAGAGCAGGAACTGCACAGCTCAAATCCCTGAGACTTAGGCATACCCCAAGTCCTAGAGGGCACACAAGCAGGAAGGGGGAAGACCCTTCATACCCATTGCTAACAAAAACTACCACTAAAGGGATAAACTGACTGATCACAACAGTAACCAGTGCTAGGGATGAGCAGAGCTCTTGCTAAGCAAGCGAGTCACTGTTCCAACAACTGCCACTGGCAGTAAGAAGGAACTGAAGGAGGGTTGGGTCAGCAGGGTCCTGTATAGGGCACCATACCAGCACCATTCCAGGGGGCTCCTGAACTGATCCGACAGGTAGCTACTAGGGCAAATTTCTGACTGCTCTGTACTGCAACATGCGTGCGTACCTAATATGAAATGAATATGAGAAAGCACTAGAAGATGACATATTGCAGCAGTTTTGTGAGGTAGACCAAGGCTCACAGTCTTCTAACCAGCATTTAAACCAAGTTTTCCAAAGGTAAAACTACATTAACCCAGAGTTATAAGAAAAGCAACCATTGCTGAAAGAAGCTCTTGGCATGGACAGTGTTCGTTTACTGCCCTCACCAAATTTCTTGCTGGGAGGTTAGACCCCAGGACACCAAAAAGTCCACCCTAGTAGGTGTTATGTGGTTTTTCATGTTTTTAAAAAATCCCACTAAAACACCTTGCTTTACACAGAGTTCCCCAAAAACAACTGCCTCCAAGTAACCGCAATGGAAAAAACTGAGACAATGATCCTCCCAAGTGCAGCACTGCCTGCTCTCAGCATGGATGCATCAGACCAGGGAATAGCTTATTAGCTGTAAACTGTCCATTAACCATCCTCAGCTAGCTAGCATGAGAGAGCACCAGTGGCTCTACGCTCTGTCAGTTACAGAAAAGAGAAAAATGCTGCAGTGTAAACTTCCCTGAATTTGCAGAGCAGGGCTGATTTCCTGATGCCTTGATATCTGCCTAGTCTTGATAGTGATTAAGCTAAACACTTAGGCGCTTCAAGATAAATGTGTTCTCAAACCAAACCTCTATTATTGTTTGAAAATTGAAGTCTCTGCTTTAAAACAACTAGAGGAATCCAAGAGAATCAAGATTTCACAGACTGACAGTAAATGCTGAGTTACCTAAGCACTGGGTAAGTTTTCCACAGATTCAAGCTCTGTTATTTCTCCTGAAGAGTACAACTCAGTTCCCAAAAAAGTCACAATTCCTGCTACTGCTTCATGGTGCCACCCCTGAACACCATAACTTTCCCCTCCCACCACTACCCAAAAAATTCAGCCCTTGGCTTCGCCCAAAGTCACATGCACTCCACTGAGCATTCTCAGACTCTGTGGTAGTCTCTTGGGGTGTGTCTAGACTACATGCCTCCTTCGACGGAGGCATGTAGATTAGCCAGATCGGAAGAGGGAAATGAAGCCGCGATTAAAATAATCGCGGCTTCATTTAAATTTAAATGGCTGCCCCGATCTGCCGATCAGCTGTTTGTCGGCAGATCGGGGCAGTCTGGACGCGACGCGCCGACAAAGAAGCCTTTCTTCATCGGCACAGGTAAACCTGGTTTCACGAGGCTTACCTGTGCTGATGAAGAAAGGCTTCTTTGTCGGCGCGTCGCGTCCAGACAGCCCCGATCTGCCGACAAACAGCTGATCGGCAGATCGGGGCAGCCATTTAAATTTAAATGAAGCCGCGATTATTTTAATCGCGGCTTCATTTCCCTCTTCCGATCTGGCTAATCTACATGCCTCCGTTGAAGGAGGCATGTAGTCTAGTCACACCCTTGGAGATTATCTGCAAAGATTAATTGAAAGAACAATCAAGTACCAAAATGTTGCTCCAAGGAGTAAAGCCTTTTGAATTTAGGGACAGCAAAATCACCTTGGTCATCAGTATGTCTCACACCCACCTGTCCTTCCTACATACACTTCAAGGCCATGGTGTCCAAACAGTTCTGAAACAGTAGCCACTTTGGTGGTTATTGCTATAGTGAACTAGCCACACTGAACCAGCCAAACAGTCACATTTGGCTAGTGGCTAGCATGATGGACACCACAGCTCTAAGGTCACATCCAAATGCCAGGCATAAAAGTTTGGGTGCCAGAAGCTGGGGTTGATTTTAAGCCCACATGCAGTTTTTGGTTACCTTGTAACTTTGCCTTCTCAGAGTATCAAGAGTATTAAGTATTCAGACATCAATGTAAATAAAAGTCAGGAACAAAAACACAGAAAAATATGATCATGTGGAATCCAAAAGGGTAATTTCTACATGCTGTTTCAGAAAAAGGCAGAGATGACCTGCCCCAAAAACCATTAATGTCAAAACGATTTATTAGTTAAAATAATTTGTTCCAAGCTAAGGCCCTGAGGACCAAATTGCAGCTCTGTGCTCATTTTCATAGCAGGATAAATGGGTTCAATAATTGAGGTACTTTTATAATCATCAATAATGCCTCCATGATCTGCGACACTAATATTGTTACCTACAATCCCTAAGGAGACTATGGTGCCTGCTTTTAAAATGATACACTTTCATAGTCTTTAAACTTCAAACTCCAGATCTTAAATTCATATAATGGACTAATGGATCACTCATCCTCCCTCCCATCTAGAATATGCCTAGCACTGCAAACAGAAGTCAGTGATCCCTGATCAAAAACAGCTGCCCCAGCCAGGAGGCAAAGACTGGGGTTATTTTCATTAGCAACATGGGCTAAAGCAGTCCAAAGTATTGCCAATGCCAACAGCATTACTAGTAATGCCGTTATAGGTCAAAAAAGAAAGTCTGAAGGAACTGCAGCTGCAACAAGTGCTAGCACTAAGTAAAGAGTCTGACATGTTCACAAAAAATTTGGGTTGCATCTGCTCTAGAAACACTTCACCTGGCAATGCTTGATTCAAGTGTCCTTTCTGGAGCACTGAGCCCCCCCCGCCCCCCGCCCGCCACTCCCTGCCTTTGTGCTGCCCAGATCCATAGCAGGCTAACACTAGGCTCTGTTGAAGCGATTGCTCCACAAGCTCTGTCTAGACAACATGAAATTGTCACAAATGACATCTAAAGTACAATTAGTAAAGAAACTGCAATTTCCACTCTCCTCCCCCGCTCACTGGAAGAATCACACATTAACATCCTCCAGATTGTCAATCAATGCCTCAGTGATGAAGATTAACTCTGCACACCCTAGGAGATTCTTCAAGCCCAGCTTGCTAAAATAGGCTGTTTTTTAAAAAAAAATACAAGGAGATATAAATTGCCTTCTGCTCAGCAGCACTCTGTTGTGATCTCAACGGACCGCCTGCCTGCCAGACATCAGCACCGGAGGAAAAGGTTTTGGAACTGTCATTTTATCCCGCATAATTATTACTCTTGGACTGCAAACAGAAGTGGTAGTCCAAAAGAGGAAAAAAGGGAACTGGAATCCCAAAATATGGGGCAACACACAATTTAAAATCAGAATTTAAAAAAAAAAAAAAAAAGAGAGAGAGGGACAAGTCAGGAAGAAGCTTTTCCTCGAACTGCTTGCCGCCTGAGAGCGCACTGATCAAAAGAGGAATGGGCAACAAAAAACAGCAAAGACAGTGGGGAGGAAAAGGAAATTGGAGCTGCAGGGCAGCCAAGCATTCCAAGAATGTTTCTGTGCCTTCAATCCGCTGAGAAGTTTTGATTTTCATCATCTACCAGAGCACTTGTGATTTTCTCCAGTATGGAGCAGCTGAATGTCAGAAGCCATAAACTTAAAAAAAACCCAATCCCCTCATGTTATTGCAGGCATTAGCGGATTAATTTCTCCCTACTAACCCCATGCCCTCCCTCCTGGCAGCAAGACTTAATCACCCAGGCCACTTGGGACAGAATGACTGATTCATACATGAAGTATCTTAGGAAGTATTCAAATGCAGCAAGTTTAGCTTCCTGGGCTCAGTTTCCAAGGATACGTGATTCCTAAAACTTTCTAGCTCAATGGAGTCTCAAACCCAGCAGCACAACACTCATATCAATAATAACTAACTAAGCTATCCAACTGTACAAAATTAACAGCTTTCCTTCCCCTCTCAAAAAGGGAGCATTGATTAAAAGGGAAGATCTTTAAAAAGCAACTCAAACGCTTAGTGCATGTGACAAGTGTGCACCCCAAAGCATGCTACTGCTCAGGCAGCCTCCATCCTCACCCTCCAGAAGCTTGCCAAGCAAAAACAGCAATTAAAGTGAAGCACTCTCCTAAGGATAGCTACAGAGTCCTCACAAAATCCAAACTGAATGCGAGGCGGTATGTATATTCAAGAGGCTTCAGGTCCAAAGGAATGGTCACTCTGCTAATTTTGTTACTATTCTTTTAAGCTTTCAGTCTTGCATCTTCTCACAAGAAGAGTAGGGTCCAATAATTCTATTCAAGGTGGCACTGAAGCAGGATGTTGGATCATATCTTCCCATGCCTCTCAGCTCACAAATATCTGTCAGAGTTCTTGGATTATGGTCCCAGTGGACGCATAGCATCCCTATGGAGAACTAAACAGTATTAAATTTTCTTCCATCTACAAAGAGGATTAACCCAGAAAAGTTTAATTGAATCTCCATGAGTGAGGCATTGAGAGCTCTCCAATATCACCTCCTGCTTGTCTTAAAATGCTGTGCCCATTTAAAGGGTGTTTCATAATTAATTTCTATGGACCTGGAGGCCAGCATTACAGCAGGAATAGCAATGTTAGACCAAAATCCCATCCAATTCATATGAACTTGTCAAGGACAGGCTGCATCTGTTTCTCTAAAAATCTTCACATTTTAGTTTAGTCTCTTCTCTTCACAAAGGCTGAGACCCTCAAATCTGCTACTTGTCTACTACAGCCATGCAAGTAAACAAGGATCTTGAACCATCACCCTATGTAGCTAGCCAGACTGAAGCTCTTGGGAAGAAATAAAATTTCATACCTCTCTTGGATTAGACAGAACCTATTCAAGCTCAAAGAAAGAAGAGCTAGTATACAATTCTACAGGTTCCTTGAAAAGGACCTAATTTAAGAGATCATTATTAGTGGAACCCTTGTCAGTCCTGCTTCAGTCCTCAGGAATTTGAGAGAGAACATTTCAGGCTTTAGAGCAGGGGTCTCCAAACTACGGCCCGGGGGCCGGATGTGGCCCGCGAGACCCTCTCATCCGGCCCGTGGAGACCTTTTTGGATTCAAAGGCAGAAGAAGTGAGATTGTTTCAAAACCCATTTGAAGCAGATGTGGCCAGTTGCCCAGATGAACTGCAGCTGGAAGTCATTGAGTTGCAAGCAAATGACCTCCTTAGGGACAAGTTCAAAATAGGACTGGTGGGTTTTTACCAGTTTTTGCCCAAGGAAGACTTTCCTAATGTCAAAACTTTTGCATCAAGGTACCTTTCAATCTTTGGAACAACATACCTGTGTGAACAAACATTTTCAAGAATGAAATACGTGAAGAACAATTTGAGAACAAACTTGTCCGATGATAATCTCAGCTCACTGTTGATGTTAGGGACAACAAATCTAAAGCCAGAAATGTCTGCTATTTTGGCATCCAGGAAACAATTTCACCATTCACACTAATACAGGTGTTCATGTGTAGTGTATGAATGTGTTATTAAATAATAACTGAATAAAATAATATTAAATAAATAATTAACAACATCCATGTTTTGATTGTTTTTTATTTGGACCTCAAGTGTGTAGTCGGCCCCCGAACTGCTGTTTGATAGTTAATGCGGCCCTCGGGCTGAAAAGTTTGGAGACCCCTGCTTTAGAGCATTCTAAGACCTGTGGTTCTCAACCCTTTTGGGCTCAGGACCCATTTGTAGACCTTGATGGCCTGTTGCAACCCAGTAAATAGTTTTAGTACAAAAATATATATCTGGCTTCCTAAATATTTCTTACCTGTGAAATCTAATATTCACCTTAAGTACTAAATAAGCACACCAGCATACTATAATGGCACTTCCTGTTCCATGGGGCTGGCTGGGCTTACTTCCCTGCTGAGGTCATTGTGACTTCCAGGATCACAGTGGCCAGGTTTGGCCAATGAGTGGCATTGCAACTTGGCACAATGGGTTGCGGCTCTCATTCAAATTTGGCCTGAATGGTCCCTCATCTTCATGACAGAGGAATGGCAAGGCCTAAACTGAGCAGTGATTAAACATCATGTACTAGTTTGCAACAACCAGAGCCAGAAGCTAAGCCCAGTCAGCCACACAGGACCAAGAAGGGGGCAGGCACTAGAATCCTTGCACAACTTCCCCACACTGGCTTTCCATCACCACCCCAGAGGCAGGGACAAACCAAGGAAATCAGAAGTTAGCTGATCAGGAGATACACTCTGATCTTTTAGAAAAGTCACATGAAGCAAGAGCCTAGAGTCCACAGATGACTCAGTCATAAGCCCAGAGAATGCTTCAGTCAAGAGGTAACTAGTGTGTTTATTACTTTGTTTAGAGCTGTAATTTGTTATGCCAAGTAAAGAATAATGGTGTTTAGAATACTGGACAAAATTTCTTGCGTTTGTTTGCTTTACTCTCATATCCCTGAAGAGTTAAACTGTGAATCCAGAACTCCCAGACAGCTGAGCTCTGGAAGATTTTGTGCTTGAGCTACTGCAAAATCAGCATTGGTCCTAGGAAGCCAGAGGCAGCTGAACCACATGGTTCCATTTCTATAAAGGTGTAAGACAGAATGCCTGTGCTCTAGAAATGCATCAGAGAGGCCAAAAGAGGAGTGGTATAGCCTATTCAGCTCAAAAGAAGTTTAAAGCACAGGTGTCCCAACAAAGGTAAGCCTAAAGAGCATGAGCAGAGACTTCTTGTTAGTCACTGAACACCAGAAGAATTCATGGTTGCTTCCCACAACCCCATGTGGCCATTCTGCATTCTGTAGCAAGTCTGCAGGTAGATAGAGCCTTGGATTTGAAGAGGTGGCAGGAAGGTGGAAGAAGGACATAAAATTCCCTTCCCTGAGACCATGGCTATCTGCTCCAGAATTCACTGGGTTTTGTGAAATGAACTGATTGTTCAGTTCATCCCGATAGCAGTTCTGCTCTCCAGCTCAGACTTTAACCTCTGTTCAAATGTCTTATGCCACAAAAGCCAAGCAGCATCTTTGGTGGAGCTCCTCATCTCCCCTGGGTGAATGCTGTGGCTGCCAAGGAGAGCGATTAATTCCTCAAGTGGCCCCAAGGTTACACTCAATCTGCTACTTTGCTTGCTGACAAAGGCCATAAATCAGAACAAGAGATGAGGGAGCACTAAGCAAAGGTCCCTCATCATAAAGCACCCAGAGAGTGACTAATAGACTAGTTTGCAAATGAGGGGAAGCATGCATCTTTGATGAACGTGCTAAAGGCTGAGAACAGAGCTGAGAGCAATAATGTTTAGTTCGGCAGGGACTCTGCAAAGATGGAGACTATATGGGTGAGAGACCTTCCACTTTGCTTTTCAAGGGCTGAAGTTCTTTGGGACTGGGGGGGAAGGGGAAAAAGTAGAATACTGTGTCAATCTAATTATTGCATTTTCTATTTACTCCATGTTTGTAGTTCTGTATTCAGAACTAGAAACTCTCCAATACCAGATAAAGGCACAGACACTGTATGCTTGTGCCTGGAGTGACATGGGAACACCAGATATTCAGCTTTTCCCTTTTTAAAATAAAACTTTCTAGCCCCCATGGAAGAAAAGCTTGAAAAGTGCCAGAATCTAACACAATGATGCCTACTTGAGCATGCAAACAGCACCTGAAATAGCAGCCCTCAGAGCAGTGAAGAGCTCCACATACGATACATCTCACTGGGGTGTCAACTTCAAGACCCAGTGCTCTACAGGTCCACCATCATCACTCACAGAGGACTCTTCCGCAGTAGAAAAGTTCCACAGGCTCCGTCTGCCTAGCCAAGCAGATATACCTCAGATTGTGAGGCAAGCATTGGAGGCTTCCTACCTACCTGGGAGGAGATGGAGGACAAACTGCCTTTCCAGGATGCAGGGAGGGGCAGTGTCATTCCTAAGGCAGCCCAGAACTATGGGAGAGCAGCTCAAAGACCACCTCCATATGTGCCCAGAGCCCTGCTCTTGTCTGAACTCAGCCCCACCAGATGCATTTTATAAACAAAAAACAAGCTCTATCAACCATCTGACAGAATCTAGGCCAGGAAGCTTTTCCCTGGGAAGGAATCTGAATTAACTACAATTCAAATAAAACAGTTGACCACTTTGTCAGATAATAAACCCTGCTTGCTCCTTGGATGTCAGTTCCAGCAGGTTCTCAAGAAAAACAGGAGGATCTTTGCAGAGTCCCTGCCAAACACAAAAAGGCAGTCATTTTGAGCCACCAATTAAATATGTATGTGTGGGGGGGAGAGGGGGAATCCTTAAAATGCATGCTAGTTACCCAACAGACCAGAATGCTTCAACTGGAGAAAGCCAGAGTCATCGCTATTTTGGTTAATTTCATATTACTGAGGTCTCTCTCCATTTGTTCAGGCCCAGAGTCCTCCTGGGCTCAGAGCCCTGGGGAATCAGTACTGAGTGTGAATTCTTCAGTCAACAATTATGTATCAAAGTGACTAATTGAATCAGGGCAGCTTGGTCCCCAAGTATCTTTGCTATGTGTATTTATACAGACACAGACCAAATGTGTGTGAGCACATGCATATAGATAGTACATGCTTAATGAAGTCTATAATGTACATAAATGCTTCTTACTATCTTCTGCAGTCTCCTTAAACCTTCAACATTTTCCTGCAGTGTCCTTAAACCTTCAACATTTTCCTCTCTTTCAAGGAGAGACAGTGGGGAGACAGGGTAGACTAGTAAAGGGAAAGGAGATAGTGGATCTGAGGATCTGCTCATAAGTTTTACTTAATTAGGACATCTAGGTAACTGAAGAAAAATGGAAAAGCATGTGTTTCAATCCTTCTGATTGTTTTTAAGATTATTGTTGTATGGGTAATCAAATGCAGACTCCAGGAGAAGAGGATCCTGTAACCTCAAAGGAGGTACTGATGGGTTTCCCACAGCTTCCAGGAGTTTCTGGACTCACACTGAGAGGGGATGTAGATTCAAGGAGCTTGGACAGAGGCTTCCACTCCAAGTGGCTTGTACTGCCAACAGACTACAGTAGGCAAATACAAGAGAAGAAGCTACAATACCCAGGTGGAGACTAAGGCAAGGGGATATGTAACAGGCCACTTTTCCCAAATTCACACATGTCTAAGTACATCATTTGGGGAAGGTTCCTCTTGCTCATCAACCCTGTGCAACTCTTGCCTTTTAAATGGGAAGGGGATGCAGAAAATTTAAGGTGGTGGGGCTGAAACATATTACATTAACTGTCTGGCACAAGTCATGGATTTAACTCCACAGAGAGCTCCAGACCTTTTCACATTTCATGAACATATAATGTACAAATAAATCTGCTCTCTATCCAAGAAGGATAATGGGGGCAATTTGGATCAGTTTATAATATATTAATTTGGCCTCAGGAAGTGGAGTATTTGCCAATCACAACAGGCTGGAAAGTCCAGGTTTCTCTTTATATCAAAGGGGCAGTTTTGACATCCTGAGTTTATTCCTCCTCAATAACTGCAAAGGCTGATGGAGGAAGACTGTCCCAGTGGAGCTCTGTTGAGGAAGCCTGCCCTAGCAGAAGAAAGAGAAGAAGGGAGCAGAGACAGTGTGAGTGGGCCGGAGCTCTCTAAGAAATCTGAAACAATCCCAGCTCTTAGACACACAAGAGTAGCTCAGCAGTGGGAACAGAGTAACCCCTATTAGTCACTATGGGAGGGAAGGAGCATCAGTTTTTCCCAGCAACCCTCACTATTAAAAAATCAAAGTAAAGGGCAGCAGCAGCATTAGTTTATTCCTAAAATAGGAAGCTACAGTGGGTGCAAGAAAGCTTGCGTAAGAAACAGTTCCACTCAGAATGGTGAGTCAAAAATGAAACAATTGGGAGAGAGGCAGACATGCTCTTTCCCCCGTCAGCAATGATGCTACAGCACAGCTGGGGGTGGGCTGGCCTACGGAATTTGCTGGCATTTCTTTGGCAGTTGCCAAATAGCTAACTTTGGCACCTGACATCTCATGAGCAGGGGCTCCTGATTACTCCAGAGAGCCTGGCAGTGCAGGGCTTGGAAACCAAGCTACTTTTCAGCAGAAGGAAATGTGGAGCTGGAGCAGGGCAGTAAACTGGAAACATCTCTAAATGAATAGAGTAAAAACAAGGGTGTAACTAAATGAGAATACAGTAAACTTCCGATAATCTGGCACCTTTAGGACCCAGGGGGTGCCAGATTATCAAATATGCCGGACTATCAGAAGGGGGGGCTATGAGGGGTCTGGAGTGCGCTGCGAGGGGATGCCACCCCAGACTCCTCATAGCCCCCCCCTTACGATAGTCAGGCTCTGCCCCAGGAGTCCCTGATTCAGCCGCTGCTGGTCAGTTTCAGCAACAGCTGAACCGGGGATGCCTGAAATAGAGCAGCTGGGGTGCTGCCGGGTTGGTCCCTCAGCGCTGAGGGGCCGCGCTACTGCACCAAACCAGCAGCACCCCAGCTGCTCTTGGGGACGCCTAGGGCAGAGCAGCTGGGGTGTTGCCGGGTTGGTCCCGCAGCGCCGAGGGGCAGCGCTACGGGACCAACCCGGCAACACCCCAGCTGCTCTGCCCCAGGCATCAAGATTCAGCCTGCTGGTGAAACTGACGCCGCTGGTCAGTTTCAGCAGCGGCTGAATCCCATCGCCTGGGGCAAAGCAGCTGAGGTGCTGCTGGGTTGGTCCCGTAGCACTGCCCCTCGGCACTGCGGGACCAACCCAGCAGCGCCCCAGCTGCTCTGCCCCAGGGGTCCCCAAGTCAGCCGCTGCTGAAACAGATCAGTGGCTGATTCCAGGAAGCCCGGGGCAGAGCAGCTCTGCCCCGGGCTTCCTGGAATCAGCCGCTGATCTGTTTCAGCAGAGGCTGAATCAGGGACCCCTGGGGCAGAGCAGCTGGGGCGCTGCCGGGTTGGTCCCGCAGCGCCGTCCTTTAGCACTGCGGGACCAACCCAGCAGCACTCCAGCTGCTCTGCCCCATGCGTCCCCAAGAGCAGCTGGGGTGCTGCCGGGTTGGTCCCGCAGCCCCGAGGGGCAGCGCTACCAGACCAATCCGGCAGCACCCCAGCTGCTCTGCTCCCGGCTTCCCCGATTCAGCTGTTGGTCAGTTTCAGCAGCAGCTGAATGGGGGAAGCCTGCCTGGCTTCTCCAGCACTTCCGGGTTCCTGACAGTGCCAGACCATCAGGAGTCCTGGAGCATTGGATGCCGGACTAATGGAGTTTTACTGTATATTGTAAGAGTGAAATGGGAACGAAGCCGGAAAGAGTAACGAATGGTCTGACTTGCAGATTAGGATAGGACTTCAAAATATTTGTCATTTTCTGTCTTTTTAGAATGTAAGCTCTTAGAGCAGGGGTGGGAAACCTCAGGCCTTGGAGGCAGATGAGGCCTCTGGCTCTCAATGCTCAGGGTTTCCCCACCCCCAGCATTGAGGAGCCCATGCTGGTGCTCCAGCCCTTGCTGCTCTATCACAGGACTGGAGCACACAAAATCTACTAGACTGGGCCTCCGTACGCTCAGGTGTACAAGGGGAATGTCTCTCTTTTCAGTTGGGAGGGTCATGTCAGTGAGGGGGGTTGAGTTTGTTGGGGGGAGGTTGCACTTCTTGCTTGTGTGCCGCCCCCGACTGATTTTTCTGAGAGTCAGCAGACCCCGACCCAAAAAAGGTTCCCCACCTCTGTCTTAGAAGCAGCAATCTGTTTTGTGTATTGTTTAATGCGGCCTTCTATGAACATGTTTATAAGCAGCCTTAGCAAATTAAGTTTCTAGTACTTATGCAAATTAAAAAAAAACAACAAAACTTTCAAACATGATCTAAGACAGCTCAAAGAGATGTGAATGCCCCATTCTTACAAGCAGTATGTTGACTCTGAATTCTAATGACCATTTAAACATCAGGCAATTTCAAGTGACAGTAACTTCTCCATAGTTAAGTTTGCAACCAAGGTGCTGCTATAACTCAATATTATCCCCACTTTTCTCAAATCCACAACAATATTGGCTTCAAATGTGTAAATAAGACCAAGGCAAAGGTGGAACTTCTAACAAATCTGATGAAAATACAAATTTATAGCTAACATTTGGGGCTCAGTTTCAACATCTCTGAAACAGGCTGAGGCAACAACTAGCAATGAAAGGGTTCAGCATACAGTCATTAAGAGGCTGGCCATTTCAGAAGGATGTTACTTTAAGTAAGGGAGCTAACTACAGTTATTTATTATTTGTATAACCATCTTATAAGGACAAGGAAAAACAAGAGAAAGGCAGGGGAGTGAAACAGCCAGCTTAATAAACTTAGCAGGGGAATTGCAGCAGCTCAGGGAAGAGGAGGGATACAAAGGAAATTAAAAACAGAACTGAAGGGAGGAGAGCGACTGAGGCTCTCTTTCAAAAAAGAGCTAGATAGATTCATGGAAGTTAGGTCCATCAATGGCTATTAGCCAGGATGGGTAGGAATGGTGTCCCAAGCCTCTGTTTCTCCAGAGGTGGGTGCCAGGGGAGGGATCACATGAGGATTACCTGTTCTGTTCCCTCCCTCTGGTGCATTTGGCCACTGTTGGCAGACAGGCTACTGGGTTGGATGGACCATTGGTCTGACCCAGTATGGTCATTCTTATGTTCTTTGTCTACACTTAACAGTTTAAAGCGCAGCTGTGGCAGCACTTTAAACAGAAAGTTCTCCCAGCACTGTATGTAAAATGCCTTCTGTGAGGGGAATAGCTAGCAGCACCGGGAACAAGGCTCCCAACACTGCAGCTAGTTCAAACTGGTGCTTTCAATACCCTTGAGCCATAAAGTTATAGTGCTGTAAAGTGCCAGTGTAGAAAAGGCAAAAAGCTGAAGGGAGGGGCTGGGGGAGAAGAATCTGTGGACAATTAAACCAATGCCATATCAAGGGAAGGATAGGAAGAACCTGAGGACAGTGAACCTATGTCATCCTCCTTCAACTTTCTGCAGCGGCTCCACAACGTTCTCACCTTACTCCTCTTCTCCACTCAGATACAAGGCATAGAGGGAGAAATCTCATATACAAAACAAGATAACCGAAGCTGACAATTCTCAGACCTCTCTCGCTGATCTGTCCAAGCTAAAAATCTTTCCATCTCATATCTCCTTGTCTCACATCTAACTCAAGCTTAGCATCACTAAAATAGAGCTCTTGATTCTCACCCCCAAACTCTGTCTCGTCTCCATTCTCAAGCAACACCACCAACATCCTGCATGTAATCTGGGTATCAGCTTTGATATAGACCCGTATGGCCTCACCTCCATATTGCATCTAAATCTTAGGCTTTGTCTATGCTTAACAGTTTAAAGTTCAGCTCTTCACAACCTATCCTCACTATTATCTCATTCACTATCAAAATGTCAAGTCCTGTCTCCAATCAACCTACATGCCACCTTCCATTCTGTCCCTGCTCAATTTTTCCAGCAAGCAACTTCCTGATTTCTCCCATGCAGCCTCTCACATTTGAGATATTCTCCATAAACAGCCACACTGCTCTCTCAGCCTTCTTCAAATCCCTTCTTACAACTCCTTTGTGTGATGCTTACCAAAAAAAAAAAAAAAAAAAAAATCCAGACTTCACAACGGTGAGGCCTCTAGCATACTGAGACCATGCATCACTGCCTCTCATTGTTTCCTTGTACTCCTCTGAGCTTAGACTGCAAACTCATCATGCCCAGGACCTGTCTTTATTTGGCATCTGTACAACACCTAGCACTATGGGTTCATGACTGGGGATCCTAGGTGCTACAGCATTATAAATAATTAATGTTACAGAAGGAAAAAAAGAAAGGAAAATAAAGAGTACATTGAAGTCTAAAGTCTTACACTGTCTACACTGGGAAGGTTTGGCAACAAAAGTGCTGTTGACATGAAAAAGTCACCAAATTGGAAACTGGTCAAACCAATTTTTCTGCCTCCCATTTAGGGTTGTTAAATTTCGATTAATTAACTAATCAAATAGTTGATGGGATTTCCACCGATTATTCTATTAGTCAATAAGGACTAGAGAGGCATCCCACCTTTGAAATGTTTAAGAGGGCTCTTGTGCATTTCAAAGATTGAAACGCCACATGGGGAGTCCAGCTAAGCCCGGGCTCCATGAGGGCGCTTCCGCTTCAAAATGTACAAGAACCTCAGCGGGCTCCACGCAGTGTTTCAATCTTTGAAATCATTTCAAAGAGGAAGCGCTGCTGCTCGGAAGCGCTCGCTGCTTTTAAGATGGCTCCCCCCAGCACCACTCTTCTTCCCACCTCCCTTGTTGCCTCTTTGTGATAGAGGCAGCAAGGGTGGCGGAAGCGACTAGTGTGTCGACTATCTGATAAGCTTTTGCTTATCGGATAGCTGACTATTCGATTACATCCCTACTCCCATTATCAACATTTCATTGTCACATTGTTTGCACCCTATCAAAAGAAAAGAGCAAAGTAACGTGGGTAAGCATCCCATGGTGAAGTGTTGGGGGAAGGCAGAGCTAATCCCTGCACTTCTTGGGACTCTCTCGTGACTTTGAGCTCACTGTGCTAAGAGCTGTCAAAGCAGCACAGAAGTCTCTTCAGCCATCCCCCTGCAGCAGCTTGCCTGCTGCTGTGTTTCTAGTGCAGGGTAGAACAGAAGCATTCCAATCATTTGTTCTTTGTTTGTTCCCCAAACAGAGCATCTCACTCAGCTGTCAGATACTTCCTGGAGCTTTGAAAGTAGAGGGGTGAATGCCTGCAGGACAGCAGACATCACAAAACACTGAGCACAGCCATCAAGACAGTCATTGTGGGATACTGGCAGAAGCCAGTTCTCTTGACAAAACAAACAATAGTCTCTATACTGGCTCTGTCAACAACAAAGAGAGGGGAAAAGACAAAAATCTCTTGAAGAGGTGGAAATTTGTTGCCACAACTGGATGTTTCCCCCACAAAAGTTGTATTGTAGTGCGTACACTGTCACAGTTTTAGATTTGGTGTAGAAAACATTCACAATAACCACACACAGCAGCCAGCAGTGCACACACAACTTTACCCCTCCTTCTATGGTCACAATGCAAAGGGCCACCTCTCCCCATATTACAGCTTTGCACAACTGGTAAGTTTTGCCTTTTTTGAAGCATGCTGTAGTGGGCTCTGCTGCATACAAAGCAGTAGACTGTACTGCTTATGGCTTGTCTAATCAGTCCAGAAACAGCTAATCAAAACTGTGAGAAAACTGGGTCTTGTATGTAAGGCACTGGAATTGAACTCTGAAGATCTGGATCCACTGTCTTGTTTGATCTTGGGCATGTCATTTAGGGTCTGTGCCTCAGTTCCCCACCTATAAATTGAGGATATTAGTACTTCCTTTCTTCTACATATTGGTTCCCTGCCTGTTCAGTTGTAACTCTCACTAGGAGTTGTATAGCACACAGCATTTAGCATACTGGCGCCCTGACATAACTCCAATCATATGAAGAAGTGGGCTGTGCCCACGAACGCTCATGATACCATCTACATGTTTGTTAGTCTATCAAGTGCTACTAGACCATTTGTTGTTTTTTTCTGTAACAGACTAACTCTGCTACCCTCTGAAGCTCCTGACATCAGTTGATACTCATGTACATAGTTATACAGGTGTCTACTGCTCAACCCAACTTGACTTAAGTGGTCTTGTCATTGGTATCAAACTGGAGCATTACATGATGGGACAGACTCTACTGGCTTTGCCTCCATATCAAGATAGAAAAGTCACTTTTTTACACGCCATTTTATATATAGTAATTATCCTTGCTTGAGTAAAAGCAGGATTACTCCTACTCTATCAACCTGACTTAACACCAGACTGCTCCTAGCCAGAGACAATCATTGCCTTATCTACAGGTTGGGCTTGAGAAGTGTTGAAGAAGAATTTCTTGCTTGTTTTAACACAAATGTACCCAGAGGCTAGAGTCATGTCTACAGATCTCAGTAACTGTTCAAGACAGACTTGGCAAGGAGAATATTTACAACTCGGTTTAAAAGGTGACCAGCCAGCCTCTATCACAAGCTGCCAGAAATTCCTCAGACAGAAAAGGAAGAAATATCACTTAACAGGGATTATAGAGCAGTCTCCTAGAGAACAAGTGAAAGCTATTTAAAGTAAGCAAAGCCCTAGAGCAGTGTTTCTCAACCAGTGGTACGAGTACCCTTAGGGGTACTCAAGAGAAGTCTGGAGGGGTATGTCAACACAATGGAAATTTGGAGAAAACTGAATTTTTCTTTTAAGTTTTACAGCGCTTTATTATTTTTGTACTTTTTACACCCAAAAATTTCATCACCCACCCAGCTACGATTAAGTCATTTAAACAAATGTGTTCCAATGGTAGAAAAAAAAAAACCTGTGCATGTCTGAAAACTGTACTGGGGATATTTTTTAAGGGGGGGTACTTTATTTAAAAAAAAAAAAGTTGAGAAACACTGACCTAGAGAACACAGATGATAGGGGCATTGCAGGCCCGTACGTGGGGGAGAGGGGTGTGCAAAGGGTGCAAACACACCCTCCCCCATGGTCCTCCATGTAAACGTGAGGCTGGGGTGGTGTGTTGCCTCAGTCTCCCTCCCTCCATGCACCAGCCAGTGGGAGGAAGGCTGGGGCTGATTTCCCCCACCAAGAGTAACGCTGGGAGTGGGGAGGGGCCGCGGGGCAGCTACAGCCCCTCCCATGGCTTACGCGCGCGCACACACACACACACACACACACACACACACACACACACACACACACACACACACACACACACACCCCCCCCCCCCCCCTAGAAATTCCTGTGTACAAGCCTGCATTCCTGCCCTATACTCAGGGCTAGGAGTGCGGCGAGCAGAACAGAGATGGAATGGTGGAATTTTTTTGTGTTAGTTCTAACTCACCAGATTCTCAGAGGGGTAACCATGTTAGCCTGCATCTGTAAAAACAATGAGGAATCCTGCGATCCCTTAAAGATTAATAAATTTATTAGGGCATAAGCTTTTGTGGGTCAAAACCACTTTGTTAGCTGCATGGAATAGTTGATTCTATGAGCACACTTTTATAGGAGAAGCAAAGCATTTGTTTTTTCCTCTGACTCTATGGTAGGGGTGTGTAATTTTTGACCGAGGAACACTTCAGAAATTTTTGAAGTGGCCCTGGGCTGCCCCAGAAGGGGTGGAGCCAGGACACTTCAGTGCTTCCCGGCCCACAGACTCTGATTGGTCTGTGCGTAGGAGAGTGCGTGAAGTCTTTGCCCCATACCTCCCAGAGAAAACTGCCAGCTGTTCAGAACAGCTGGCGACTCCCTCTAGGCACCCACGTTCCTGGCAGTGGGAGGAGACTTTGCACACTCCACCTGGCCCCCAGATCAATCAGGGCTTGGGGGTCAGGGAAGCGTGCAAAGTCTCCTCCCACCCTGCCTCCATCCTGCAAGGAGCGTATAGCGACTCCTTGCGGGACAAGGGCAGGGCAGGAGGCGACTGCGCACTCCCCGCGCCCGCCTCCCTGCCCCAAGACCCCAATTGGCCGGGGAGCTGGGGAGCAACAGGGCCTCCAAGGCTGGATCAACCAACTTGGCAGGCCAGATCCAGCCTGTGGAGGTCCTTTTGCCCATCCCTGCTCAGCGCAACCAGATAGCAAGCATAAACAATTGGGATAGGGTTTGGAGGGGTAATAGACAACTTTACAGGGCAAAACTTGAGCATCAAGACAGTCCCTGTAAAATCAGAACATCTGGTCACCCTAGTGTACTCCCAGAATGTTCACATATAAGCCAACATCACATGCTTTCTTCCTACTCTCTATACATGACACACAATTTTACCATGTATACCCCATAGATACTTTTCTCTACTGTAATGGGAAACACTTGCAGATCAATAGTAACTCTGAGAACAGAAGCTGTTATTTATGACTGAGGAAAAAGAGTCTCAGATCACATTTTCTTCTTTTCTACATGTATTCAAAGAGACATTTGGGTACTGTAATGAGGTGCAGGAAAGCAGAGAGCAGCAGCAACATTACCCCCTTGTGGCAGGAAGGCAATATGGAAATCGAGTAAAGTTGGGGAAATCTAAAGGGAAACTAGCAGGAGGGGATGTTTCATTGCAGGGCTCAAGACACAAAAGAGGTTAGCAGACAGGAACCTGCATGTTGCTGATGGCAGCACAGAATACAAGTGAACTGGAAACCTGGGCAGAAGGGTCAGTACTTTCAAGCCAACACAAATCGTTAACTTGTTCCCTCACCAACTCATCTCCAAACATTGCTCCCGATCTCTGCACAGTACAGTCATAAGCAGCAGACAAATCTTAGGTAGGTTTGGCTTCATCACCCATCAAGAATAGGAAAAGCATTCACAGCTGTCCCACAAAGGGAGACACACACTGGCAAAACACTTACGAGGCGTGCAAGCCGTTAATACACTGAACTTCATGCTTGTATTTACTTTCTCATCTGAGCTCGAGCAGCAGGGGTGCCAAAATCCTGACCACAGTCACTTGGTGCCAAAAGTCACGAGTGCTGGCCCAAAGGAGAGCACAAAAATCCAAGAGGATTGCTTTAAACCAAAGTTTAAACCACCAATTTCAATCATGACAGAGAACAGCAAGCAGGAAACCTTGATTTAATAAACAATTTCAATCTTGTTTTGAATATGTACTTTAATTGCCTAAAGAAAATACATTCTCATTGGTTGGTAATTTGGTATTTTAGTTAACCAGTAGGCTAAGTTATATCGATACATAATTATACAGCTTAACAAAATATTTCTCTCTCAGAAGGGTCGCCATGTATGATAAGTAACTCCTTTCTTTTGATATGCTAATACATATATATAGCGCAACCTCTGATTTCTACACCACGCATCTGATGAAGTGGTTTATACCCCCCGAAAGCTTAAGCCGAAATAAATGTTAGTCTTTAAGGTGCCACAGCACTCACCATCGATAATCTATTTATTCATACTCTTAAATTTTACATTTTCATATTATAAAATGGTAAGGGATGCACTTCTAATTTAGTAGATACTGGAAGATTTACCCGACATTGCTCAGGTCCCTATCTCAATTTTTTTTCCCATTTAAATCATTGATCTGGGGTGAGCCTAGAGATGCCGTTTTCAGTATACAGGCTCTCTCTCTCAGCACAGCAGCTTGGGGACAGGTGAGAAGTGCCTTTCCATGGCCACTGCAGCGGGAACAGCAGGCAGAGGGGTCATGTCCCCAGCTGAGGGACAGATACCCAAAAAGACAAATTCTCTGAAATATATGGTAAATAACTGTCCCTTTCTCCACGCCTGTCCTTTGCTGGCCAAATGGGGTTATTGCTGTTGTGGTCCCCATCGCTGCCCCTGCTGTGGTCATTCTACAGCATAACTGTGTTTTCTCAGTGTCCCCTTCCTTTCCATGAGAAAATCAAATTCCAGGCACATCCCATTGTCCTGGCACAACCATACCTTTACCTTGCTTTAAGTTACGATAAAAGAAGCTGCACATCAAATTTGGCGATCCTAGCTCTTACTGTTTAGGAGGAGGTTTTTGAACAAATGGACTCACAGACAGATGGACACACAGACAGAAAGGTGCACAAACTCTCTCATATATATGGCAGATGACTGTCTGATTTTTTTAAACTGAACCAAACTGACAGCCCAAAGCACGCCTTGAAAGGTTAACTTTTTTGCCTGTTGTATTATCAGTAGTTAATTAAATGAACTGATTGTTTTTGATCACTACATTCTTCAAAATTTAGAACTAATAGATCTTATCCACTCCTACCTTGAGTTTATTAAGGCTGGAAGAGTAAAAACAAGCTTTCCTACTTCTTCAGCTGCCAACTAACTGGCTTCTAAACTTTGTATGAGCTAGTTATTGAACTCAAGAAGCTACTGGCTCAAATGCTTATTGAGCACTTCAAAAAACTCTTGTTCCAGGTTTTTAGTCAGTGGTTTCACTGGATTGACTTTCTTTAAACGTTCAGCAAATATCAACTGCTTGAATATTTTTAAATTTAATTCAAGTTATTTAAATAAAAATGTCAACGTAGGCCTTAACATAGACGGGCAATTTCAAATGGATTTTTGGGGGAAAAAAATCCAATTGTTAATGTTTTCATACACATGGTAGCCTCTTCTCTCCCCCCTTCCCCCAACCTAGACAGTTGCAGTTCTCTTCATACATACAATGTCCACAGATAAAAGCAAGTCTCTCCCTCCCAAGTCAATCTGGACAACTCTGCAGTCTGGGCAGATGGATTATTTTACACAAGAACTCTGACATGTCACACACTGCTGGCTTCTCTAAAACAGAAACACAGATACAAGCCCCACAAATAGCAGCAAGTAGGATGAATAGAGTCCCTCTCCAAGTCATGAACCATCCCAGTGCATGACTGAACCTTTATCTGGGACAGTGAGTGGTGAGGGTTTAAATAGATCTGACAATCCATTTTTTCCTCATGGAATTTCCTATTGTCTCTTTCTATAATCTCCACTCTATTGCCCATCTCCAAACATGGGGGGGGGGGGGGGGGGGGGAGTGGAAGAGGGGAGGTTTTGGGCTCAACAGACCAAGTTTCTCAATGGTAGGATCTAAGCAATGGAAAAAAAAAAAGTTTCCTCTTGGGCTAATTCTGTACTACAGAGTTAGGCTGATGTGTAAGGCAGCTTGCATCCACCTAAATTCTATCAGTGCCCACAATACAGCCTTGTTCCAGTCAATGTAAATGTCCTATTGATGTAACAACTCAACCTTCACAAGAGGCATAGAGCAACTAAAATCTGCAGTTGGCCCTCATTCTTGTTAATGTCATAGTCGTAGCCTGGCTCACAGCTTGGGCTCCCCAGAACAAGCAGAATCAGACTGCGCCCACCCAGCTCCCCGCTCCAAGCCACGTCAGGCTCCCTGCCTGTACTGAGGCTCACCAATGGACTCCCAGGAAAGGGGAGCATATAACCAAGAGTGTGTCTAGACTACAGGGTTTTGTCGACAAAACCATACCTGCGTCTACACTGCTGCTGAGTTCTGTCGACATAACGTCAACAGAACTCAGCAGCTTTGTCAACGGCTGTAAACCTCATTCTATGAGGAATAACGCCTTTTGTCGACAGAGTTCTGTCGACAGAAGACGTTATTGAATCTACACTGTCCTTTTCGTCTACACTGTCAAGTCGACAAAGCGGCTTGCTTTGTCAACAGAACTGGATGTAGTCTAGATGCTCTTTGTCGACAGTATCTGTTCACAGAACTTCTGTCGACAAAAGCCTGTAGTCTAGACATACCCCAAGAGTCTGAGGGAGCAGCTGGGCTCCCACCATGGAGCTGAGAGCCCTGGCTCTCCATCCCCCATACTGCCACTCAAGTCAGTGAAAGTGCTCCTAGCAAGGATAAGTACCATTGACAGAAGTAGGGTAGTATAGACATTAGTAATTGCAGTGGCTATAAGCTGACCTAACATAGGCTGACTTAAGTTTGTAGTGAAGACATGCCTATGGAATGTACAAAGCACCAACAGAGGAGCCAAGAAGTCATTTCAAACTGGATTGGCTGGCACAGGTCATTGGCAAAGGGCAAAAATGCCTCTTTCATCTACAGACAACTAATCCAAACCAACCAAGATAGGTAACCACTACCAGACTCATAATGGTTGGTCACGTCTGGAGTAGCCACAAACTGTATGAGTCATGGAGAATGAGGGGTGTTCTTTGTGTGGTTTTTTTTTTTTAAACCACTTAGGAGAGGTCTCACTGAGTTAGGTTTGAAGCACAAATGGCAGGTAACAGCACATGGCAGAAGCTTTTCATAGAACAGATGCAGCTGGGCAAGCATATTTTGGCCTTGGAAGTCATTAAACCAGTACCTTACTTTAACACTAAATTCCCATGGAAACCTTTAAAGAAAAACTATAGTATAAAAATCTCTGAAGATGAGACTGAAAGGGACATTTCAGCACAGCCCAAAGTTTGTCAGATTCAAAGAAATATTATACAAACAGCAAGATCATCAATTACGTCAAACAAGGGAATGGGGGGAGGGAATAGAAATCCTTCTAATTCAGCAAATGAAAGTCAATCACTAACTTAAGAGGGTTAGGAAGAAATTTCCAGAATATTCCATTCCAGAGATTTCATATGCCGTTCTCTGCAAAAACTGGTACTGGCAACTCTCAGAAACAGGCTATTTTACATCTCTCTCATCCACTATCGTAGTTCCTATGTAACAATCCTCCACTGGCCTGTCTGATAGAAGTGGCTTCAATAAAATTTAACCTGTCTTTTCAATCACTAGGATTCTAGAATAAACAGGCTAATCTTCAGGGTTATCAGGAAGTTAAAATAGAACAAACTCACAAAGTCATCTGTTGCTCAATTATTTTCCTCTTCCTTGAGATTTTGCCAACCATCTCATTTATCACATGATGCAGTAACAAACTTCATATCCAGCACTCAGAGACTTTTAAGAATCTCACCACCTTAATATCCATGACAGGTAGAGAAAATACCTTGTGGATGTACATGTGACACAGATATTTTCCATAAAATGTACTGATCTGGGGAATACAGTACTTGAGAATCTGAAACTCAGAAGCCACCCCATGACTGTTTAGGGCAGTCAGTGACTCACTAATCCCCTCTCCAGAATTCTTTGATTCCCAAATTCTTATCAAACCACTGAGCTCATCATACAAATAGCTAAGAGTGAAGACTGAGCCCTGACAGAAGCCCCCTCCTCTGCATCAACTCACTTGGAAACTGAGTCAGTCAAGCTGCCTGTCCTGTTCTGCCCTATTGTCATATCCAGCCAAGTGAGAGCCAATACAGTGCATTAAATGGAGTTCTCAGCAACATGTCCCTGTTAAAGAATGCCAGAGCTATCAGTCATAGAAAATCTCATTAGATACTTTTTAATGTCCTTATTATTAGTCCAACTTAATTAGTTCAACACTATCAAAAAAAGCAGAATGCATCATTCCTCACCTGGCGTAAGGGAAGCAATGAAAATTTTCCCTTTCTGGGTTCTGTTAAGTAAATTGCTAGGGAAGCCATTGATGCAGAGGGTCAAAGAATTTAAGTGCCAGATAAAGGAAATCAATCCCACTTGTACATGGTGAATGAAACACATTTTCAGGTTCTGCTTTATCCTAGGTTTCCACACAATCTCTGCATATACAACTCTACTGCCCAATAGTGACAGCTACTGGGGAAACAAGGAAGTGAACAAGATTATGAGACACCAACAAGCTAGCACTCAGAGAAAAGGGGCCAGTGGAGATGGGAACTTTATTGCCTGACCAGGGACTTGAACCCTAGACCATCCAATTAAGAGTCTGATGCTCTATCAACTAAGCTAGCCACAGCGATCACTTCAAGTCCTAATTTACACCATGACACTTTGTGGTCTATAGCATCAAACCCTACAACATTTATTTTGTGCTAGCAAGACAATTGCTATGTATACGCTGTTCTCCCACTGTTGCTTTCCTCAACCTTCCAGCTCCATTTCCCTTTTTTGGTCCTCCACCCCATCACTATAATATGTAAATTAGAAACAATGAATTGTCTTGTGGGACTTTAGAGACTAACATTTAATTTTTATATGTACAGTAGAGTCCCTATCATCCGACCTAAACAGGACCAACACGTGGTCGGATTACCGAATATGTCGGATGATACAGACTCTACTGTAGAGAGCAAAAGAACAGCTGATGCCGCTCCCGCCAGGGACGAAGTTCCTGCAGAACAGCATCAGCTGTTCCCTTGCTCTCTAGGAGAAGCTGCTGCTGCCGGGACGCTTCCAGGCAGGAGCAGCAGCAGCAGCTTCTCCTAGAGTATGTCTACACTACAAAGTTAATTCGAACTAACAGCCGTTAGTTCGAATTAACTTTAATAGGCGCTACACATACAAACCTCTAGTTCAAACTTAATTTTAACTAGCAGAGCGCTTAATTCGAACTAGGTAAGCCTCATTCTACCAGGACTAACGCCTAGTTCAAATTAAGTAGTTCGAATTAAGGGCTGTGTAGCCACTTAATTTGAACTAGTGGGAGGCTAGCCCTTCCCAGCTTGCCCTGGTGGCCACTATGGGCACAACCAGGGAAATTCTTCTGCCCCCCTCCCGGCCCCAGAGCCCTTAAAGGGGCACGGTCTGGCTACGGTGCCTGTGCCAGGTGCAAGCCTGCCAGCACCCAGCCAGCAGACCCTGCACGAGCCAGCCACCTGCTGCCACCCAGCCCTCCGCCTCTTCCCAGGACCAGGCTGGCAGCTCCCCCGCCTGGTCTAGTGCGGAGATCGTGGACCTCATCCAGGTTTGGGGGGAGGCCTCCAACGTCCACGACCGCCGCACTAGGCACAGGAAAGTGGCCGTCTAGGGCAGGAGAGCTGCCAGCCTGGACACCAAAGGCCACATGCGAACCCAGGAGCAGGTTTGCATGAAAAAAAATCAAGGTGGTCCAGTGAGGCCCCCGACCCTGAGCTTAGAACATAAGAATGGCTGTACTGGGTCAGACCAAAGGTCCATCTAGCCCAGTAGCCTGTCTGCCGACAGCGGCCAACACTAGGTACCTTGGAGGGGATGGACCGAAGACAATGACCAAGCCATTTGTCTCATGCCATCCATCTCCAGCCTTCCACAAACAGAGGCCAGGGACACCATTCCTACCCCCTGGCTAATAGCACTCCATGGACCCAACCTCCATGACTTTATCTCACTTCTCTTTAAACTCTGTTCTAGTTCTAGCCTTCACAGCCTCCTGTGGCAAGGAGTTCCACAGGTTGACTATTTAATTTGTGAAGAAGAACTTTCTTTTATTAGTATGAGGCATGCTACCCATTCATTTCATTTGGTGTCCTCTAGTCCTTATATTATGGGAACTAATGAAGAACTTTTCTTTATACACCCTCTCCACACCACTCATGATTTTATAGACTTCTATCATATCCCCCCTCAGTCTCCTCTTTTCTAAGCTGAAAAGTCCCAGTCTCTTTAGCCTCTCTTCATGTGGGACCTGTTCCAAACCCCTGATCATTTTAGTTGCCCTTTTCAGAACCCTTTCCAAGGCCAAAACATCTTTTCTGGGGTGAGGAGATCACATCTGTACACAGTACTGAAGATATGGCGTACCATAGTTTGATACTTCCCCTCCTCCTTCTTCCCCTGGCTTCCCCCTTCCAGCTCCCTCCTCCCAGGTTTCCCCCTCCCCCTCCCACCCTCTCTCTTCCCCTCTCACACCTCCTTTTCCCAGTCTCCTCAGAGGTTAATCCCGCCCTCCCTCCCCAATTTTGTTAAATAAAGAGAGTTTCTATTTTTGAACACACATGTCCTTTATTTTTTACATCAGGAAGGGGGGCTAGGGAGGAGTAAGTGGAAGGAGGTGAGGGAGGAATGGGGTACGAGCCCCCGATGGGGAGGACTGGGATGGCTCTGCAGGCTCCTCGGGGTGGAAGCTCTCCTGCAGCCCCCCGATTGACCCCCCGCCCCCCCGGATGGCAGCCTGAGGCAAGTGCAGCCGGGCTGATGGCCGAGTGTGGGCATTCAAGGCACTCCAAGTCAGGACTGCTTTGCTGTCCCTCATCGAGGTAGACAAGCAAGCGGGGAACCCTGAGAACTGTCTGTCCGGGGTGGGGGTCGGGTCCCTTTAAGCACAGCCCTCGGCTAGCCTGAGACAGCAGCTCCACACTCTAAGTCCAAACCTGATGCCCTGCTGGCACTGCTTATGGCGAGCCTTAACTTCGGTTCAGGGTCCACTCAATGTGGACATGCTAATTCGAACTAGTTTTTAGGTCTAGATGCACTAGTTCGAATTAGCTTAGTTTGAATTAACCAGTTCAAATTAAGTTAGTTCAAATTAGTGCTGTAGTGTAGACATACCCCTAGAGAGCAAGGGAACAACTGATGCCGCTCCTGCAGGGGACCTCCCCTGCTGGAGCAGCATACATCCCCCGCAGGAGCAGCATCAGTTGTTCCCTTGCTCTCTAGGAGAAGCTGCTGCTGCCGCCGTTCCTACCTGGAAGCGTCCTGGCAGCAGCAGCAGCTTCTCCTAGAGAGCGAAGGGGCAGCAAGCGGGGCCGTTCTCTCGGCCCGCGCTGTATCCGACCCTGCAGCTCCCGGGGACAAAGACCCCAGGAGCTGCAGGATCGAATAAAGAGGAGTGTTGGATTACCGGGTGTCAGTTAATCTGGACTCCACTGTATCTCAAAGGTCCCACAGGACTACTCACTGTTTTTAAACTTACAGACTAACACGGCTACCCCTCAGACTTTTAAATATGTTATTTAGATTCCTGCACAGGGGTTTGAGTAATCTGTCATGGTTTTTGAGATGTATGAAGTTCCAAAGGGGTTCAAGACATTAACAAAAGGGTGCCCAGAATTCAGTCATGAAAAGCCTGCATTAGAGCTCTCTGTTCTAGTCTATTCCAGAACTTATCCACTCATATAATTAGAAAGTTTTCCTAATATCCAACTTAAATTTCTTTTGCTGCAAATTAAGCTGATCACTTCTTCTAGCTTCAGTGGTCATATAGAACAATTGACCCCTGTCCTCTTTAGAACAGTGCCCACCAGACCTGGGTGCAAGGAGGTTGGGTAGGATATCCAATGTATGTCAGGGAAGGGCAAATTAGAGGGTATTAGCTGGCCTATCTCTGTTCTGCATAGGAATATTTGTTAATTTTGGGTTGGTAAACTAGTGTAGGAGAGTGGTGTTTGTAGGATGCCCATCCCCCTCAGCCCCCCCCCCTTTTTTTTGTAAAAAGATTTTATTAAATGTCCCTGACTTAAGAATAGTCAAATGGGCTTGTTACAGCATAAATGTATAAAACGTTTAATGCTGTTTTATACCCATGTTTCGGCCAATCTAGTACTCTGGTCCCACTGTTTTATGGTTCACACGTGCTTTCTATCAGGTGTGAATGAACCCACATGAACAGTTCAAAAGGAGAAAATATCATGGCAGATACAGGAAACATGAACATAAGACAAACATGGGTAGCTAGTATGGCTTCTTAGCAGTGCTTTCTAACAGGAACTCTGCCAGGGCTTCTTGCCATAGGAAGTCCCACGGAATGAATTCCATAGCAAGACTATTAGAATGCTTGCTCTAAATTCATTTACCTTGGCAAGAAGCATCTGTTTGCACAGGTGAATGATTGACTGGGTGACTGTACACAGCTGCTACAGGCCCGGTGCAGCAGTAATATAACCATCTGTGACAGCTAAAATGGCCCAAATTGAAGAACAGAAATAAGAGATTTAAAAAAAAACAACTTTAATAGGTCACAGCTAATCCATTCCCTAGCTGCCAGAGCAGGATTGCTCTCTGTGGTGTATGCTCCAAAGTAGTTTTAACGCAGTGGTGGGGAACCTTTTTTGGGTTAGGGGCCACTGACCCACAAAAAAAAAAAAAAAAAGTCAGGGACCACACACAACAAAACAAAAAACAAAAACCAAAAACACCCTCACTGACATGGCTCCCGACTGAAAAGGAGAAAGACACTCCCCACATTCCCCTCACACACCAAAGCCTGGGAGGAGGGGGAAGGGAGACTCCAGCTTACTAGATTTTGCGTGCTTCAGCCCTGCGGTGAGGAGGCTGGAGTGCCAACAAAGGCTCCCCAGTGCTGGGGGGGGGGGGGTGCATCCAGCCCTCAGGTTCCCCACCCGTTTTAAAGTGACACATTATGAAGCTCCCATCTCCTCCCCATGGAGCCTATTTCATCTCTTTGCCCAAGTGCTCTGAAAGCCTAATTCCACCCCTTTTATGGTTTAATTTTACCTCATTACTTTTATTGATGCACCGCTTAATTGGCCCAGGGAATAAATACTAAGAGAGTAAACTGTACAGTAGCGAGATTATGAAAGGGGAATTATTTAGTCAAGAACAGAAAGGAATAAACACACACTTAAGTGTCAGTTTCAAAGTTATAATGTTGCAATGAAAACTTCTCAACCCCTCCTTTTTTCCCCTTTATGTCCCATAATAGGAGACTAGAGGGTATTTACTCAAAATCAAGGCTGGTAAATTTAGGACCAAGAGAGGAAGCAATTATCATCATGCAGTTAACTTGGGGGAGTCACTCATATAGACAATCAAAAACTAGAGCAAGGCTTTAAGAAAGAGCAGAGTAATTTCAACACCTCTGCCACCTGCTATGCAAATAAATAACAATCAAGATAATCATAGTTCCTGCTTCTGAGAATAAGCTGATTACCTGCAGAGAGAAGGAAAATAAGAGGATTCCCTCTCATCAAAAGACCCTATGAACAACATTGCTCAGCTGGTTATATGCATCAAACCAGATTTCACTTTCTTCTAAAAGCATCAGGCAATGGTCATTATCAGAGAATCATAGAATAATAGAATACTAGGACTGGAAGGGACCTCAAGAGATCATCGAGTCCAGTCCCCTGCCCTCATGGCAGGACCCAGTACTGTCTACATCATCCTTGACACACATTTATCTAACCTACTCTTAAATATCTCCAGAGATGGAGATTCCACCACTTCCCTAGGCAATTTATTCCAGTGTTTAACCACCCTGACAGTTAGGAACTTTTTCCCAATGTCCAGCCTAAACCTCCCTTGCTGCAGTTTAAGCCCATTGCTTCTTGTTCTATCCTCAGAGGCCAGGAAGAACAAGTTTTCTCCCTCCTCCTTGTGACACCCTTTTAGATACCTGAAAACCGCTGTTATGTCCCCTCTCAATCGTCTCTTTTCCAAACTAAACAAGCCCAATTCTTTCACTCTTCCTTCATAGGTCATGTTCTCTAGACCTTTAATCATCCTTGTTGCTCTTCTCTAGACCTTCTTCAATTTCTCCACATCTTTCTTGAAATGTGGTGCACAGAACTGGACACAATACTCCAACTGAGGCCTAAGCATCGCAGAGTAGAGCGGAAGAATGACTTCTCGTGTCTTGTTCACAACACACCTGTTATGATTTTAGGATGCATTGTTTCCTTTTTTTGCAACAGCGTCACACTGTTGACTCATATTTAGCTTGTGGTCCACTATAACCCCTAGATCCCTTTCTGTCTTACTCCTTCCTAGAGATTCGCTTCCCATTCTGTATGTGTGAAACTGACTGTTCCTTCCTAAGTGGAGCACTTTGCATTCATCCTTATTGTTTCATCCTGTTTATCTCAGACCATTTCTCCAATTTCTCCAGATCATTTTGCATTATGACCCTATCCTCCAAAGCAGTTGCAACCCCTCCAAGCTTGGTATCATCTGCAAACTTAATAAGCGTACCCTCTATGCTGATATCTAAATCGCTGATGAAGATATTGAACAGAACTGGTCCCAAAACAGACCCCTGAGGAACCCCACTTGTTACTCCTTTCCAGCAGGATTGTGAACCATTAATAACTACTCTGAGAACGGTTATCCGGCCAGTTATGCACCCACCTTATAGTAGCCCCATCCAAGTTGTATTTGCCTAGTTTATTGATAAGAATATCATGCAAGACCGTATCAAATGTCTTACTAAAGTCTAGGTATACCATGTCCACCTCTTTTCCCTTATCCACAAGACTCATTATCCTATCAAAGAAAGCTATCAGATTGGTTTGACATGATTTGTTCTTTACAAATCCATACTGGCTGTTCCCTATCAACTTATTACCATCTAAGTGTTTGCAGATGATTTCCTTAATTACTTGGTCCATTATATTTCCTGGCACAGAAGTTAAACTGACTGGTCTGTAGTTTCCTAGGTTGTTCTTATTTCCCTTTTTATAGATGGACACTATATTTGCCCTTTTCCAGTCTTCTGGAATCTCACCTATCTTCCATGATTTTCCAAAGAGGATAGCTAAAGGCTCAGATACCTCCTCTATCAGCTCCTTCAGTATTCTTGGATGCATTTCATCAGGCCCTGGTGACTTGCAGACATCTAACTTTTCTAAGTGATTTTTATCTTCTAAACCTACCCCCATCCCACTAGCATTCACTATGTCAGGCATGCCTTCATCAGACTGCTCAGTGAAGACCGAAACAAAGAAGTCATTAAGCATCTCTGCCATTTCCAAGTTTCCTGTTATTGTTTCCCCCTCATCACTGAGCAATGGGCCTACCTTGTTCTTGGTCTTTCAAAGGATTAGACAAACTGCCTCTAAAGTATCTGCTACAAGCCGCTGATAAACAGAATACCAAACTAAATAGACCACCAGTCTAACCCAATATGGCAACTCCCATTATTATATCAGAGTGCCTGGACCAACAATCTGAGCCAGGACAGACAATGTTTGAAGTGCAGATTCAGTTGAGCGGCCCTAATCCACTTGCCACAACTGGAAGAGACCCACTTTCTAAATACTGCAGATACTGAAGTCAGGGGTGATTACAATGACTCTCCTATCCAGAGCACAGATATAGTCTCAGGTTCAGTTCTGAATGCCAGATGCAGCATAATGGTCTCTAAAAGCTCAGGCTCTGAAAATGGTTTTCAGTCACCCGCTCACTTATGCTAGAAGCAGCAGTGTTTCTCATGGTCCAAATATGAACTGCATTGGTTTAATAAAGGTCATTGCATTCAAAGCAAAACTGGAGAGGCAGTCCGGTCTCTTTAGACAGAACAGGCAGCTGTACAGCCCACCCTGATGCTCCAAGATGAAGTTCCTTCCCCTTGCAGTTCCTGTGGCTACTGTCTCTGGGCCCACATTTCACAAGACACTACTCCAAGGAAATAAACTATCGCTGCTGCTGCTGTTCGTAATTGCCCACCCTGAGGACTGGGACAGAGAGAGCTGCCTATGTTGCAGTCACAGTACAGGCAGTCCCCGGGTTACGTACAAGATAGGGACTGTAGGTTTGTTAAGTTGAATCTGTATGTAAGTAAGTCGGAACTGGCGTCAGCCGCTGCTGAAACTGATCAGTTTCAACCGCGGCTGAATCTGGACCCCAGTTCTGACTTACATACAGATTCAACTTAAGAAACCCAGGCATCCCCAAGTCAGCTGCTGCTGAAACTGATCAGCGGCTGATTCCAGGAAGCCTGGGGCAGAGCAACTCTGCCTCGGGCTTCCTGTAGTCAGCCGCTGGTCAGTTTCAGCAGCGGCTGACTTGGGGACACCTGGGGTAGAGCAGCTGGGGTGCTGCTGGGTTGCTCCAGTAGCGCGGCTCCTCAGCGCTACTGGAGCAACCCAGCAGCACCCCAGCTGCTCTGCCCCAGGCGTCCTGATTCAGCCGCTGCTGAAACTGACCAGCAGCGGCTGAATCAGGACGCCTGGGGCAGAGCAGCTGGGGTGCTGTCGGGTTGGTCTGGAGTGGCGCTGCGGGACCAACCCGGCAGCCCCCAGCTGCTCTACCCCAGGGGTAGGCAAGAAAAGCCTGGTCTGCTGGGGGGGGGGGGGGGGGGGGGGAAAGGGAGCACTAGCTGCACCCCCCCCCCCCCAGCAGACCAGGGAGACGGGGGTGGCGGGACCGCCCAAGTCCTCCACGGCTTTGCTCCATCTCCCTGGTCTGCTGACCTGGGAGACGCGGAGCAAAGCCGCAGAGTACGCGGGCAGCGGGACAGTCCAGGCACGCCGCAGCTGTCCCACTGCTGGCGTGCTCTGAGGCTTTGCTCCCCATCTCCCTGGTCTGCTGGTCAGACCAGGGAGACGGGGAGCAAAGCCGCAGAGCACGCCCGCAGTGGGACAGCCCAAGCGCGCCCGGGCTGTCCCGCTGCGGGCGTGCTCCAAGGCTTTGCTCCCCATCTCCCTGCAGACCAGGGAGACGGGGAGCAGCTTTTCTCGCCCCGGAGGACGGGGGCGGAGGACCGCGGCACATCTGGGCGTCCCGCTGCTCCCATCCTCCGGGGCAAGAAAAGCCGCGTTCGTAACTGCGGATCCGACATAAGTCGGATCCACGTAACTCGGGGACTGCCTGTATATAAGATGCATGGTATAAAGTGGACATTGCAGTACATTCCATGCCTAGACATTTCCAAGCACCATCTCAATTCCCACCCATCCCCCCAAAATAAGTTTTCCCCCATACAAATAATATTCAACATCCTTTCTCCTCCTATTTCACCCTCTGGACAGTCACCCTTTAATGGACAGAGTCTCTTCCCACACTCCTTTGCATAGACAAACCTTCAGAAGTTACCTCATTAGGCATTACTGCTGCATCAGAAGTCTGGGAAGAGAGAAGGAAGATTGGCCATCTGTGATCTCAAAGGTGAACTAGAAATGGTCAAGTCATGAAAGGGTTCTCTCTGGAAGAGCCAAAACAGCTCAGACTAGATAGAACAAGTTTAACAGACTGAAGAGGAAAGTAATGGTGGAAAAAATGTGTCTTACCTCCTAAGAGAATCCTCCTCTGAACTTTCCTCAGGCATTTCCTGGTTTAAGGCCTCCTGTGATACATTCCCAGGTCTGCTCGAAACTGACTGGCTGTAAACTCTCTCCCAGTGCCCTGTCTCCTGGTTAAAGACCACTCCCACGGTCCTTTCCTCCTGTGGGTTGGAAGAGCTTCCCAGCTGCAGCCTGCTAGAGGTAGGAGCTCTGCCCTCGGTTCTCTCTGCAGGCTGCGCTTGACTGCTGCTTGGTGGCACCCCATCAAATGTGCTTTGGACTTGCCCCGATGCATAACTGGGTGTGCTTCTTTCCCAGCGTAGCGTGTCATTGTTAAAGGTCAGCAGGTTGTGACAAGCGCGACAGCGGTTCAGGTGGCCCCTGGACAAATTGGAATTGTTTTCGCTGCTATGTGGAGTCTGCTGGTGGGAGGGGCCTGGTCTATCAGGCTCAATGTTGTTGTTGAGCATTTCTTGAGCCTGTTGTGACTGGCTGGGCTCCCCACCAATCCCTTGATCTAGTTCTTGAAGTCGGTCATACTCCAAAAAGAACCGTCTCAAGTCACATTGGAGCTCATTGCGGATGTTGGTTGGATTGCTTGGGCCAGCACTACTGCTGCTTTCTGCTTCAGCCCCTGGTGCCAAAAAACCCCTCCCTTCCGTAGCAGATGTATACACAGATGACTGGGAACCGCCCTCCTGCTGTCTGAGCACTGACAGCAAACTCACTGAAGAGGCACTGGTTCTAGG
Source organism: Pelodiscus sinensis (assembly GCF_049634645.1). Classification (NCBI taxonomy): domain Eukaryota; kingdom Metazoa; phylum Chordata; order Testudines; family Trionychidae; genus Pelodiscus; species Pelodiscus sinensis. The sequence goes on from NC_134714.1 coordinate 84,268,431, forward strand.
TGGAGGCATGGCTTCCAGCTCCGAGCGGGAGCCCATGTTCAGCACTGTTCTAGTCCAGTCGGACCCTCCTAAGCCAGATGCTATCTCTCTTGAAGATTGGTACCTGGATTGATGGCCTGACAGGGGCCCACTGAGAGATCTGCGAGTGGGGCCCAGGCTGAGGTTGCGTAGAGTGTTGCCAGCAGTGCTGCTCTGAACAGTGCTGAAAGCAGAAGGCCTGTTAAGTAGACCCTGCTCCTGCTGTGCTGTAGATGCCTGCTCTGGGGACTGGTACGGCTCTGTCTGCACAGAGGAAAAGGAAGTGCCAGTGGCCCCAGAGGAAGTGGAGGGGGCAGTTTCCTGGTGCGGGAAGAGAGAAGAAGGAAGTCTTGCACTAGAGCAACGGCTGCAAAGGCACAACATCCCCAGGTGCTGACAGCACTCTGTTGTGGGGTAACTGACACGCTCACGGAGCCTGGTGTAGGCTGATGCTCTGGTGTTCTCACTGGCTGGAGGCAGTGGTGGAGGTGGTGGGGGTGGTGGAGGTGGTGGGGATGGAGTGGCAGAATCTTGCACAGTGTTTTGCTCCCCCACCTGGATGCCAGAGGAGCGTGAGGACAGCATATGCAGGAAGTTGTGGAGGAGGGGTGTACGCCTCACAGGCTGAGACTGGTGAATAGAGCGTTGACGATAATGCGGCATATCTGTGCTATCCGCAGGAATCTCCACTTCCTCATCACTCTGCAAGGGAAATCACCATAGGTCAGTCACCTCACAGCAGAACCCCATACTAAGGTTAAAGGAACAGGTGACAAAAGCTCACAGATAGGCATAAAAAGGACTAGCTGTTGGGAAGAGTAGAGAGATGGAAAATTATAAGAATCATAAAAGCAACAAAAGTGAAATCAGTGAGGGAATTTACTCAACATCTTAAATGTCGACACACAAATATAAGCAGTATGTCGAACAAACAGGTAGAACTTGAAGTATTAGTAAATATGAAACTAGGATTTAATTGGGTAAACTGGGGGCACTTGATAGGGTAAATTTCATGACTAGAATATTGAATAGAGGGGTACAGCCTGTTCAAAGACAGGCAGTGGAAAAAGGAGGAAGTGTGAAATATACATCATGTAGACACTTGTTCTGAGTTCTGGGAGGAGATGAGAGGCAAACCACTTGAAAATCTCCAAATTAAGGTAAAAAGGAGGAAAAATAAAGGCTAACATCAAGATAGGGGTCTAGTTTAAGATCACCAAATCAAGAGGAGGTGGTGGATAAGGCAATTCTAGAATAATAAAAATATCCAACATACAAGACCTGGCAGTAACAAGGGATTTTAACTATTCAGACAGCTGTTTGAAAACTAATATGGAAAAACAACATTTCTAGGGCTGTCGATTAATTGCAGTTAACTCACGCAATATCATGATTAATCGTACTGTTAAACAGAATAGCAACTGAAATTTATTAAATATTTGTCAATGTTTTTCCACGTTTTCAATACTGATTTCAACTACAACAGCGCTCACTTCGTTATTTTTGTTGCAAATGTGTGCACTGTAAAAAAAGATAAGAGAAATAGTATTTTTCAATTCACCTCACACAAGTACTGAAGTGCAATTTACAAATAATTTTTTTTGGTTACAGAACTGCACTCAAAAACAAAATATAGAACACTAGAGCTTACAAATCTACTCAGTCCTATTTTGGGTTTTGCTAATCACTAAGACAGACAAGTTTGTTTACATTTACATGGAGATACTGCCCTCTGCTTCTTATTTCCAGTGTCATCAGAAAGGAAGAACAGGTGTTCCTATGGCACTTTTGAAGCCAGTGTTGCAAGGTATTTACTGCTATATATACACCAAACGAGGGGAAACTTTTTTCCAGTCAGGAGCCACTGACCCACCAAAAAAAATCAGTCAGGAGCCCACATACAACTGAGAAACAAATAAAATTATTTTAAAAACTTCATTCTGATCTGCCCTCCAACTCACACAACTTGGAGCACCAGGTCGACCCTCATGCAACAACTCAGCAGATCAAGATACGCCAGGGGCTGGAACTGGCCCACAGCAATAGGGTCCCCACCTCTGTACTACACATTCATAGCCTTCATGCTCTGACCACCATTCCAGAGGACATACTTCCATGCTGACAATGATTAAAAATATTGTGTTAATTAAATTTGTGACTGAGCTTCTTGGCAGAGAAGTGTATGTCTCTGGCTCTGTATTACCAGCATTCTGCCATATATTTCAGGTTATAGCAGTCTCTGGTGATGACCAGCACATTTGTTTTAAGAACACTTTCACAGCAGATTTAACACAATACAAAGAAGGTACCAATGTGAGATTTCTAAAGATAGCACTCAAAGTTTAAGAATCTGAAATACTATCCAAAAATGTAAGAGTGACAAGGTGCGAAGCATTCTTTCAGAAGACAAAGAAGCAATGCTCTGATGCAAAAACTACAGAACCTGAACCACCAAAAAAGAAAATCAACCTGCTGTTGCTGCGACACCTGACTCAGATGATGAAAAAGAACATGCATCTGTCTGCACTGCTTTGGATCATTATTAAACAGAACACATCATCAATAAGGATGTATATTCTCTGGCATGGTGGTGAAAGCATGAATCTTCAGCTCATCTGGCATGAAGATCTTGCAATGCTGGCTACAGTACCATCTGAACACCTGTTCTCACTTTCAAGTGACATTGTGAACGAGAAACAGGCAGCATTTTCTCCTGCAAATTGTAGCTAAACTTTTTTTGTTGCGTGACTAGCTGAACAAGTAGGACTGAGTGGACTTGTAAGCTCTAAAGCAGGGGTGGAGAGCATTCTTTGGGTTGGAGGCTGCTGACCCACAGAAAAATCAGTCAGGACCACACACAAGTGAGAAGCAAGACGTGGCTCCCAACCGAGTAGAAGACAGACACTCCCTACATTCTCCTCACACACCAGAGCCTAGTGGGGCCCAAGCTAGAAGATTTTGTGTGCTCCAGCCCTGTGGGGAGGCAGCAGGAAACTGTCATGCCAGCGTGGGCTCCTCAATGCTGGGGGGGGAGGAGCAGAGAGGGGAAGGAGCCCTGAGCCTGTAAATTCAGGCAAACCAGGGGCTGCATCTGGCCCCTGGGCCTTAGGTTCCCCACACCTGCTCTAAAGATGTACATTGTTTTATTTTTGAATGCATTTTTGGACAATCCTATATTTGTATATTTCCACTGTAGGCAACTGTCCTACAGGACTTATGAGATTAATTGAAAAATACAATTTTTGCCCTTTATAGTGCAAATATTGATAATCAAAAACAAAGTGGGCACTGAACACTTTATATTCTGTATTGTAATTGAAATTAGCATATTTGTAGATGTAGAACACTTCAAAACACATTTCAAGCAAATGGTATATTATTATTAACAGTGTGATTAATTGCAACTAATTTTTTTATCACAACATTTCCATTAAGTTCCTGGAATGTACCAGGGACAACTTGTTTCAGAAATTCAGGAAGTAAGTAGGAGTACAAGAGACTTTTCTGACCAGCAGGGAGGAACTGGTTGTGAATCTGAAGGTGGAAGGCAACTTGGGTCAAAGTGATCATGAAATGATTGATTTTATGGTTTTAAGGGAAAAATAAAGTGACAGCAGAAGAGTACGGACAATTAACTTTTTAAAAAGACAATTTTTAAAAATTCAGAGCTGGTAGGCGAGTGCTGATGGGAAGAAAAGGCAAAGAATAAAGGAATTCAGATGGCAGTTTCTCAAGGAGACATTATTAAAGACACCACTATAAACTATTCTAATGTGAAAGAAAGATAGCAAAAATAGAAAGTGGCCAATATGGTGCAATAAGGAGCTCTCTAATGACTTGAAAAATAAAATCAAAAAGATATCCTTCATCCATTTTTCCACTTTTTGTATTACTAAGTAGTATATTGCGGGGGGGGGGGGGGGGGAGAGAGAGAATCAGAAAGGCTAGGCACAAAATGAATCACAAGTAGCAAAGGACATAAAAGGCAATTTGAAGCTCTTTAAATAAATTAGGCCCAAGTGAAAGATGAAAGAAAGTGCAGGTCCTCTACTTGACAGGGAAAAAGAGCTGATAACCGGTAATACCAAGAAAGCTCAAGTGTTTAATGCCTACTTTGCATCAGTCTTCACTAAAAAGGTTAATAGTGACCACATACTATACTCAATTGATATTAACAAGATAGAACACGGCCACAACGTTAAAAAATGTCTTTGTAAGTTACACGTATTCAAATCAGCAGGGTACAATGGAATTCATCTAGAGCATATGAGGAACTTGCCAAAGCAATTACCTTCAAGAACTCCTGGAGCACAGGTTAAGTCTCAGAGGACTTGAGAATGACAAACATACTACTTATCTTTAAAAAAAAAGAAACAAAGAACACCTGGGGAATTATAGATCAGTCAGCCTAGATCCAATTCCTGAAAAGATACAGGAACAAATTATTAAGCCAAAAATTTAGAGGCTCAAGGAGTTTTAAGGAAGACCAAGCATGGTTTCTTGAGAAGCAAATCATGCCAAACCAACCTAATTTCCTCTTGTGACAGGGTTGCTTTACATAGTGGACAGAAAGAAACAGATGCAATGTATCTTGATTTTGTAATGCTTCTGAAATTGTTATGTGGGACCCTCTCAAACAAACTAGGGAAACATTATATACACTGAATTACTATGAGGTGGGTGCACAGTTTATTGAAAGTCTGTACTCAGTAGTTAATAGTTTGCTATCACACTGGGAAGGCATATCCAGTCCTCAGCAGTCACATTGGGAAGGCATATCCAGTGCTCAGCAGTTAGTTTTGATTCTGGTACTATTCAATATTTTCATTAATGATTTGAACAACAGAATGGAGAATATTCTTATAAAATTTGGAGAGGACACCAGGCTAGTAGGGATTGCAAGAGGATTAAAATTAAAAACAAAAACCTTTACAAATTGGAAAATTGGTCTGAAATCAAGATGAAATTCAATAAAGATAAGTGCAAATAGTGTATTTAGGGAAAGGGGGAAAAATAAATGCACATCTACAAAATGGAAAATAACTGGGTAGCTGACAGTGATATTGAAGAGGATTTGGAGATTACACTGGGAGCACAAATTGAATGAGAGTCCACAAAGAGATGCATTTCTTTAAAAAAGCTATATAATTCTGGGGTGTATTAACAGGAATGTTGTGAGTAAGACATGGCAGCCAATTGCCTTGCTTCAGCTGGCACTGATAAGGCCTCCACTGGAGTACTGTGTCCAATTCTGGGTGTTACACTTTAGAAAAGATATGTGTGCTCTCCAATCTGTCCAAAGGACAGCAACAAAAATGATAAAAGGTTTAGAAATCTTGACCTTTAAGGAAAGGTTACAAATTAGGCACATTTATACTTGAGGAAAAATGACTGAAGGGAAGCCTGACTACAGTCTTCAAACATGTTAAGGCCTGTTATAATGATGATGATGAACTGTTCTCCATGTCCACTGCACATAGGAGTAGTAGTAACGTGCTTAATCTGCAGCAAGTAAGTTTTAGGTTCGATATTGGGAAAAAAATTCTAACTATAAGGGTTATTAAATTCTGGAATATGCTCCCGAGAAAGACTGCAGAATCCCCATCCTTGGAAGTTTTTAAAGAACAGATGGAACAAACCTGTCAGTAATGGTTTAAGTTTACTTAGTCCCACCTTAGTATAGGACGCTGAACTTAACTGCTTGGGGTCCCTTCCAGGCTTACATTTCTATGATTTTATACACTCAAGTAAACAAAGAAAGGCCAGCTATAGCTCAGAGATAGATAAGGACTCAAACTTCTTCCAAGAGGAAAGGAGACATTACACTTGGATTGCATGAAGCTATCTAGCTCTTAATCCATAAGGATGCCTGACAAATCCTATACCTTGCAGTTTCACAATGAGTCAGCCACACCAAAATGTAACAGAACAGACCCCTTTGACTGATTTAGAGACGACAAAATTTTGAACTGAGGAAGGTGCCCAATTTTAAGCAAAGCATTAGGCCGCTTAGCAACAAACTGTGGTTAACAGAGAGCATCTTGTACCAATGCAGGCATGGATAGTATTCTCACCTGTTGGTTGGAAGGGTTGACAATCGCTGTGAGCAAGTAGTGTCCCAAGGGATCAAACCGTACCAGCCTTAAACGAGAACAGAGACAGAGGCTCAGTTGTTAGTTGGCATTTCACATTGACAGAGAACACCAAAATGTTCCAGGGAACAGACTTCATACATAGGTTTATCGAGTAGGAAGTTTTACATTTCTATAGCAGCACTTCTCATTTTGCAGTATCCCAAAGTCAGGATTAAGTGGGATCCTTTGCAGGGGAGCTGGCAGCAGGAGCTGACAGTCCTAAGAGTAGGGAGGCCGACTTCTGCAGACAGGAACCAGCCCCCAATTCCTGTGGAACTGGAGCAGCCCTCTGCCTATGGCGGGTGATGCTTACCAGATAATTGGTTAATTGGTTACCCATTCACATCCCTGTATTAAGAAATATTCACTCACTCCTAAAATACAGCTACCTGTGAAGACTAGGTAGTGGACTAGGTAGTAGACTTAGTGAAGACTAAGAGCTGTTCAACAACATGCAGTAAGCCTATGCAACAGTTTAGGAGCAGGAGTTCCTATATCCAACTGAAACTGGTAGGAAAATTTATACCAACATACAATAAGTACCTTAGAATTTGGCCAGGAAAAAGTGTGTTAATATCTCCTGTGAAAGCACATGGGGATCTTTAACAACCATGGATTTTTGTCAGGACCATGTTTTTTAGTCATTCAAAGGATGACTCTCCAGCAGCATAACATCATTTAGCATTATGACTCCAAGGATAGGAGACCCCTCTTTCCACAGCATCGGAGCTCTTGCTTCTTAGTAACAAGCATGCCTAACCCAGTGCCACTGGTGAAATCTGAAGATTAGTCTGATGAATGCCAACCCTGTGGCAGACCTGGGGAGGATTCCATAGCATAACACAGCCTAACTTATATCTGTTCTTATTTCATAGAATCATAGAGCTGGAAGAGACCTTAGAAGGCCATCAAGTCCAGCCCCCTGCCCAAGGCAGAACCAATCCCAATTAAATCAATCCAGTCAGGGCTTTGTCAAGCTGGGACTTAAACATCTCCAGGGATGGAGACTCCACTACTTCCCTAGGTAACCCATTCCAGTGCTTCACCACCCTTCTAGGGAAATAGTTTTTCCCTAATATCCAACCTGGACCTCTCCCACTGCAACTTGAGACCATTGGATCATTGTTCTGCCATCCATCACTACTGGGAACAGCCTTTCTCCAGCCTCTTTGGAACCTCCCTTTAGGAAGTTGAAGGCTGCTATCAAATTCCCCCCTCCCTCTTCTCTTCTGCAGACTAAATAGAACCAACTCCCTTAGCCTCTCCTCGTAGGTCATATGCTCCAGCCCCCTAATCATTTTGGCTGCCCTCTACTGGACCCTCTCCAATGCATCCACATCCTTCCTGTAATTGGGGGCCCAGAACTGGATACAATACTCCAGATGTGGCCTCACCAGAGCCGAGTAAAGAGGAATAATCACATCTCTGGATCAACTGGCAATGCTCTTTTTAATGCAACCTAATATGCCATTAGCCTTCTTGGCTACAAGGGCATACTGTTGACTCATGTTCAACTTCTCATCCACTGTAAACCCCAGGTTCTTTTCTACAGAACTGCTATTTATCCAGTTGGTACCCAGCCTGTAACAATGCTTAGATCTATTTCACAGATCTAATCTTATTTCTTTAAGTTTTACTGTCCACCGCTTTTGCACAACTCAACAGGAGCACCGAGAACAAGGCAAGACAATGCTCTCAGTAGCTGAAACCAAAGCCAGGGTGGAGGGAAAGTTACTTTCCCAGTGTCCTCTGCCCCAGAGAGATTACTACACATTCCCTCCCCCCCAAAAATGTCATTTTTCATGCTGAAACTACAAGTGTTCTCCTGCCATGGGAACAAGCACTCACCGGACTCGCTCCATCTCACTAGCTGTCTTCACCACTGCAAATGGTTCTCGACGACTCCAATCCCAGAAATGGATCTCGTTGGCTGTTGCAATCAGCAGAAGCTGAGCTGTAGGATGGAAAGCCAGGGATGCAATGGCATTGTTGCTATCTGTGAACCAGCTCTCACTTCCACCCTGGAAAGGAAAGAGGAAATCAGCAGCTGCTTAACATGACATATTTTTTGCAACAAAGATCCTCTATAAATGCCACACATTGAGACTAGACCCAAAAGTCCACACCAAGCATGGAACTGCTGTACTTCTGCTGCATCAGAAGTCATCATGGACTCTCATTTTATACTGTCATCTGATTTGGCAGCTAGAACACAGAATTCCTGGCAACAGTGACCACAGATGTCTATAAGTAGGTCTCTCTCACACAGCTGCAGGAACACCACATTACAGAGCACTCTGCTAGACAAAACAGATCATTTGTTTGTGCATCAGCAACTGGGCAAGTCACCAATCTGAGAAAAACTTCCAAGGTAAAGTGCAAGTCATCCCCAATGAGATCAGCAATAGAAGAGCAATTATGCATATACAAACTAAGATGGGATGAGCCCCATGGAGCTGAAATATGGCCTACTCTACTCACCAGCACAGATGTGTAGCCTAGGAAGGCAACAACTGCCAGCATGCCATATGTTCTGGATCTTTAAATCAAATAGTTATATGGAGACCATAAAGTTTCGACAAAAAGTCAGGACAATGCCTGCAATTTGCTCTGTTCTACATATTTGGTACAGCTCCTGAATAGCTGTCAGAGCAGTTTTCAGATATGCAAAGTTTGGGCGTCTCGAACACAGACAAAATTACCATACTATGAATAAGAAGCACTTGTGTGTTTCAGGAGAGACTTACATGTAAATCCCAGATTCTAACCTCCCCATCTAGGCACCCAGAAGCAATGAGTCCTGGGATAGTAGGGTGAAAAGTCACACACCATGGTGTGCGCCGATGTCCAACCAAAGAATGGACACACTTGCCAGTTTTCACCTCTGTGATATAGATATTGTGATTCACATGGGTGGAAGCCATGAGGGTCCTGTGAAAAGAAAAGGATAGAATTAATTCTGGGGAAGGTAGAGAAGAGATACAAAATAATAGGATGAGCTAACTTAAACAGCTCCATCAGAATATTAATAGTATTTATTGTTTGTTTCATTTCCATTGCTTCTGCTGACAAAATGATAGTTTAGCCATAGCCCCAGTGACAATGAATTGAGGGGACCAGACTTCTAAAATGTGGATATACTTGAGGCAGGACTGCAGCTGCGTATTCTGATTACACTCATTAGCATTTCTCATGCTGTCATTTGCATAGTTTCTTCCAATCCTTTTTGTGGAAGAGGTTTTTGTGCCCCCCCCTCCCCCCCCCAAAAAAATATTTTGTGCAAGATCCTGTATTCCTTCTTTTTTGAGGTATAAGGGATCTTGTGCAAAAGGGTTTTTTTTGCAAAATGGCCCCGTCTACACTTTTTTTTGCGCAAAAACCTCTTCCCCAAAAAGGATTGGAAGAGACTATGCAAATGACAGCACAAGAAATGCTAATGAGTGCTTCATTTGCATTGCTTCTGCAGACAAAATGATACAGTGTAGCTGTAGCCTAAGAGAACCCTACAAATACATTAGGGCTAAAGCTCAGGGTCACAGCACACAACCAAATCCCTCCTCCCTTACTGCAGCCCATCAGCTCCCCTACTAATGAGGGGCAAAAACACTGAGCTTTCTTCCTTCCTTTTCCAATTACAGGGGGTCCTTGCTAGAAGTCCAAGATACGTTCCAAAAAACTTGGACTTACAGCGAAATGACTTACAGCGGGGAATTTTTTTCCCGGGGCTTACTTCCATTTAAGCAAATTGTGGGGAGTGTTTCGCACGACTAATAGTGGGCAATGGGAGGACTTATAACGCATCAGTTCCTACAAACGTCAACGACTTTAGTGTGGCATGGATATATACCGGGGCGACTGACAGCGGGGACCCCCTGTGATCCTTCTTCCCTCTCCCTCCATTTTCACCCATTATGTCTACTTGGAAGACATTAAACCTGCATCTTTTTGTCCTGTTTTTAAGACTGTCAATTCCTTACGGAAGGCACACTGAACAGATCTCTTCCATCCATAAGACAGTTCAGGGCAGACACCCTGGGCTCCACACTTTGGAAGGCACATGGGGCTCAGAGTGACATGAGGGACTACCACGGGTCTTAGTTCTGGCAGCAGAGATTGGAACCAATCCCCACTCACTACAGCAGCAAGAAGTGGAGTGACCTGCCCAGCCCACTCTGCGCCCTCCAGCAATGCATCTGGGAGTTTGTTCCGGGAGCACAGTGGGCTGGGCCCAGGACACTCTGCTTCCTGTCACTACAGCGAGTGGGTCCAACCACTGCTACCAACACCAGGCTCCCTGCTACTCCCCTGTGTCATGTTGCTTGGGTTAGGGGGTTTGGAAGAAGGGGTGCAATGTGTGTGTGAGGGGGTAGAAGAGGCGCAAGTCAGGATCAGAGGATTATCCCTAGCTATGTACCCTCCTAGGAATAGTGCCGACTCTGAGATTTGTCTCAGTGTACCGATACTTTATTGGCACTATGTAAATAGTTTTTCATGATACCATTTGCTCCCTAGGCCCTCCTCCTAACTGCCAGAACAACTGGACAGAGCCTCTCCCCTGAACACTATACATCATTGAGGCATGCTCAGAAATTAAGTGCTGTGTATTTTGGGCTGCACAGGTGGATAGATGACCCATGTTCTTCATCTTTGCAACTAACACACCTGCTGCCAGCTCCTGGTCTTTCAAGAGGCACAAGCTTCCACAACTTTTGCTCACATAAGATTTTAAAATAGTAACAAAATAAAAGCAAGTTACCTATCTGGGCTGAATGCCAGTAAGAATGTGGAACGTGGGCTGTCTGGTAGCTCAACTTTCTGAAAAAGCCAACAGAGCAGGAAACATGAGTGTCATATGATCAGTCTCTTAACTCTTACTCAAACACAGACAACAAAAAGAACATGCAAATGACTCCCATCCACACTCCCTAGAAAGTCTGGATAGGTCATCTACAGCATATCCAGGGGCTGTATCGAGTGGCGCACACACACACACACACGCACGCACGCACACCCCCTCAAATTCCCACCTTCAAATCTAGCCACCATGCTGGGACAAACTCACTCACTAGATGTGTCCTTCCGCTCCATGACCTTACCTTGCCTTCCCATTTCATCCATCGGGTTTTATCCTCCACCAGCTCCTGCAGAAGCCGCTGAGCACCCAAAGCTTGGGTGCCTCGTTCTCTGCCCCACAGGATCCGCACAGCATTTTTCTCTGGTACAACTTTCATGGCTCTCAGTAGGCAGTTACACTAGGGACTGGGATGGGAGACCAGCAGGTTCCAGATCACAATAACCAAGAAACTACAGACAGGCCATCCACATCTCAAGATGTTGACTCATGGAACTCTAGAAAGAGAAGAAAGCTATGTCAAAGGTAGCTTTGGCTTGGATAGAAAGAGGAAGGCTTCAAGGACCTTGTCCACTAGTTCCACTACCCTCAACCATCATCCCCATTTCCTTTTTTCCCCCCCATTTTCAAGACCCCAGGTATTCCATGATTCTGCATCTAAAGATTTGAATAATCCATCCCTTGCTGCAGAGTTATATCCCAGAATCTAAACGGTTACCTTTTCTAAAGATGGCCTGCAAAGGGAAAAAAATAAAATAAAAAAATGGGACTTGCATCCATTTTTGCTTCTCTACAATTGGGATATAGAATGAAGGCTTGAAAGAGGTTCTCTAAAATGTTTTTTCTGCCTACCTTTAAAAAGCCTTTTGGGCCTTCTTTATGCATCAAAAGGCAGCAAAAAAAAAGGAAACCAGCTTTTTAAAGAAGTCTTTGCAAGTCACTTTGGGAAAAAAACAGTTTCTATCCCTTCCAGTTTAAAAAAAAAAAATTATTCCGTAGGTAACCTGAATGCAAACAGACAGCATTCTATTCCAGCATTAGAGAGCCCAAAACAGAACTGAAAACTACCTTGTTAATTACAGTTGTTAGGGTTAGTTAATAATTCAAATTTCTGTCGTCATATGAATGCACCTCTCCTAAATCTAAGCTGCGTGTCTCACCTCTATGTGCCAAAACCCATTTGAGCAGGCAGCTATGCGCACACACCACCAAAACAAGATCCTTAATTCAACATTCTAAAATATCTCTAAGAGGAGCATCACTGGAGTTCAGTAAGGGCAGAAAGCTTCAGAGGGGAAGGAATGGGCTGTGCCCACGAAAGTGCATGATCAGGGCTCACCGAACCGCGGCGAGCCCTGCTCGCCAGCCATGCTATCCAGCAATCTGCGCATGCGCAGATCGCCCAAACCCGGCTCTTCCGGGTTGCCATCTACTCGCCACAGGTGAGTAGATTGCATTATTTGTCGAGCCCTGCTCATGATACCATCTACATGTTTTGTTAGTCTAGTAGCACCTTAAAAACTATTTGTTGTTTAAGTTTTCCCTATCTGAAAGAGTAGGATAACAGTTTACCTAAGGTCATATCTACACTATAAACTTTGGCTGATGCAAGTTATGTCAGCATACAGCCACTGACATCTGTTTATTGCTGGAGCACATACATATTGGCTACATGCAGCACTTCTGCATGCACTCAACAGGAGTACTTATTTCAATGCAAAGCACATTGAGCCATGAGTAAATATCCCAGTGTCCCATATGCCACCTCCAAGTACAATACTTTTGGAGAAGTTTTCACAGTATGTTGTGGGTCAAGTTCCCAACATACAGCTTAATAACCCTATAATGCCCTCCATATCCCAAAATTATTTTAAAAATCCCACAAACCCATACAGCAATTTTCAGTGTCTGCTATCTCTGGCAGAAGCATGGATCCAGCAGAGCTGCACTATTCTCATGAACATTACAAACATAGGAGCAGGATTATGTATGTATTTTCAGACATACACAGGAAGCACCATAATATAGGACAGCATACTGAAATCATGAAGATAGCCAAAAAACAAAACAAAACAAAACAAAACAAAAAAACCACACCAAACAGCTCAAGGTTGTGGGTGGTGTTCACAAAGCAGATGCAGACAGTTGAGTGTCTCTTCTGCACCTAAGAAATGACCACCGACTGCTGGGATTAAATCATAATGCAGAAGCCACAGAACTTTCTGATGTGAAAGGCCACATTCCTGGATCCATGCACCAGACTGCAGCCATGAGAATAAGAGTTGCATTGACAGTGGAGAAGTTACTGACAACTGCACTATAGAAGCTTTTATTACTGATCATCGAGAAATCTTTTTGAAATTGGAAAATTTACAGTTGGGGGTCGTTGTTATGCTCCTGAATGGCATTGGGGTAACAGACAAAACACATGCCCACATTTTGGCACCAGCCCACCTTACCACAGAGTACATCAATAGAATAGTCGAGTGTTCCATGATTATGCAAGCATTAATGGCTCTCAAGGAATGCATCACCAATATCAATATGGGGTGGCCAGAGGAGGTGCACAACAGTTGCATCTTTAAGAATGCAGGATTGTTCAGAAAGCTGGAAGCAGGAACACTCTCTCTCAAGTGGCAGATCACCACTGATAATGATGAAATGCCAATAGTGGGGGGGGACGCACCCTAGTCTGTGCTTATGGAACCATACACTGCCCACCTCAGTAGCTCCCAGGAAAGATGTCTACTGGTTCAGTAAGGGCAGAGAGATTGTTGACTATTTTTTGCAGACTGAAGGGACATTAGAGGTGTTTACTAACCAGAATAGATCTCACTGAACAAAATATCCCAATGGTTACAGGTGTGTACTGTGTCCTGTATAATATCTGTAAGGTAAATAAGGAAAAGCTGTCCCCAGGAAAGCAGGGGGAGATGAAATGTCTGGCTGCTGACTGTGTGTCAAAGATCATTACAAGAGCCCAAAGTAAAGCAATGTAGCAGACAGAGACTTTGACAGAACACTACCAGTCAGCTACAGTAGCATTCTGTGCTGGAGGAGTCTCTGGGCCGAGAGCTTTGGGTGTTCCTAAGAATTTGTGTAGTGTTTGCTGCATGTTTAAAAATAGGAGGTGTTTTCCTGAACCTATGAATTATGTGGTGCTGTACGCTGACAAGCATCTTGTACTTTGAGTACCACTATGCATCTGCAATGTGTTCGGATCCAAAGATAATTTTATTCTCAAAAAATATAACGGAGTGGGAAAAACACAATGTACATTGTAATGCATTATAGATAATCTAATGCATTTTCTGAAGAAATTATCAGAGTAGAACTTTAAAAGTGGGAAGACAGCAAACATATCTGTGCACTGAAATGGACAGAAATCGTCCTGAGGCTCCTTATATACCAGCCATGATTCTCACAGTTCAGCATATGTGAAGCTATAGTTTACCATCCTGAAGAGTAGTAGTTGGAGTATGTGGCCTATGATCACATGTGGCATGGGAGGTAGAATGAATAAAAAACATTAATGATTTTTTCAAAAGATAATCAAAAACAAATTTAAAATTGGATTTTTTTGATAAAATGGCTTTCTAAAGTTAATTAAAATTAAGATACATTATAGCTCATAAATAACTCATCATGGAATAGGGATTATAAATTCTAATTCTACAGTATGAGAATATATTACATAATGTTTCAGAAAAGTTTTGTAAATGAATTCCAATAGTCCATGGATTAGGGACGCAACCTTTTGGGGTTCCTGAGGCTTCTGTACTGGTTTAATCTTCCTATCTTCCCAATGGGACTCAGTACTCAGTCTAAAAGATACCATCGGAGACGTTAGTATTGCATTTCTTAAACTGTGGATTTGTGTCTCCAAAGATAACATGCTTGTTAACATCAAAAATGTTTAAATATATAGAGGTGAAAACAACAGACCTCAACCCTATTGTCCCTCTGCAAATTTGTGTACACAGAGCCAATCCCTTACTTCTCTCTAAAAATGCAAAATTTCAAAAAGTTCAATGAATAGAAGTTTGTTGGGGTGGAATGGATCTGGACAATGAGAAGACATCTAGAGATACATGTGAGAAAGGAGGGACAGGCAGTAGAAATGAAAGTGAAATGATTTGAGCAGCATATTTAAGAAGTCTTGAGATCTTTCTGAGTGTAGCCTTCATTGATTGGAGATATATCATACCACTCTGTCACTAGAAGGGAAAACCTATAATGGCAGCACTCCTTGAGAGAAACTATGTATCTTCAGCTATTTCACCTGCATTCTTTCATATATTTCAGGTTAACACAGTACCATGTGATGACCCAGCATATGTTCTTTATAAGAATACTTTCACAGATTTGATAAAATGCAAAGAAGGTACCAATGTGAAATTTCTAAAAATAGCTACAACATTCAACCCAAGGTTTACGAAAATGAAGTGCCATCCAAAAACTGAGAGGGCCAAGGTGTGGAGAAACGCGTTCAGAAGTCTTAAAACACCAACACTCTAATGTGGAAACTAAAGAACCTGAACCACCAAAAAAGTAAAAAAAATTTTTTTTTTAAAAATCAACTTTCTACTGCAGCAGCATCTGATTCAGATTATAAAAATGAACACACATCCTTTTGCACTGCTTTGGATTATTATCAAACAGAACTCACCAACAGCATGAGCACATATCTTCTGAAATAGTGGTGGAAACATAAAGCAACACATGACTATATTGTGCCACTGTCTACAACAGTGCCATGTGAGCACCTGTTTTTGTTTACAATATCACCTGAAAGTGAGAAGTAGGCAGTATTATCCCCTACAAGTTGTAACCAAACTTACTTGTCTGTGAGATTGGCTGAAGAAGAAAAAAGGACTGAGTGGACTTGCAGGCTGTACATTTTTACGTTGCTTTATTTTTTAATATAATTCTACATTTGTAAGTTCAACTTTCATGATAAAGAGTTTGCACTACAGTACTTGTATTAAATGAATACAAAAATACTATTTATTTTTTTACAGTGCAAGTATTTGTAATAAAAATATATAGTGGGCACTATACACTTTGTATTCCTTTGCAACTGAAATCAATATATTTGAAAATACAAAAAAAACCCACAAAAGTATTTAAATAAATGGTATTCTATTATCATTTAACAGCACAACTGCATGATTAATCATGATTAAAGTAGGGCTGTAAAGTGATAAAAATGTAACAACTTTCCTCACTACATTAAAATTTCCAATTGTGCTTGCTGAACCATGGGGGTATTCACTATGTGGAAACGCCAAGTCCTTTTTATGTGCATTTTCATACTGTTATACAAATCATTCCACCTAACTCTTTACAGCTTGTATGCATGGTACAAGGTCATTATTAGATAGTTATTTTATCTCAGTTATATCCTGCTGTTCTGAGGGAAAAAAGTCTTAAATCCACAAACCTGAAGGCTGAACACAGGCAAAAGGCTTATACTGAATGCAAACTAAGTCTTCTCTGAACAGTCCCTAACAAACTGAGTATGAACTGATCTCTAGAATATACGACATTTAGTTCTATTCACATTGTGTTGGAGAAAGTACTGTAAAACAGACGCATTGCTACACCCACTATGTTCTGATCCAAATTCACAGCTTTTTGAACTGACATTCTAGTTTACAGAACAAATACTTTTGGACTATGATCCCTCTGGAGTTTGCTACCTGTTTTTTCGTAGCTCTGAACAGCATCTCTTGACTACTAGAAGCTCCACAGGCTTGGAATGATCTGCATTCTGACCTTTGCTTGGTCAGAAGGTGCAGATTAAGGATGTTAGATATCATGTAACTGAATAGTCGTTTAACTGCATGAAATCCTAGCAGTTACATGATTACTGATAGTCCCCTGGGGTGGGGGGTGGAGGCAGCCAGTGCACTCCAGCCCCACTTCCAGGGAGCTTAATGCCACCCTGCTGCTGCTGCCTCTGTATCAGAGGCAGCAGTGCAGGGTGACAGGCAGAGCTAGTCCACAAGAGGAGCCCGTTTAAAAAACAAGCTCCCCATGCAGACTAGGTGCCTGCCAGCTGCCTGATACAGAGGAAGCAGTGTGGGGGGACACCAGCCTCTATCTGTGGGGAGCATGGACCCTGCACAGACAAAGGCTGCCTCATGGCAGTCTCCCATACCCCTCCTCCCTGCACTGCTGCCTCTGATACAGGCAGCAGCGTGGGAGGAGGGAGGTCCGCCTCTGTAGAAGGCAGCAAAGGGGCGGGGGGGGGGGGGGGGAGAGGAGAAGAGGACATGTAGTTAATAGGATTAACTAATAAACCCAGGCTTATTGTTTAATCATTTACTTGACTATACGCTAACAACCTTAGTGCCAATCACTGGATCAGATTGTTATAGCCTACTGTCTCAGTAGCAGCAGCACTGGATTAGTTATACCCAACATTACATATCACATTTGAAACTTAAAAATCAGAATCGGGAGCAGAGTTCTCTTAACTCTTATGCAGTAAGGGAGGATACACGCAAGTTTTGCCTGACAACTTCAAGATTAAATTATTAGAGAGTCATTAAAAGTTTGGAAAATGGCCCACTGCACCTGGGAAACTCTACAATTGGAAAGCCAGATAATTTTCTACAACTAGAGGTCTTGTTTTTTTAACAATTTTTTCTTTGGAGCATTTCAGGACACTACAAATTGCACGTAAGGCTGTTTACCAGTGTGGAATGAGAATTATCCAGCCCAGACTCAATTCTCCCTGATTGCTGCTCTATGCCAGCTATCCTGAAAAGAGCCTTGAGAATTCCCAGTTTCTGAATGAGCTACACGAGTCCAGATGTAATTGCTCAAAATCCATAAAGGAGGCCTTTAGTAATCCCAAGTTAATGGAGGACAGAGGTCATTACAATGTAACAGGTGAAGTTCCTCATGACAAAAGCACAGCAAGAAGTATACTGACCTGACAAAAATGGACTGCCTCTGGGGGCAGGTGGAAACAGATCTGTACATAGAAGACAGGACAGTCAAGAACATATTGTTTTGGAATGTTCAGCAGGTGTTCCGTAACTGACAATGGGTAACTGGAGAACACCGACATGTTGCAGGGACTGTGGATCTCTTCATCTTTCCTTTCCCATTACCCTGATAGTTGTTGGTTCTTGAACAGTTTCCACAAAACTGCTCTGAGGAGCATAGCTATTTTAAATGCAGGACAGATTTGAGACCTTTCACATCCCTGTAGTAAATGTTGTGGATCTTCTGCACACAATCCCATTATAATACATGCACATGTTCTTTCAAACTTCCTGTAGCCCAAAGAAGTCCTAAGTGATGACAAAGGCAACATGAGGTGAAAGAGGAAAGCTGTCTCTCTGCTTATGCACTCCAGAGGGCAAAAGGAAGCCAAGAGAACTTGCAAACAAACCTGGCTAGGAAAGCATCACTGCCTAAAAAAAGAACACTACACATTGTTGGTTGCTGAACTCAAATCTGTCCAGAGAATACAGATGTTTAGGTTTTTGTGTGTTTATCAATTAAGTTGCTTTCTCCATGGTCCTCCCCCAACATGAGGGGAATGCATTCATAAACCCAAATGAAGCTGTAGAACACTGCGAGAAGAGTTATGTTGTATGCTGCTGCCCTGCAAGACCACCAATAAAGGAAAATCTACAAATCAGATGCTAATACTTGGTAAACTATGCAGGTTCATGACACAACCCTAGCCATTCAAGTAGTGGGATACATTGTTGGATTCTCCAAGAGCAACAGATCATAGAGGATAGTGCATCCTGGCCAGTCAAGCACAAAAAGCATTTTTGGCTTCCACAAGTACACCCAATCTTGACAACCTCCTTTTGGGTCAGGATCCCCCACAGTTACAACACATGAAATTTCAGATATGAAAATATGTAATTGGCCCTCTAACTGTGAAACTGATCAAAATAGGCCAAAGTTTGGAAGGCCTCTAAGTATCATCATTCCTTGAAGTATGAAGTGCTTGAAATTGAACTATGTAAAGACAGCTTAGAATGACAGTTTTGACCCTCTATCCAGAACAGTTCCAATGCTTTCAGGGGATAGCCAAGTTAGTCTATAAAGTGCTACCAGACCTTTTGCTGTTTAAGTTTATCCTGTTCAGATATCAAAACATGTAGATGGTATCCGGTCACCTGAAGAAGTAGGCTGTGCCCACGAAAGCTCATGATACCATCTACATGTCTTGTTAATCTATAAAGTGCTACCAGACCTTTTTTGTGAGTTTTTTTTAAAGTTCCAATGGTATAACTTTTACATAGGTAACAGCAGAAGGGCCTTTGAACATCCTTCACTACAGTGGCATAGGACCACACAAACTCCCAAGGCTGCAGTCCATGAGCTTCACATCTAGTCTTCTGTTTAGCTACTCTAATCCTCTGCTTTTCAACTACATTTCTTACATGTAATCCATGAACCACACAATGATAATCACAGAATTCTTGTTCTTCCTGCTTTCATTCAAAAAACTTTAAAGAGATTTATTTCTGGGGTTGTAACATGGCACATGAAGACTGCTACAAGGCAGTTTAATGAATGTGCAGTGGAGACACAAAGATTTCAGATAATTTTGCACAGAGTTAAGCCCAAATCTTCCACTGCTGTGATACAGGTGTTATAAAATGGGTCTAGCTAGGAAAACTGAGATAAGGAGAGATTATGCTTAAATAATTCTGACACAAAAACAGTGAAAAAGCCAGAGCTAGAACTGCAGAATCCCAATACTCAGTCTTGTGCTCTTGTGATTAGTTCCCTTGTACTTTATTATACCATTTGAGATAGACTGATACCTGAAACTACGCAAGTTAACACCATAGTGCACTATGATAAAAGAAAAAAAAATCTCAAGCCAAATGTGGAAGTGTTCCACCATTTGTTATTTTAAACATTCATATAATAGTCTCCTGTTAGTGACTTGTGCTGTCACACCATCCTATGCTACAAAACATTGGGGTTCCCTCGAATTCTGCACCCCTTTAATGGCACGAACAGACTCCACCAGCCAGTAGACTAGAGGGAATTTATTGCTTCTTCAGGATACAGCACAGCATAGATGTAATCTGGTTACAGGGCAGGCCTAGGATGCCTCAGCCCCCCTTGAGATGGGGGAGATTGGGCCCCTAAATCTCAGCCCTTTGCTTAGGTTGGTTCCTCCGTGATACCAGACAGAAACTAAAACTCTCTTCCAGTCCTGCCCCCCAGCCAGGTGTTGGTCTCCGCCCTCCTTCCTTTGTCTCCCTCCCTGGGAGGCTGAGCCTGCGTGTATTAACCCAGACACATTTGGAAGAGTCAGTGAGAATCTCCCATCACAGCGCAGGGGGACCCCAGGTCACAGAGCAGACAGCACCCCCACTACGCCACAGGTGTGTTCATGGAAGCCTATTTTTTTTACTTCACTGTGTCATGAATTTGTTCTTGAAAATTCCGCATCATAGCTATCATTGGACATAGTAGCTGTCCAAGATCATTTTGGCCATTGCCTTTGAGCTGGAGGAACCCAAAGTATGTCAGCTCTCAAGCTACAACAATTTAGTGTTAAGATGGAGAGAAAGATAGAAAAGAATGGATAGATATGATCGCCATGGGGCAAGAGAGATTTCAATAACTTTACAAAAGGCTTGATCCGCTAGTCTTTGTACACAGAAAGCTCTCACTGAAGTCAATGGAAAAATCAACTCGTGGAGATTACATAACTGGTGCCAAATTTAGGGATGAGGAGGCACTTTCATTCCAACACTCTCCTCCGTTTTTAGGCTTTAACTATCTTAAGCTGTTGCACTGAGGGCTGAAAGTTTCTCAACCCAGAAAGATTTGGTATGTTTGGAAGTTTTTATTCTACCCGCATTGGAGATAGCAAAAAAGAATAATCCATGTAAAGATCTCCACACTTGTCATAGACCAAGTTCCCAGTGCAACCAAGCACCTTTGATTGAAATGACCTGGCTTAGCATGGAATTCTTACTATTCCATTATGTGTGTCATCTTCTACTGGAATTTTAAATGCATCCAAGTGCACTGCTCAAAAGGGACAGGTGTTGTCAACCTGGCATATTTCAATCACTCATCAAAAAAAGGGAGAAAAAAACCCCAACAACTCTGAATTGTTTCATTTGTACAAAACAAAAACCCATTGCTAAAACTGTGGTAGTTTATGTTTGAGAATATAAACTCAAGTCAGGAAATTCTAAAGTTTAGTGTTGTTGCAATACAAAGCACCACTTTGCAGACATTAATCAGTACCCTCATGAATACAAAATATTGTGCAAGTAAAACAAGGAGTTAGTAGCCATGAGAATCTTAACTGGAATTTCTTGACTTCTGTGTTTAAATTCCCAGTTATAATAATGAATTAGTATTTTTGTGTGTGTAAAATATAGAAAAGTCAGATAGGGAGATAATATATTTTATCCTGAAAAATGACTGAGTCCTCTGCCCCCATCAGTTAACCAGAAACAGTAAATGAGACCTACCGGTTAATCATTCACATTCCTAATTTAGGTTAGTTATTGGAAACACACACACACACACACACACACGTCTGAGCCGGTACCACTACTGCAAAAACTGGTTAAGAGAGCCATTTGAGTGGGAAAATGTTAAGAGGGTATTCCCTTCAAAATGTAGGTGTCAGATTGGACAACCTGACTGACCTTTTCTAGCTCTATTATCTACAGCTAATGCTTAGCAGATGTGTAACAATTTTCATTTCCAAACTTCACAACCCCTTTGGAGCTGCTTGTTAGCCCCAATCGACAAATGAGTAAATGTACAGAACAGAAAGTGACTTGTTCAAAGCCACAGAATAAATAGCATAGCTGATACCAGAACACTAGAGTTATAATAATAAATAATAATAGAGATTGCCTCTCTCCTAGAACTGAAAGGGAAAGGTCATGGAGTCCAGTCCCCTGCCTTCACAGCAAGACCAAGTACCATCCCTGACAAATTTTTGCCCCAAATCCCTAAATGGCCTCCGCAAGGATTGAACTCACAACCCTGGGTTTACCAGGCCAATGCTCAAACCACTGAGCTATCCTTCTTAGTTCTTGGTGCCCAGTCCAATGTTCTCAGACTACATATCCCTCTCAAAAGGCATAGCGTGGAAAGGAATGAGGAACAGCTTACAAATATTTGAGGCAGCTTACAATTTTTTTTTAAACAATACAAATATATATAAAAAGGAACAGGGTGAAGTATGAAATGCAAATTAACCCTTAACAATTAGCTCTTTTGAGATGGAGAGGCAACAAATCCTACACTCTAAGGCCCAGATAAGGCAAAGGCGTACAGGAACACAGCAAATGCCATTCTGGATTTGACCCAAGATCCATCTAGTCCAGTAACCTGTCTCTGACAGTGGCCAAACTAGATGTAGGCCACAGCTTTCAGTGGAACTACTCAAAGCAGCATGTACTCAAGCATTTACAGAACTGGGGGTCTATCTTTATAAACCAATTCACTGTTAAATCAGTGGGCAAAATTAGATGTTTTATAGATTCAGGTTAAGCCTGAGGGTATGTTATCACA
Organism: Pelodiscus sinensis; assembly: GCF_049634645.1. Lineage (NCBI taxonomy): Eukaryota > Metazoa > Chordata > Testudines > Trionychidae > Pelodiscus > Pelodiscus sinensis. The sequence goes on from NC_134714.1 coordinate 84,290,979, forward strand.
AAACCAGTACTGGGCAAAAAGTAACTAGAAGCAAGCACCTCATTATTATTATTTATTTAAATATTTTTACCCCGCCTCTCTATTTGAAATATTTGAGGCAGCTTACAAAAAAATTTTAAACAATACAAATATATATAAAAATTTAAAATACGAGACCCCCAAACCCACAGAGCTCATTGTGATTCCCAAATTCAAGCAAGCAAGCAGGCAGACAAGATGGCAATTCAGAATAGGTATAACCTGGCCATTACTAAAGCATTTCTGAACTAAGACAATCTAAATGAACTTTATGTTCCACCAATTCATTTCACAGCTTTCTTTTAAAATGGTTATAAGTTAAGCCAATCAAGTTTGGAGCCACTAATCTATAACATCTCTACAAAAATGCAAAGCAATTGCTTGTTGATTCAGGTGCATGAAGGGATACTTAATAGGGATGTGAACAACTAGTCACTTCCCCTCCCCTTGTTGCCTCTGTCAGAAAGAGGCAGCAAGGGGAGAGGGAAGAAAATGAGGAAGGGGTACCTCAAAGCGGAAGTGCCACATGGAGCCCAGAATCCCCAGCTGGCCCGGGCTGCACACAGTGTTTAAAAATGGCACCACCGTGTGGAGCCCGGGGTCTGCTGCTTTGAAACGCAACATGCAGCCTAGGGCCAGCTGGGAGTCCCTAAAGTCCCCCCCTTGTTTTTTTCCTACTGTCCTAAAACAGAGGTGCTAAAATTTTTAAGTCACTGATTTACAGTAATAATGTATTACAGAACTACTATCAGCAAGCAGGATTGGAGGGATTATAATTAACAGATGTTGCTAGACAACATTGCTTATTCTGAGAGATTAGTCATGGGTGAGCATAGCAGACATATTTGAATTTTAGCAAAACACAAACACACACACACACACACACACACACACTCAGATGGGGACCCTATAATGTCTTACCCAAAATCCTCTCAACTAGCTATTTGGTATTTTTTTCAGCAATGAATTGTATGATCCCACAGTGCAACTGGTAAGTCCCATTTTAACATCAGCAAATTGGAAGGGAGAGGATAAACAGCATAATAAAATTTGCAGAGGATACCAAATCAGGAGGAGTTGTAAACAACAACAAGTGCAAAGAAATACATGTGGTTCTCTCACAAACATCTGTGAGCTTTCTTCCACTGGTTGGGGCAACAGAAAACAAGTTCTAAACACATTTGCAAGGCAACTACCTACTCCAGATTCCTAAAGGCCCACTTCTGCCTTTGCATGGGTAAGAAACAGGCTGATTATGGTTGTGAGGGGAAAACTCAAGGATATTCTACATCTATTGACTACCACAAAGATATAGGAGAATATACATCTGTGGATAGTTACCACTTTGGGTTTGCGTAGATTGCAAGTGGGGTGTGTGGTTCCAAACTTGAGGAAACATACACTATATCTTATCGAGATAGCATATAAGTTCAAAATGGAATGCGCTGGGCTGCAGTTGCCCAAAAAGCTAGCTGCCCCAAATAAATGCTCGTCAGAAAGCTAAATATATACACAAGGCAGCTAGTTGCTCCTGCTTCTAGCCATGGATACATTCTGGTTTTGGTATGCTGGCTCAATGAGAGCTAGTGTGTAGACCCTGCACGGATACAAATTCAGAGAAAAGCAATAAAATTTATTAAGGATGCTGAAGAAAATGATTTAGAAAAACAATTCAAGAACTAAACACACATTCCCGGATAACATCTTTGTAAGGGGCAGTTAAGGATAAGATTCAGTAATTCAAGGGACACTGTCAAGTAGAAAAGAACAAGTGTTAGTATGGTAACCATGTATCACGATATTAGAGGCATATATTAAAACATTTATAAAAAGCAGTTTTCTGCCATAAAGAACCAGGAAATCATAGAATTAGGACTGGAATCGATCTTAAAGGGCCATCTAGTCTGCATTCAGGGCTAAGTATTATCTAGACCATCTCTGACAGGTGTTTGTCTAACCTGCTCTTAAAAGTTTCCAATGATGGAAACTCTACAGCCTCCCTGGGAAATTTGTTCCAGGGCTTAACCATCTGACAGTTAGGAGGTTTTTCCTAACGTCCAATCTAAACTACCCTTGCTACAATTTAAGCCCATTGCTTCTTGTCCTAACCTCAGAGGTTAAGGAGAATTTTTGTTCACTCTCTTGTAACAACTTTTTACTGTAAACAGTTATGTCCCATCTCAATCTTATCTTCTCCAGACTAAACAAATCCAGATTTTTTCCAATCTTCCCTCATAGGTAATGTTTTCTAGACCTTCAATCATTTTTGTTGCTATTCCCTGCACTTTTTCCAATTTATTCACATCATTCCTCAAATGTGGCACCCAAAACTGGATATAATACTCCAGTATTCTTGTAACATACTTCCAACACTCATGCTCATACAATAGTGATACACTGTTGACTCAATTTATAATCCAATGTGACCGCCGCCCCCCATTCCTTTCAGCAGTGCTCATTCCTAAGAAGTAATTTCCCATTTTGTATGTGTGCAACTAATTGTTCCTTTCTAAATGGAGTACACTTGGGCTTCGTCTAGACTGAAGGGTTTTTGTGCAAGAAGCCTTTTGCAGAAGAGTTTTTGTGCAAAAATTTCTTGCGCAAAAGCGTGTCCAGACCTCAGAGCACATCACGAAAATGATGTGCTTTTGCACAAGAGAGCGTTCACAGTACATGGACACACTTGCTCAAGAAAGCTCTAATGGCATCAGAGAACCTGTGCTTTTTCTGATAGGGGTTTCTTGCACAAAAACCCGTCCAGAGCATCCACACCTGCCTTTTTGCGCAAAAAGGAGTTATTCCTCATGGGGAGAGGAATAGCTACCAACAAAAGCCCTCTGTTCTGTCAATTTTCTTGCGCAAAAACACACTTGAGGTGTGGACTTTCTGCCAGGTTTTGCATAAAAACCTTGTAGTGTAGACGTAGCCTTACAAGCTAAATAGAAAGAGCCTTCTCCAAATTTCAAATGGAACAAAGATGAAAGGAAGTCATTGGTAGCCTCAATTTCTATACAGTAGCGCCTAAAAATGAAAGATGTCTACAGTCCCTTATTAAGGATATCAAACTCTTTGGAATGAGTTTTTGATTGAAAGTATTTTACAGAGTACATATGGAAGGAGCAAAATGAAAAAAGTGAGGAGAAAAGAAAAAACAGTTAAAAGGAAGATCTCCAATTAGAAATGCTCTTTCTTTTTTTAAGTTAAAAGCCATTTCTGCATGACTCCATCTGCTAGTTTTTGCGGACTTAAAAGAAAACCACAAGCATGGACTACTGTTGTTTCTCTACTCCCTATCTTATTCGGATACACTCCAACAAGGGAAACTGATTGCATGGAGAAACAATGCTGTCAAAACAACAAAGTAAACTGAAAGTTTCTTCCTCTAGTGCAGTGGTGGGCAAACTTTTTGGTCCCTGAGTCACATCTCAATATGGAAACTGTATGGAGGGCCATGAATGCTCAAGAAATTGGTGACTGGAATGAAGACTCTGGAGTTGGGCAAGAAATGAGGAGTTATGGGTACAGGAGGGAGCTCCAGGTTGAGGTATGGGGTTGGGATGCAGCAGGCAGTGAGGACTTCAGCTGGGACTGCAGACTCTGGGGTGGGACTGGTGTTGAAGGGCTTGAGATGCAGGAAGATGCTCCAGGCTGGGACTGAGGAGTTCAGAAGGGGGAATCAGTGCTGGAGCTAGGACAGGGGTTGAAGTGCAGACTCCAAGCAATGCTTACTTCAAGCAGCTCCCAGAAGCAGCAATACTCCTCTCTTCAGAGGTGCAGCCAGGTGAGTTCTGCAGGCTGCTCATCTGCATGTGCCACCCCCACATCTCTTACTGGGGAGGGTACCCAGACAATGGGACCTACAAAGCTGGCACTTGGGCCATGGGCAGCATGTTTCCAGAAGCTACACAAAGCCCATGACCCTGCCCTCTGGCAGGAGCTAGAGTAAAGGGTCAGATTCTGCTTGCAGGCCATAGTTTGCCTATCTCTGCTCTTGCATCTCAGTGCTTACCTATAAAATCTTAACTATAAATCATAATAAGATTTGGCAAATAGTTTCCAAACAAAGAGATGATTTTTAAAAGATAATAGCCCTGTAAGGCCTATACCCTAAAATTAAGCCATTTACTTGCACCTCCTCTTCTCTATGGATGACCTCCCTACCCTTTTGGAAATTTGTTCTTACCTCTCTACAGGGCAAGCCAATGCCTGATTTAACCAGATACTTTAACTCAATCTGTGTCTGAAGTTGTTGATACCAGAGCCTCCCTTTGCAGGATGGCACTCAAAGGAATTTCAAAATTGTGTGGGGAGACATGAATTTAAACCAGCAACGATGTTAACTATTTTCCACAATTACCCCCAACTTCTTGCCCTATTGAATGAACTACTGAGACTGACAGCATGACAACTGTGCAAATTTAGAACATACCTTTAAGAGTAGAAACTCAAAGCCAATGAAGAACTGAAATACCCAATCCTCTGTCATAGCTACTTGGTAGCAGCATCTGTCTGCCAAAGGACAAAGTACTTTACCTACACATCACCAGGCTAATGTGTAAAGACTACCTTGTTCAGAACAAATTTCACTCATTCTATGTTCAATTAAACTTGGTGGTTGTAATTTTTGGTACTTCAATAAGTTTTGTTTATTGCTTTTAAATAGTAAGTCCTGTTGCATAAATAATGTGCATCAAAACAAGAGCAACAAAATAACCAGTAACCACTCCGATCTCCCTCGAAAGTCCCGAGTGGAAGGACAGATTAGTTCAACATGAAGATAAAAAAACCGTCCTCTTGCTCCCGTTTCCATCCAAGGGCCTTAGAAAAACAGTTATACCCCACCCGGAAAAGTGGGAACAGAATTACTCCCATCCCTCCTGCTCTGGAAGGTAAGCATGGGTGTGATGACTGAATGCAGCTGGAGACGGAAAAATGTAGCAAATAAGCAGGACAGGCAACTCCTCCATATGTAGCGCTATTTAGCGGTATTCCCAAGGTCCCTGAGGCAGGGCCAGCCCCCGGTTTAACGTGGCAGTGGAAATGCAGGTCGGCAGCGCCTGACGGGCAGCAAGCCATAGTTTCACGCACGGTGACTCGCATTTTCGTTGCCGGGGGCTGCCGGGCGATGGCGGTTTCCCAGCCTGTGCGCAGGTCGGACAGGCCGGGGGCGCCAGCCAGCCTTTCCCCGGGGCGGCAGGAAGCCCAGCGCTGCGCCCGTCCTGGGGAGGCTCCGCGGGGCGCCCAACGCCCCAGTTACCAGCTCCCGGGATCGCAGCGCAGGGACACCCTCCCCGCAACCGCCCGCCGCCCCCAGCACCGGCCCCGCCTCACGGCCCGCGCCCCGGCCCCAGCGGGCTACTCCCGTGTCGGTGCCAGCCGGGCCGGACTCGGGGAGGGGCAGCCGGGCCGGGCCCAGCGCCTAGGCCGGAACCTACCTGCTGCACAGCGGGCCGGGCCTGGATCGCCGCGTTGCCCGAGGGGGCGCGGCGGGGCTGGGGGTCCCGGGCGCGGCAGGGCCTGGCCTCGCGGAAGTAGCCCGAGCGGCCCGGTCTCCAGCTACTGCCGCCGCTCCGAGGATCTCGGCCAGGGAGACTAGATGAGCGCCAAGTAACCGAGCTAGGCCCTAACAGCCGAGCAACAGAGCAGAGAACTAAGCTAGGCCCTAGCAGCTGAATGTAGAGCGGTGCCCAGGCTCTACGAGCCGAGCGACAAGCAATTCTCCGGGCTCATAAACAGGAAAATCCGGGAAGCAGGGCTAGGGACAGGCTAGAGAAATGGAGCCCAGAGATGAAGATGGGAGGAGGCCCAGATCGCTGTCTAGTGGTGTTAGCCACTGCAGTGTGCGAAGCCCCGGCCAGGTTGCGCCTGCTCTGAGCCCTCCAGGAATCATCGTTGCTAGTTCCCAAGGTCCAGTTCCACCTGCCCTAAAAGAGCCCTTGCTAGTGAGTGGGAGACAAGGAGCCGGTTCCCGCTATATGTGCAGCCTGGTACTGGTCTCCCAGTTGCTTGTGGGTGCAATGCACAGTGCTGATGGCATTATATGAAGCTCGGGAGGGACAAACCCACCACTCTCTCTCCTCCCAGCCCCAGGTCAAGTATTTGCCTTACTGAAGGGGACTTTCTCAGAAATCTCCTTTGTGCACAAGGAACACTTCCTGTCAAAATGTGCGAAGTCACTAATAATCCTTTTAAACATGTGCGTGCATATAGTGTCCTTCACAGCAGGGGGGCCATTCATGTAAACTCATGCATGTGCACAGGCCACTGAAGAATTGAGGCCTTGATAGGGTTGCTAGGCATCCAGTTTTTGATTGGAATATCTGGTCAAAAGGGGACATAAGTGGCTCCAATCAGCACTACCAACTGGGATGTTAAAAGTTGGTGCAGCAGGGACCCAAGACTAAGGCAACCTTCCTACCTATTTTGGCTCCAGGCAATTCTTGGAAGTGACCACCAGGTCTAGTGGCCCCTAGGTGCATGGCCAAGGAGGCGTCACAGACTGCCCCCCACGCGGAGTGCCAGCTCTGAAATGCTCATTGGCTGGGAATTGTGACCAAGGGAAGCTACGGAAACAGCACCTGCAGGTGTGAGGGCAGAGCACAGAGCCTCTCTGGCTGCCCATGCACCCAAGAGCTACAGAGACCTGGTGGCCACATGTCTGATTTTTACCTAATCTGGTTTTTGGCTGCCCCCACCTGCAGCTACAATCTCAAGAGTGGGTGACATTGCAGTGGGTGTTATATCATCAATAGGGCTTTGCCAAATTCATAGACTGTTTTGGTCAATTTCATGATCATAAGATTTTAATAATTGTAAATTTAATGTTTGCAGCTCTTTAAATATTGATTTTCACTGTGTTGTAATCATAAGGATCTTGACCTTAAAGTAGTTGTACAGATATTAGAAGGTTATTGCAGGAGGGAGGGTGTTGCAGTACTGCTACTCTTACTTCTGTGTTGCAGTTGGTGGCAGCCCTGCTTTCAGAGCTGGGCAGCTGAAGAGCAGTGGCTGTTGGCCAGGAGCCAAGCTAAAGGCAGAGCTGCTGGCAGCAGCAGCAGCACAGGAGGATGACACATTATGGCAGTGTTTCCCAAATGGTGCTCCGCGGAACCCTGGGGTTCCGCGAAGCGAATGTAAGGGTTCCGCGAGAACCCGAACACTCCCCTCCCCATGCCCATAAAGAGACAGAGGAGCCCGGTGCGCAAAGATGCTCCTTCCCCGCTCCCCTTTCAGACATCTCCCGCTGCTGCTCTGCTTTTACCACCGGACCTAGCAGCAGCAACAGCTGCTTGTCCCGCTTCTGCCTGATCAACCCAAGATCCCTCTCCCGTGTCCCCCGCTGCCGCTCTGCTTTTACCACCGGAACAGTGGCTGGCGCTGTAACACGAATAAAAAATGTAGCACCAAACTGCACCAGCAGTCACTGCATTCTCCGCAGACACGCTCTGGTAGTTAAGAATATTTCTCCCTCTCTTAAAAATGTGTTGGACGAAGCAGTACAGATTATTAATTATATAAAAACTCAACCATTACAATCAAGACTGTTCAAAATTATGTGTGAAGATATGGGTAGTCAGCACACAGCCCTGCTTTTACATACAGAAGTCAGGTGGCTATCACGAGGAAAAGTGCTGGTTAGATTATTTGAATTGCATCATGAGCTCTCCGCAAATCTGATGGATCACAAATTCCAACTGTCTGATCGTTTAACAGACTCTTTGTGGTTATCTAGAGTTGCGTATCTTGCAGACATCTTTACAAAACTAAATGAAGTAAATCTGTCGCTGCAAGGAAAGAATGTAAATATTTTTAATGCGAAAGACAAAATTTTGTCATTGTCACGGAAGCGACAGTTTTGGATCTCATCTGTAGGACGAAATGATTTGGATTGTTTACCAACTCTGAATGAATGATTTCCTTGAAGAAAATGGATACAAACTTGATGAAGATATTCGCAGCGACATTGCAGATCATCTCCGCGATTTATACACGGAGATCATTAAGTATTTTCCAAACATCAATGACAACAATAACTGGATTCGAAATCCATTAAGTTTAACAGAAATGCCAGTCAGTTTTTCTACACAAGATTATGAAAACCTAATTGAAATCACTTCAGATGGCCAATTAATACAAACATTTAAAGTTTCTCTGATTATATTTTGGAGTGACTTATGTCAAAGTCAAGAATATTCATCTTTATCAAGATGCGGAATTCGTCAGCTGTTACCCTTTGCCAGTACATACTTGTGCGAAACTGGGTTCTCGAACTATGCAGCAATGAAAACAAAATAGAGAAATCGACTGAATGCTGCGCCAGATATGCGAATCCAACTTTCTAGTATTAAACCAACTATAAAAAGAATTTGCCAAGAAAAGAAGAAAAACCACTCTTTGCATTGAAAACTATGAATATAATTAATATTATTTGATAGTTTTATTTTTTGTACATATTTAATATGATTTTTGTTGAATATAAATGAATGGTGATCTCATGACCGTATTAGCATCTTATTACTACCAATTGTGGTGTACTAGCAGTGTGTGTGTGTGTTTGGGTGTGTGGGTTTTTTTTTTTTTTTTTTTTTTTCCTCGACAAACTTAATCCCTGGCTAGGGGGTTCCTTGAAATTTTTCTGAGTTTGAAAGGGTTCCGTGGTCAAAAAAAATTGGGAAACACTGCATTATGGTATTGCTATCCTTCCTTCTGCACTATTGCCTGCAGTGCTGGGTCCTCAGTCAGCAACTGCTATAGAAGGCAGCAGTGCAAAAGTAAGAGTGGTGTGATATGATATTGCTACTGTTACTTCTGTGCTGCTGTTCGTAGGTCACTGCCTTCAGATCTGTGCACCTGACTAACAGCTACCACTTTATGGCCATGCCAGCTCTGAAGGCAACACAGAAGTAAAGGTGATAATATCATGACCACCCCCCCCTGCAACTCCCTTTTGGGTCAGGATGCCTAATTTGAGAAACACTCCTCTTCCCTGTGAATCTGTATCATATAAAGTAAAAAGCACACAAAATACCTGATTTCACAGGGAGAGACTAAATTTCATGGTCCATGATGCATTTTTCATGGCCGTGAATTTGGTAGGCCCTTAATCATTGAGGTAGAATGTCACAAAATAGATCATTGCAACTTCAGAAGCATCTGAGAATCAAGGTAAGAGTGAAACTGTCCAAGGAAAAATGACTATCCTAGAACATTCCTATGGGTTGTGGCTAAATCAAGCTCTCCTTAAGGTGGTGCTACCTGAGAAATGGGATGATAACTTCTTCTTTTAGCATTGAAACCTGGAGCTCCTTGGATCTACATACAACTTTGATCTACCTTTCGGTCTTAGATTTTAAAGCCAAAACAGACCATTGTGATAATCTATTTTGCGGAAACAGTAACCACCAAACCCAATAATTCCAGCATCAAGCCCATTAATTTGACAAACGCTCCTAGGCTGCGTCTACATTGGCAAGATTTTGCACAAAAGCGACCACTTTTGCACAAAAACTTGCCGCCTGTCTACACTGGCCGCGAGTTCTTGCACAAGAACACTGACGTTCTAATGTAAGAAATCAGTGCTTCTTGCGCAAGAACTATGACGCTCCCGCTCAGGGATAAGCCCTCTTGCGCAAGTGTTCTTGCACAAGAGGCCAGTGTAGACAGGGAACATGAATTTCTTGCGCAAGAAAGCCCGATGGCTAAAATGGCCATCGGAGCTTTCTTGTGCAGGAGTGTCTACACTGGCACGGATGCTTTTGGGCAAAAGCACATCTCTTGCGCAAAAGCACATGCCAGTGTAGACACTCTCTTGTGCAAATACTTTAACGCAAAAACTCTTGCGTTAAAAGTATTTGCGCAAAATCTTGCCAACGTAGACGTAGCCCTACAGCCGTGGTCCCCAACACGGTGCCCGTGGGCGCCATGGCGCCCGCGGGGGCACTTGCATGCACCCGCCTGGTGCTCGGGGCTGGCCTGGCCCCGGGCACATGGCGCGGCGCTTGCGGGGAGCGTCGGCCCCGGGCGCGCAGCGCTTGCGAGGGGGGAGCGCCGGCCCCGACCCCGGGTGTGCAGCGCTTGCAGGGGGGAGGGGGAAGCGCCGGCCCCGGGTGCGCAGCGCTTGCGGGGGAGGGGGCCCCGGCCCCCCGGGCGCGTGGCTATGGGTGGGCCCCGGCCCCCCGGGCACGTGGCTATGGGGGGGGGGGCCGCCCCCGGGCCCGCAAGTGTCCCCACCCCCTGGCGCCCGGCGGGCAAATGGCCACGCCACCTGGCGCCCGACAACCTCAAAAGGTTGGGGACCACTGCCCTACAGTATATATTTTAGAAAAAAACCTAGTCTTGATTTAAAAACTGCAAGTGAAAGAGAATCTATCACGTCCCTAGGTTAAGTTGGTCTAATGGTTAATTACTTTCAATTAAAAATATGTGCCTCATTTCTTGTCTGATTTGATTTAGCTTCAGCTTTGTCATTGGACCTTATTATGCCTTTGTCTGTTAGATTACAAAATTACTATCAGAAATCTGCTTATACCATCTCTTAGATAAACTAAATAAATAGAACTACTTAAATCTCTATCAGGCACATTTCCCAGACTTCCCTGTTTTACCCTAGTGGCCTAAAGATTGATATGGAAATGAAAAAAGTGATGAAAGTAATGAGCTAACAGAAGGAAACAGAAACATTAAAATGCAGATAAAGATAGTATATTAGAAGAGCTAATTAAATCTAGCAATTAATTCCACTGAGAAGAAAAAGAGCTTTATTAGTATGTATTATGTGTTTGGTGTTTCATAAAGCACAAATGTCAGCTGTGAAGAGAAGTCAGTATATAATACAAAGGCAGAGAAGTTAACATGCATGGGTGGGGGGTCAGAGGAGACAATAATAGGGATTTTAACCTTAACTCATTTGTGGGAAAGTGTGTTTGAACAGGGACTTGAACACAGGAAGGAAAGTAGTTTGGCGAATAAGGCTGAGGAGGACTTTTCATGCATATGGATCAGTGTGGAAAAGAAACAAAGATTAGAATAAGAGTAGAAGATGAAGAGAGCATCCAGGCTAGCATCACTAGTAGGTTCTTTAACAAAATATTTGAAAGGGAAAACTCACATCCAGTGCTGTAGATGAGATGTTATTAATAATAATGTGTTAAGGTAGCATTTTGGAACCAGAGCAGTTCACAAAAACATGTCTCCCAGTAGAAAATAAAAGTCTAATCGATAAATACAAAAAAAATGTTCCTTTTCCCTAACCACAATGGGCCTTATCATTGACCTCCATAACCTCAAACTCAGATTTCATTAAAGTGGATTGGCAAAACTGCTTAACACATGCAAACTCCTCTTGTTCATCCCAGACAAATTGAGCTGACATCCTAAATTTCTCTAAAGATTTTCTTCAACATCTTACTTTCTGTCATGTAAAAATGTTTAAAGGAGTTATAATGCAAAGAAACACCACAGATACAATGTGGGTTTAGAAATTAAGAAAGCTCAGCTGCTGTATGAAGTCATGAGCGAAAGACTCCAACACTAATGTTATCCTAACCACATCAGGCTTCATGCCCTAGGCAGATTGATGCCGTAAGCAGATTCACAAAACCACATGTTGCAAATAATCCAGAAAAAAAAACCCTTAAAGGATATTGTTTCTCAACTCCTGAGCTATTTATTTCTATTTTACACAGATAGTAAGGCAAACACATGCATGCGCTGTACACTATGAAGCACTCACACAATAAGAAAAAAAAAATCACCAAACATGACAAGGAATGAAAGTTAGGAATTCTGGGTTCTATGGTATTGGGTAAATTACTTTGTTCTTTTGAGTCTCAGTTTCCCCATCTGTATAATGGAGTAACAATTAACAATCATGCAGAGGTGTTATGAAGTTTATTCTACTGGTGTGTCTAAAATGTTTTCTGGATCAAATATGAAAGCTGCTATGGAAGTATTTAAAATTACCCATAAATATCTAGCATCTAGTTTTTCAATTCCTAAGCAAACTTCCTTGGATATCTAGCAGTGTCATTGTTTGCTAAGATCAAGGAAGGACTTCAGGAAATTGGACAGACTTTAGATTTCATGGGGCTTGCTCCAAAATAAGTCTACAATGTCAGTTAGAGTGGATGGTAGTTGCAGGCAACAAAACCTAGTGCATCCCACAGAACTTCACTATGGTCTCAGCAGAGGCTGCTATAAAGACCTGTATTATACATATGTCATAAGAAGAGTCAGAGAGTACGTTTGAGGACACTTATTTCCTGATTAAATAACAATTTGTTATACCTGATCATGTCTGAATCTCGTCTGGCCTAGGGATGCGACTGTTTAACTGGTTAACCTCACCCTTCACAGGTGAGGTTTACTGGTTATGGTTAACAAACCAGAGCTGCAGCCCCCCACATGCTGCAGAAAGGGGGGGCTGCTCCGGGCCTGCCATAGGCAGGAGGCATTCCAGCCCAACCGGACCAGCCCTGGGCAGAGGCGATCCAGCCTAACTGAAGCAGTCTCCATCTATGGTGAGGGGGACACTCCAGCCTGGTCGCAACCCCCACGGCCTCCATAACGCTTAATCAATTAACTCATTAACTGTGATTTTAAATCCCTAACCTGCCCTTGGCCTCTTCCATTCCTAATCTATCCTTTCCTGTATTTGGATGATATTTATTGGTATATATTAGCATAACTGATAAGATATTATGGTAATGGAAGACAGACAGCACATACAACCATAATCATAACAGCGCTTTCCTCCTATCATTGCTGTATTACAATTATTTTAAGCTCTAAGAGTATTTTACAATTACAAGAAAATAGTTACTTTGGTTCTCTTCTTTGGAAAGTTCAGGCATCTGCACAATCGAAAGAGGAGAGTTCTCTACAAAAATTGAGCAACTGGAGTTCTGAAACCAGACTTTATGAGAAAAGAAAAACGAAGTATGTGGGCCAGATAATTATATACATTAGATAATTATAAAGTTTTCACAGTTTTAATGAAGGGCTCTGGTGAGTATTGTTTTATCCCTACTAAAGTATACTATTTATTGTGCATGTGATATTAAACATTGACGGTCAGTGCAAAGTGGCAGGCATATTCTGGAAAAGTCTAATTCCAGGCCTCAATCAGTACCAAGCAGTCAGTTTCCATCTTTAAAGCTGCAGGTCACAATCTAGTCTCATTTCCCCTGAGAATTCTGAGACTGACATGACAGATGGCTGTGCTAACATTGTAAGCGTCACCAAAGTCCATTAAAAAAATCCATACAGGAAACTGAAGTCACAGCTATGCTAAAAGAGAGAACACCTCCCAGAAATAAGCTTCCAAGACCACTGTCACATTCATGTTCAGTAAAACTATTGGAAGAGAACTTACTCTTATATGAATCCAATGAAAATAAAGAACTCGGTCAGGACACTTGAAACTTCAATATCTTTTAAAAAAAGATCATGTGCCCATGAAAGTCCTATAATGGAAGTTCTCTGTTTATCTACAAGATAGATACTCCATGGGTAATGAAGAATAATCTTCCCACCCTGTGCCTCAATCCTGACTTACACAGACCACCTCTGGTGGTGAAAGTGAAATGCAATTTATGTGGCATCAATCTCTGCTAAGATAATAAGGGGGCCAATTAATGGCAACTGTGATAACGCTAAATGTCTATCCAGTGAGAACAAGACTTAGACAAAACTACTTATTTTCCATAAACTACCAAATAGCTGATGAGGCCAGTTATGGCCTAACTTTGCCCCACTTGCCATATTAGATTTATATTCCTAAGGCGAAGGATTTTCAGCTCTCAGCTGACACTCAGACACCTGCAAATACCCTCACGTAGCCTTCAAAAATCAGGGGACAATGGGTTTTATGAATACAAATTTTAAAACTTGTATGTGCACAGGTGTCAGAATAATTAAAAGACGTGCACAGGCATTTATCACAGATATTTAGCAAGTGTTTGCATATGAAAATTGCATACACGTGTAATCATATATGCATACGCATAAGCAAAAACTGGTTAGGTACCTACCTGGAAATTACCTTAAAAGAGTTTGAAAAAAATGTTTGAAACTGATAACGGATGCTACAGGCCACTGTAACACTTACAAAGTGACAGATTTGTAAGTGTATTATTTTTGTAATATTTACAGACTTTTCAAAAAGTCAGACGATGGGTGGTGATTTTAGTGGGAAACAATACTGTCTCTACCTAACTGTCCTCTGGACAAGGTGGGGATTGCACATATTAGGGTATTGAGAATTCAGGGCTCAAAACTTTATAAAGGAATCAAGAGTCTGGCTGGTGTGAAATACCCCAAAGACAGAGTGAATTTGTTACATGTGTTTCCCATTTTTCCTTAGCTCCCATGCCTATCCTAGTTTTTCTTTTTACTAACTTACAGAAGAGATGAGTGTATTTACTCCAATATTTTCCTTCGGTCTATCTGAAACGGTCTCCTTCCCTCACTGTATTAACTAAAATGAGTAAGCAAAAGCTCGCGGCGGATACGACAAGCTTCAGAGTCCAGTGATTCCATTTGCTCATATTCCTCCTCTGGTTGCTCCATCTGTCCAGTTGCTGGAGAAGACCACACATCTAGTCCATGTTCAAGAGAGATGTTATGAAGCACACAGCATGCCAGAATGATGTGGCTGGATTTCTCTGGAGAATACTGCAGGGTTCCTTTGGATCCATCCAGGCAACGGAACCTGGATCTAATGGTCCTGAATGTCTGCTCAATGACATTGTGAGTGGCAGAATGTGCCATGTTATAACGATATTCTGCGGTGGTTTCAGGGATATGCAGAGGGGTCATCAGCCATGTGCGGAGTAAAAAGGAGCTGTCACCTGTCAAAGTTAAAAATAAGAGTGCTAAGAAACCAGTAGCAACAGCAAAGATTTCTGCTCTTTATTCCCAACTGGGGAGAGTAAATTTAGGCACCTATTTGTGGCCAGTTTCCTTGCACCATGGGTACAGACTGACTTCATTGACTATAAGCACAGAAAATGAGAGACTCCAAACAAATGTGACAAAAATTTAGTTAATTTGTCAATGAAACCAAGAAAGAGAAAAATCAAGATATTCCACTTCATGAGAGTAAATTCTGTAAAAATGTCGGAAGAGAGTTTTAGGATAATTGAGTCAGTACACCTAAGCAATGAATTTCAGAACTTAGGATCAGGACTAAGTGTAGAATACAAGGTATGTGCAATTCATTTTAGAAAAGACAGCATAATAAGGATAAGGAGTGATGTATAAAAGGAGTGCTGGCTAGCACCCAGTGACTAAAGGGTTAAACTCAGGTCGCTAGCGGGTGGTGTTGCCTGAAAGCCAAAAGAGCCAATGGGAGACAGTGCTGAAATTTGAATTGTATATACCTTGCCTGTTTTTTTTTGTTTGTTTTTGGCCTATGAGTTAAGCAAGGAGTTGGGAGACAGAATGATTTAAACCCAGACAAGAATACCACGCCTCCAAGAAATTCAGGGGCAAAGAAGTGGACTGAACCACGAAAGGATCATGAGTTAATAAGGGAAAATGTGTATATAGCTGTGATCAGGGAATTTTTCTTTGTTTTGATTGTTTGGTTACACTTCTCTGTGTGAATCCATTCCATTTAAGTGACAGGCCAAAGAACTATGGTTCTTTGTGTGTTTGATGTTCTTTTCTTAGTTGCTCTGTAACACCTAGCAACCACATATGCTTGATCAAGTATATCTTTTTGTTTTGTTAATAAAATCACCTTTTTTTAAGGCGATGATTTGATTCTTGTGTCTTTGGAGGTAACAGAAGGTCTATGTATGTGTGCCTAAGAGTGGGAGGTCAGCTACCAAAGACTGCAGTTTGTTTTCTCTTTATTCCATGCTCTCTTGTGGTAAAAGAGCTTGGGAGGGAGCGGGGGGGGGTACCCCTCTGGAAGAAGTTCAAGTGTTTTCTTCCTGGGTTCAAGAAGAAAGGGGTTTCTTTTGTATCAGCTGGTGGTGGCAGCTACCTCCCAGGAGATTTGCAACTTTGGGATGCTTTTAAGCAGAAGCCTATAGAGGCAAGGTCTCTTGTGGGACCCCAACTTCTGTACTCAGAGTGCCAGAGTGGGGAACAGCCTTGACATGGAGTACAAAACAGAAAGATGGCTATATACAACCTCGGTAATTAGATTCTATGGGCACATCTACACAGCAGGGCAAAAGTTGAATTAAGATACACAACTTCAGCTATGTCAATTATGTTGCTGAAGTCAAAATAGCTTATTTCGGCTTTTGACGCTGTCTACACAGCAGGAAGTTGAAGGACGAACACTCTTCCTTCAACTTCCCCTACTCCTCGTGAAATGAGAGTTACGGGAGTTGGAGTAAGAAATCCTCCATCTTGACACTATTTCAAAATAACGGCATGCTGTGTAGTCACAAACTTTGTTATTTGGAAATAATGTTAGTTATTCTGAAATAGTGCTGCTGTGTAGAGGTACCCTGTGAAAGACAGAGCAGGAAATCATTGCTCTTCCAGTCCTATGTGAGCCAAGAAGAATACACCTTGATACTCAGATTCCAGGATGAGTTTGCATGACTGAAGTTAGAAAAAGTATTTTCACTTGGAAACTGTCAGTTAGTTTGGAGTCAGAGAGATGAGAACAGTGGAACAAAGTTACTGTCAGTATAGAACCACATTTTAAACCTTCCCTGATATATATTTTCCATAGAACATTGCCCTAAATCACTTGTATCTGGTATTTATGCTTGGGTAGGTGCATTTATATGGATTTATTAAGACAAATTAGAAATACCATGTCTTATTTGCCAGTGGAACCAAGAATGACTTGTATGAAAACACTTTGGTTGCTTGTTTTAAAAAACAAAAATATCAGGGCTTTTCACACCAGGAGTCTGTTTTGCTATCTTTCCAACAATCAAAAAGCAGCCAAAATGCAACAAACTTTTAGAGGAGATAAGAACTGGAATTAACTTACCAAGTAGCCAGCCATCTTTGTGCAATCCAGCTTCAAACTGGCTGCTAAGAGCTGCTTGCTGCAGCACAGTGCAGTCCGGCAGGCTGCCTGGCCAATGTGTCTCTGCACTCAGCAGTGATCCTCTAGCATCACACACCATCAGACAGTTTAAAGAATGCAGACCCTTTCGATTCACATAGGATAGGTCCTCAGCATTGGGAGCTTTGATTGCAACATGGGTGCAGTCAATCACCCCTAGCACTGCAGGCATCCCAGCTAACCCATAGAAGTCATCCTTCAGACTCTGCACAGAGGCTTCATCCTCTGGGAAACGAATGAATTGTGAGGCTCTTTCCACCAGTGCTTCAGTGACACTGGCAACACAGCGGCTCATGGAGGCCTGGCTGATGCCAATGGCATCACCCATGCGAGTCTGGAAGGAGCCAGAAGTGTAGAATCCCAATGCAGCAAGAATCTGTGTCTCTGGACTGATGGCTCTTGACCTCTGCGTAGGGCGAGAGAGGCTGGCTCCCAGAAGATCCACAAGGTAGTAAATGAATTGTCGGGGAAAACCATACATGGACAACAGGTATTCATCGGTGACATCCTTCAACTTGAAGCGATCTAGGGTTCGGTGTCCTCGGCCATAGAGCAAGAGGTCACAATCAAGAATTGCTATTGGAACAGCCATAGCCAAAGCTTGGGTGAGACTTGGAGCAGCTCTTGCTGCAGATCTTTTCCCAGTGCTGTCACCTGCATTGAAGTTAATTGAAGGGAGACTCAGAACTCAGTTTAAGAAGTTCAGGCTTTCAACCCTATTGCCATCTTCATTCTGCCCAGGTGACATAATTGGCAGCATAGTAAGAAACACACAACTCAGAGAAACTAGTCAAGATAATCTCTTTCTATTAAAAAAAATGTTTTCTTTAAATGCTGGGATCAGTTTTACTAGCAGAGGGAGGGTGCCCAGGAAATTGAAGCAGTCAGTACACAGTATGTGCGTAATAGCAGTCTGAGCTTCCCTACAGACCCATCAATATCTCAAACCTTTACAGAAGGGACTTTCTGCAGGAATGAGAAGGGAGTTCAATCTCCTTGGCTGTGTCTAGACTGGCCAGTTTTTCTGGAAAATCAGCCGCTTTTCCGGAAAAACTTGCCAGTTGTTTACACTGGCCGCTTGAATTTCCGCAAAAGCACTGACTTCCTACTGTAAGAAATCAGTGCTTCTTGCGGAAATACTATTCTGCTCCCGTTCAGGTAAAAGTCTCTTTTGCACAAAGCTTTTGCGCAAAAGGGCCAGTGTAGACAGCTCAGATTTGTTTTCCGCAAAAAAGCCCAGATCGCGAAAATGGCGATTGGGGCTTTTTTGCAGAAAAGCGTGTCTAGATTGGCACGGACGCTTTTCCGCAAAAAGTGCTTTTGCGGAAAAGCATCCGTGCCAATCTAGACGCTCTGTTCCGAAAATGCTTTTAATGGAAAACTTTTCCGTTAAAAGCATTTCCGGAAAATCATGCCAGTCTAGACGCAGCCCTTGTGTCTTCTGCTGCAAAAGCCAAAAACGTGGCTAGGAATGGCAGTGGTTTCTAAGTTGTTAAAATCGCAACAAACTAATCTCACATACACAGTACAATATTCAGTCCCTACAAGTTTACGTCATATTTAGAATACCAGTCTGAAACTACACAATCCACAGGCAACTACTTTATTTCTGCTCCATCACTGAACCAGTTAAGCAAGTTGGATGACTGTGTTTTTTTCAAAGCTAGTTTTCTTGTGCATAACCTAAAGTGGCTGTACCTGGCATGCAGTTTATGTAGATTATTAGAACAACAAAACTCAAGAGCTGCTATTACCAGAAACCTGGAGAAATAAAGTCTGCCCTTCAAACTCAAAGTCACAAGTTTCAGAGTGTGATACTATGGATGTGTGTGGGAGTTTCCTTTGACTATGTCAGATCTCATCAGAAGCTACAGTAGGAGCATTAAATACTAGCTAAATGCAAATATATTCATATATATGAAATACATGGGCAGCAAGATGAATTTCACCTTTAGCTAGCACCAGCATTTCCAAAGGGACTAATGCCAAATGTAGTTGATATTCTATCAGATGTACTTAGGGCTTTAAAATATACCATACACTTACTAGCCACAGACCAACATGAAGGTTAAAAGTCCTCTGGAAATGCTGAGGCACACCCTAATGAGAAACCCAGTGCACCACACACACTTTTGTGGACTTACTGCATGCAGGAACAACAGAAAGAGTCCACCCTCCTCTGCAGATGGGGCAAAGGACAGGGGATAGTTTTCTCCTTTCCTCTCTCTCCATCCTGGAACATGGGAATTGCCAGACCCACACAGACCAATAGTCCATCTAGTTTGCTATCCTATCTGGCCAGTTTCCAATGGTTCAGAGAACAATGTTAAAACTCCCATAATGGAGAACTAAACACTACTGTGCCTACTAAGGAAGTTTCTTCCTGGCTTTAGTCAGTTAGTGGTTTCTGTAATGTCCTGAAGCATGAATTCATTTTTACTTTACCTGTTGTGTTCTTAATATGGGCATTAATACACAAGTTAACCGTAAAAAAGCTAAGGCTCCTTCCTTTGGGTGGGAGAAGGAAGTGAGCATATTCCATTCAAAGCTCAACTCTAATAATATCCACTTTAGTGTAATCATGGCTCTCTCTTTTTTAATGTACCTGGAACCTTATTTATTTTACCCGTGTTTCCAAAGCATGCTGCACTTTAACTTTGTCCAAGTGCATGACACAGTGCAGTGCCACGCCATGACCAGGGTACTTTCTATGCTAGAAGACAGAAATTTGGCTTTAACAACTAGGGAACTAATATGTAAGAACAAGGTCCCCTGATATGGATGCCTTTGCGGTGTCGTTAATCCCTCTAGCAGCTGCCTCCAGATGCCCCTCAAGTTACCAGGGGATTGGTGGGTGGATAAAATACAGAGGGAGGGAGGGTAGGAACGCAAGGATAATGGAAGTGAGAGTGGATGGGGGTCCGACTCCGAAGCGTAGGAGTGAGGCTCTAGGGGTGGAGGACGAGGGGTAGGTGGGGAGGGGCAGAAGTGAGGGGACAGATGGGGAGAGCAGGAGAAAGGCGGCGGGGCAGACGCAGAAGGCGGAGAGGGCCGGGGTAGATGGGGAGGGCCAGAGGTGAAGGGGCAGATGGAAAGGCCGGGGGGTGTCAGAAAGGGAAGGACCCGCCTCAGCTGGGCTAATGGTTGGGGGCAGATCCCTCCCCCGAGCTCTGCCACCCCCCTCGGCCTGGCCCGGGATTTACCCCGCGGTGCAGGGGGCGGCGTCCCCCGTGTCCCCAGCGCCAGGTCCCCCGCCCGGCTCCGAGAGGCGGGGCCCGGATCCCGCCCCGCACAGCGCGGGGGCTGCCAGTTCCCAGCAGCAGATTCCCCACCGTGCCGGGCTCCTCTCACTCCGGCGCCGACGCCCGCCGGGCCGCGCCTCCCACACCCACCAGCGCCGGCCGCGGCGCCCGGGCCCAGTCGGGAGCGAGCGGGGAGGAGCCGGGCTCCGTGCGGAAAGTGCCGCGGCGGATGCGCAGGCTGCGCCCCTCCCCCGGCCCGAGCGGATGAAAACAAACAGCGGCGATGGCGGCGGCGGTTGCGACCAGGGGGAGCCCGGGGCCCTAGGAGACCAGGACACGCCACAGCCCTGGGCACGGCCCCCGGGCACCCCCGGGCCCGGAGAGTGGGGCCCCCGCAGCACCGACATCCCCTGGGCCCTCGGGTGTGGGGAGCCTCGCTCCAGGCCTTGCGCCCCCCTGGGCCCGGCAGCGGGGACCCCTCGCTGGGCGCGTATCGGCTCCCGGCGCTCAGAGGCGGGGGCGCTCCCTCCCGGGCCGGGGGCGTAGACCAAGAGCCCGATCTCCGAGTTGCGCTGCCCCCAGGCCGGGCGCCGCGGTGGGCTCAGCCCGCTGGCAGTGAGAGCAACGCTAAAGGGGCTCGGGGCACAAGCGCTGTGAGAGCGGGACGGAGCCCACAGGCCAAGCTGTGAGGAACGTCCTGGAGCCCTGTACCTAGAGCTGGACCCTGAGGAGAGACCTTCGGTCGAGACTAGGACCAAGCTCTGACTGGGAAGAGAAGAGACCACAGAAGATACCACGGGCTAAAAAATTAGGGAGATCCTAAAACTCAAACAGCACCTAGTCTCCTGGCCCAACAAAAAAGCTAGTGAGGAGGATCCCTGAGGTCCAGTTGGGCTTGGCCATGCAAAGAGACTAGGCTCAACCAGCCCAGCCCCTGGTCCCCCGGCATGAGACCCAGAGCAATCGCCTCTGTCTCCTTCCTGCAGGTATGGTCGAAATGGAAGAAAGTACAGAAGGTAGACCCTGTGCCTTGGTACCCAGTCTGTGTGGCGCTTCTAAATGAAGTGTCAGTCCACTGTCTGCTTGGCATTCTGTGTACTGCAGGAGATGAGAGGGATCCTGGTGCGGGACCTCACTCAGACTAACTCTTGGATGGGGACTGAGTGAGAATCTTCTTCAGTTCATGAAGATTTTTGTTCAGAATTCTCTTATCACATAGTGTTACAAAGTGAATCTTCATCTGTTGAAACTAATTGTATAGATACATCTTTAGAGCATAAAGACTTTAGCAAAAAGCCCTAAATCACTTAAATCAGTAGTCTAGCATTGAGAGAGCTATATTATAGGTGTGGTATGGGAGAGCACTTCCATTCTTGAATCTTAAAAATCTCTTTTCAGTTTCTTGTAAACATGCTTAAAGTGTTTATTATTTGGGCTGAAACTTTTATGCTTGGTCACTCCAGAAGTGAGATTTTTGGAATGTTTGTTAACTTTAGTTGCAGCTAAACAGATTTACTGATAGGCAGAGAAATTGTCAGGTGCTTTTTGTTTACTTGAATGATTAACCTGACAGAATCTGAATGTTGACACTGCAATCAAACAGGCCTGACTTCCTGAGTCAGGTGATATGGGCCAGCTGAGGGAGATCTGGAGATCTAGGTATTGTTGTAGGCATGTATAAGCATTCGGAGTTTTTATTTAGGGTGAAAGTTGTACTTGGCTCCCTTACAGTGATAAAACTTCTTGTCTCTTTTGTATGCTTTTAAGAGCAGCAATGGTGAACTGAAGGCCCAAGGCTCAGGGCCCCAAGAGCATTGGGAAACCTGTGCTGGTGCTCTCACCCCACTCCCACTGTCCTCCTCAGGGCTGGAGCACACAAAATATAGTAGGCTGGGCCCTCCTAGGCTCTGGTGTGCAAGGGAAATGTGGGGACTGTCTTTCTCCTTCTCAGTCGGGGACCATGTCAGTGTGAAGTGGTTGTTGTCATTGTTGTTTTTTAATTTGTTTCTTGTGTGTGGCCCCTGACTGATTCCCTCCCCCCCCCCCCCCGTGGGTCAGTGGCTCTCAACCCAGAAAACGTTCCCTGCCCCTGAAGTTTAAAATGTCAACTAGTCACATCGTGCAACAAATAGTGGTATTGCAACTGTAAATGCTGGAGACCCAAGCGTTCCAGTTGTAGGGTAGTGTTGGTTATGAGTGCAAGAATTTGTAAAGAGGTCTATCTACCTTTTATTTCTTATCCATTCAGCTATAGTCATTCTCATTATATGCTAGGATTGGCTTTAAGACTCCTTTTCTGTTTACTTTCTTTATATGAGCTTCAAAAAGTGAATCATGCAGTTCAACAGTGCTGCCTGTGGACACGTTCTACATTAATATGTAGCCCCCTTACATACATACTACGGCTACGTCTACACTGGCATGATTTTCCGGAAATGCTTAAAAAGGAACAGTTTTCCGTTATAAGTATTTCCGGAAAAAGCGCATCTACATTGGCGGGATGCTTTTCTGGAAAAGCGTCCGTGCCAATGTAGACACGCTTTTCCGCAAAAAAGCCCCAATCGTCATTTTCGCGATCGGGGCTTTTTTGCGGAAAAGAAATCTGTGCTGTCTACACTGGCCCTTTTCTGGAACAGTTTTCCGGAAAAGGACTTTTGCCCGAACGGGAACAGCATAGTTTTTCCGGAAAAGCACCGATGATTTTACATTAGATCGTCAGTGCTTTTCCGGAAATTCAAGGGGCCAGTGTAGACAGCTGGCAAGTTATTCCGGAAAAGCGGCTGATTTTCTGGAATAAGTGGCCAGTGTAGACACAGCCTACAGGTATCCGCATACAGCTAGGCTGCTCAAATCAAAATAGAGTTCTGTATAATTTCCCTGGGTAGTCTGCTACAGTCTGTTCCATTATGAGCATTGGGTGCAGCAGTCAGGCTCTTCTTATTAGGTTGGCAGTAGGTCCCTTACTTGAACAGAGTTTAAGCAACTCGTATATAATGAAAAAGTGTTGAGATGTTATGCTGTTGAGTAGGTGCTAATATTATTTTAGCTCTACCCATCTCATTAGTACCCTCATAAGAAAGGGCATGGCATTAGCTAGAGAAGCAGGGTGTGGAGCTTGTCCTTTGAACAACTGCTTTTGACATACATTGTTTAATGCAAGAAGAGAGAGACTTAAATTACCACAACTTCATGAGCATGGATATTACAAGAAGGGAAGCTATTTGCAGGTACAAGCATATGGTTTAAACACTAGTTATATCACTGTTGCACATGGGTTAAAAGACAATCAAAGCAAATCTACATTTAAAATGCTGCATTGGTGCAGCTGGACTGATTTGGCACTTAAGCAAAGATATTCCCATGTCCATGGCAGAGCTTCTGTCAGTGCTGTTAATTCACTTCCATGAGGAACTCGCCTGACATCACTGTCTGCCCAGGGGTTTAGATTGGTATAACTACATTGCTAAAGGGTGTGGATTTCTAACTCCTCTAAGTGATGTAGTTATTAGGGATATGAAATTCCATTTAATTGGCTAACCAATATGTTTTACTAGTTAACCAATTAACGGAAGTGGGCTGGAGAGCCCCCTGCCCACGGCAGAACTGGAAATCCCTCCACCCCCTGCTATAGGCAAGGCCTGCTTCAGCCTGGCCAGATCAGCCACTGCCTGTATGCCCTCCTGTCTAGGCTGAAGCAGCCCCTGCCTGTGAGGGATTCTGGCCTGCTGTGGACAGAGGTGAGGACTGTTCTGAGATCCCAATCAGAGCAGCTCCTGCCTGCAGCGGGCTTCCCGTGGGGCTGGAGCAGCCCCCTGCCCACAGCATGGACTGCTCCAGTCCTGCCAGTTAGCCTTAACTGGTAAGCCAGTTAACCCTTTGCATCCCTAGTAGTTATACTGATCTAAGTCCATAATGGGTGGACAATAATTTTTGAATGGGCACCACTTCAGACATTTTTGAAGTGATTGCAGGCTGCCCCAGAAGAAACTGGGCCTTGAACAGAAGGGGGCGGGCCTTTAAATAGCAGGAGTTGAAAGGACTCGTAGCTCTCCAAGCATCATGTTAGCAGGGGATGGGAGCTTCAAGCCCTTTTAATTCTTGCTATTTAAAGGGCTTGTTGCTCCCAGCCTTGCTGATAGCATGTTCCCTGGGATTTGGGGACACTAGAGTACTTTTAACTGCTTTTATTTAAAGGGCTCATGCTTTCCCTGGGACTGTTGCCTGACAGCCACAGAAAAGGTGCAAGTTCTTTAAATAGAAGTAGTTGAAAGTCTCATGTATCCCTGGCTCCCAGGAAATGGGCTAGCATGGGGCTGGGAGCCCTTTCAGTTGCTTCTATTTAAAGGGCTTGTGCCTGCTGGGT
The DNA here is from genome assembly GCF_049634645.1 of Pelodiscus sinensis. NCBI lineage: Eukaryota > Metazoa > Chordata > Testudines > Trionychidae > Pelodiscus > Pelodiscus sinensis. Next base: position 84,315,643 of record NC_134714.1, read on the forward strand.
GGGTGCCAGGCAATGTAGTCACCCGGCAGGTGCAAGCCCTTTAAATAGAAGCAATTAAAAGGGCTCCCAGCACCACTAGCGCATTGCCAGGGAGCCAGGACTTACGCACCCTTTTAACTGCTTCTATTTAAAGGGCTCGTACCTTCCCCGCACCCGTCAGGCAAAGTGTGAGCCCCTTAAATAGAAGCAGTTGAAAAGATTTGCACGTTCCAGCTCCTGGGCAACATAGTAGTCACAGGGCTGGGAGCTACGAGTCCTTTCAACTGCTATTTAAAGGGCTCATGCTTTCATTGCGGCTGCTAGGCAAAGTGTTGCCTGACAGGTGTGGGGAAGGCACAAGCTCTTTAAATACAAGCAGTTAAGAGCTTGCAGGTTTCTTGTTCCCAGGCAGTAGGCTAAGGGGCGGGGCCTGGAACTGCCAAGTGGGCCGGATCAAAGCCCTAAGTGGGCCGGATCAAAGTCCTAAGTGGGCCGGATCTGGCCCACTGAGAGGCTTTTGCCCACCGCTGGTCTATAATGTTGTCTTGGGGTAAGATACTTAATTTGTGTTATGACTCCCCTTCCCACAGTTAGCTTCAGTCAAGTGACAGTCTTCTGGAGCTAAATTTTTGTGCAGTGTTGCTGTGTGCTCTTAAACTGCCCATGTTTCCCACCCCAGCAGTGACTGCATTTCAGTGATAGGCAAGATGTTCCATAAATATCATTTATATAATAAGCTTTTTCTAGAAATGCAAATGTATTTCACAGCAGAAATACTTTGCACGTTTTCAGAGTTTCAAGCCCAAAGCAGTTTTTAAATCTCTTCATTTCTGGTGCGTCGTTCGTAGATCCCATCACACAAGGAGATTTGTGGGGTTCTCTCCTCACCTTGGTAAAACGTATCCTACAGTTAGTTGTAGCTAAACCTGCAACCAAGAGAACATTACTAATAAGGCTAAAACTGAACATGGCTTTCATCACTTAAGCAAGAGGCCAGTAGTGTAGCCAGCAGGCTGGATTTTATTTAAATCAAAGTGATTTAAATCACTAGTCAGGAAGACTCAAATTAATCATGGTTTTCTACATAAAAGTATATTCTTATTGGTTGTCATAACCTTAACACACATTCTTCACAACTCATAGATGTAGGTTTCATTTTTAGAAGGTACACACTGTACGTTTTTAAACGGTGATTCATTTTGAAAACTTTTCAGATTAGTTTTACAGCTATATCAGAAAATGAATTATTGTTTGGTTATTACATTTAACAAAGGTAATTGAAGTAGTTATTTATGAAGTCATTAGGAGGTGAACTTCTCCAATTCAGCAAGTTAATCATTAATATTTGTAGGATTTTCTTGCCATGCTGTATGAGGAGGAGAATATCACCAGACAGACATTTTACATTGTTTTATTTAAATAAAGCAACAACATTATTTATTCTGGATTTTTTTTTCTTCAACAGCAAACATAATATTTTAACAAAGCACGCATATGAATTTTTAAATATAATTAAAAATATTTACGCTTTTTAAAATCAAGTTTGTTTTTGTTAAAATTGTTTTTGTTTAAAATAGTTACAATAATTTTTAAAACAAAAATTAAATTGACTGTGTCAGCCAGGTCAACATGAAAAACTTAAAATATTGGCTTCTATTCATTGAACTTTTTTGAAACTGTACTTTTAGAGAGAAAGGTAAAGAATTGTCTCTGTGTACACAAATTTGCAAAGGGACAATAGGGCTCAGGTCTGTTATTTTTCTCCTCTCTATTTTAAAACATTTTTGCTGTTAACAGCAAAAATATCTCTGGGGAGACAAATTCACAGTTTGAGAACTGCAAAACTAAATATCTCTAATCTTATCTTCTAAACTGAGCACTGAGTCCTATTGGGTAGATAGAAAGATTAACCTAAATAACTTGTACAGAAGACTCTAGAACCTCATAAAATGGGATCCCTAATTCATTAACTATTGGAATTCCCTTACAAAATGTTTCTTAAACATTACATGAATCTACTGTCTTATATTATGGAATTAATATTTATAATCCCTATTCCATGATGAGATATCTTTGAGCTATAATATATCTTAATTAAAACAATCTTTAGAAGGGCGTTTTCCTCAAAAAGCATTTTATTAAAAAAAAATCCAATATAAATTTGGAAAAAAAATCTGTTAGTTAGTTAACTCCACCCTGGTATCCAGACTCCATTTTCTTCAGAGGCAGAGCTGCTATTATGTTTTATGTATGACTTCAGTACCTACTAATAATAAAGCTGAGACATTTATTTGAGGCTCCAGTCCCAGCAGGCCTTGTTTGTTATTTCAGTATTATGAATTTAATGGTTTAAGTGGCCTATGATCTGAAATTTAGGTTGTCACAATTAATTACCCTCTATATAGGACCAGAAGTTCTTTCTTCAGTAATGGAGCTGAAAAATCAAAAATAACTTATCATTGTTGTAATTTTAACCCTTCTTTGTATTCCTTTTTTCCCCCCGGCCTTCTTCGTATTGACATCATCTGTTAGTCACATAATTTTAAACCCTGGTCCTGTATGTCAGACCTCTGGCAGGCTGTGGCTTTTGATGTTTGAGTTCTTATGTTGGTCTCTATTGGATGTGGACACTTACTGCTAATGCTGTATGATGGTTGGATGGGGTGTGGCAGGTTGATTTCTTCCTAGGCATTCTCCTTTTCCACTACTGCTCCACTTTCTGGTGGGAGGGAGAGCTAGAGAGAGAGAAAGAGCTAGCTGGCTTAGTAACAGGGAGACTTTCAGGGTTGAGTGAGGGATTTTCCCCTTGTGTTGGGCTCTCATAGTCCAGATCCTTATATTTTCCCCCAGTTAGGTTCCCCAAAGGATAGAGCTTCTGTAGTTGTCCCTCTTTAGGCTTGTTAAGGGACAACTGGCCAGGCCCACCTTCTCCACAAGTTTCCAGTCCAAGGCCTAATGGTGATCAGGTAAGTGCTGCACCCTGGGGTGCTGGGCACTTGCTTCCCTGGATCACTTCATACCTCCCCCCTTTACCCACCGAGTAAAGGAAAGGATTGAACATAAAGATACTCTTTCAGAGTCACCCATCCCGTTTTTCCAGGCTTGGTCAGGCCACCATAGCCAGGTTTCAGGCAGCAAGAGCATCTGTAATGCTGCTTCCCAAGACCTCCAAATGTCCATTCACTTCCACTATATGCTTGACAACGAGTTACTCTGCTTCCTCTGTTTACTCCTGCTCCAGCCTGGGCAAACTTTGCAGACCTCAAGCAGCTCCAGAATCCCTTTCTCTCCAGTGTGGGGGTTTTTGTTTTTGTTTGGGGTTTTTTGAAGCACCTGCTCCAAATCCCAAGATCCAAGAAGAGTGTTTGAAATAGGGATGTGAACAACTAGTTGACTATCCAATAAGCAAATGCTTATCAGATAGTTGACACACTAGATGACTAGCCAGTCACACCCACCCCCCTTGCTGCCTCTATCAGAAAGAGGCAGCGGAGGTGAGGGGGTGCTTCAAAGCAGCAATGCCGTGTGGAGTTCAGGGTCAGCTGGGGACTTCCCTGCGGACCCCAGGCTCCATGGGCGCTGCCTCTTTCAAACACCATATGGAGCACAGGGCCATCGGGGGACTACTTGAGTCCCCCACCGGCCTCATGCTCTCTGCAGTGCTTTCGCCTTTGAAGTGTAGCAACAGCCCTGGGACTGTTGCTACACTTCAAAGGTGGAGGCACCCTTATTGACTGATTGAATAGAATCTAAATTTATCATCCCTAGTTTGAAGGTTTTATTTCCATCTCTGTTCTGTGTTTCAGATTTTCATATGCAATGGACACCGATCTCAGCTCCCAGGACAGGAAGGACCTGGACAAGTTCATCAAATTTTTTGCTCTGAAGGTAATTTCTGTGTCTTGTTGTTGGAATTTTAGTAGGAACCCTCTCCTCTGAATTCATCTTCATTTATACTAAAGTTAAACCACAACTCCCTGGATAGTTACCAGCTGGTATGTCTGTTAATAACCAAGTTGAGAAGAAAAGGGCTGTTTTTCAGTAAAATTGTCGTGCTGAAAACCTAATTGTGGGTCCTGAATGATCTTGTTAGCTCTGTGCCACTTTCCCCTGTGAAATTGACTAGATGTGACTTTCATTAATCAGTCTGGACAAGTTTAAGTCTTTTGTGTAAGTAGTGTTTCCAGTTGAGTCCTGATCTTCCCTTTCTGTCCATTTAAGGTTCTTATACAGTATCCAAAATAATAACAGCAAAATATTTTTGTCACACTTTCACGGGTAACTAAAAATTGAAACTCCCAACTCCAAGTAGTTCTGTGTCTGGATTAGGTAGGTAGATTATGCAGTGATGGGTGTGCTATAAGTGCATCAACCAGTAAAGTTCCAGGATGAAGATCCATAGTTTTTGTAGAATTGATTCAAGTGCTTCAGCCACTGATTATGAAATGGCTTCAGTAATTCCTTATTATTGTTAGAGACGTGGTCAAATTAAAAGCATGCTTTTGTCCAAAACATGTTTACTTGCTGCTCTTGTAACACCTTACGTGACTGTAGTGGAAGAAGATTAGTAAACCCCAGTGATCCTGAATTCTGAGCTCTGCTTAATCTTTTCCCAAAAGTGAGGCCATTTAACTGGTGTTCAACTGCCCTGAATTGGCCTGCAATCAAAGCTGAGGTACCTAGATATCCTTGAAGTCAGTGAGCATCTTTGGCTTTCTCTTTCAGACTGTACAAGTGATTGTCCAGGCCCGACTTGGAGAGAAAATCTGTACTCGATCATCTTCCTCCCCAACAGGCTCTGACTGGGTAAAGTCATGTTACTTAAAGCATCCCATATTTCTCTCATCTACTTTATTATGCTGATAATATGGGGAACGCTTTCAAGTAGGCTATAAAAACAGCATTGTACAATGTGTTGATTTTACATCTCGGCATGTACAGTACCACCCTCACCTTTTCCTGGGTTGAGAGTTTGTATTTTTCACCAGCCACTTCTGTCAGATGACTGAAGCTCTGAAAGAGGGTCTTTCTCTCTTTATTCAGAGGTTTGTGGCTCTGACAAAGGACCTCATAAGAGGTGAGGTGTGTATATATAAAGGTAAAGGAGTGTCTGTGGGGAGGGGAGGGGGAAGGCTTCTTGAATTCTCCCTGGGTGCAAACAAAAACTAAGCGAGGAGAGTCTTTCCTTGGTATACAATGTACAAGAATTTAATTAGGTCCAAAACAAATGTTTGACTTAAATGTTTCGTATTTACTAATAATCTGGGATTTGCCTGTGCTAGACTTGAGATTCACTTACTCAGTATCTGGGTCTTACAAATCCTTATGAAGGCAAAACATTCAGCAAGTGGTGATCAGATCACCCCTAGCCCTCTCCCCAGAATGCTTTCTAAGGCTTCATCAAAACTTGTATTTTATATACCTCTCTTTTCTTTCCCAACTGCCTTGCCAAGCTCCTAACCTAAATCAAAGCAAGTAATGTCTCTGCTGCTATGGCTTGAACAATTGCAAACTCCACTGATGTCATGCATATCCATAGATGCTCCTTGGTATTGTATGATAACTCCCACCATGGAGCATTTCCCAATGTATCTGTATCGCTCTGAATATTTCTACTGTCCTGTCTGAAGGTCAACAAATGTTCTGGGTGCCCCCTTATTAAGGCCTGCACGTTTAAATGCAATGGTGGTATGACTCTTTTCAGTTGTACCACAGTGTCTAAGTTAGCATTAGTCTGAGGGTCATCAGCTGGTACATTGTGGCTCTCATGCTGGGCAACTGGAAAAGGTGGGCAAGTTTTTTTGGAACTAAGAACATTGGCCAGTTATAACATGCTTGTGTCCTGTATTGGTAGCATCCAACCCATGTGGTTACACCATATTTATCATCTTCAGCCTTTGCAACCTTGGCTTGACTTTGTCCCCATTACCTCAGCTGTGCTGTATAGTACAATTTCAGGTTTTTTCATCCATAGTGAACTTATAAGCCAGCAATGTAGTACGTCACCCTGACATAACTAAGTGCCATGTCTCTTAGCATTTCCAGTCTCCCCCACCCATCTATCTCACATGTTCCTTTAAAGTTTAAAGTGTAACCTGCCATGATTGGTTCTAGCATACCTAAGGAATGGACACTACTCTCTCAATACCTTGCTTAATCTTGTGGCCTCTGGTACTGTTAGTACCGTAGGTAGAGCCTTGCACAAATACAAAATTTGTGTCCACGTCTGCAAAAATGATCCGCAGATAGCCACATCCATGAATGTGGATATCCACAAATTTGCAGGGTTTGAGATACAAAATTTAAATCTGCATCTATATCTATAAAAAAATGAGCCGTGGATAGGAAGGATCCATGTTTCATGAAGCTTGCATCTTTTTTCAGCATAATAGATCCTTGAGTAGCACCTGGATCGTACATCAATATATATAGGTTTTACTTTTGTCTGTTTTTCCAGCATCTTATTTTTTATGAACTAGCAACCCCCTCCCTCACTGAACAGGTACAATATAATATGTTAGGGTGGTTCATAATTTATAAAACATTTCAGAGTTAAATATACAACAGAATGAGGATAAGGGAAGGATTTAAGGATGTTCAATTTGCTAGAACAAAATGACAATAGTTTACGGAAGTGAAAGCAGCAATCGATTAAATGGAAAAATTAACTTTTCTGATTTCCCCCCTCCCCTCAATTCTGAGATGTCTATATGATTCCATGCAGATGTTCTGAGTGCCTCAACTCCTGTTACTATATATCTCTTCCCTGACATTCTCACTTCTCAGGCCACCAAATTTTTGTCCATTGACTGTCTGAAATTTTGCACTGCCTTTGCTATTATACACATATAGAAGCATGCATATTTTGCATGACAAAGCTCCAGGGGTGAAGTAAAATTGGTTTAAATTCAATACTACAGGTATCATTTGGGTACATAGTCAGATGTTCACAATTTGTTACTAGTCCATTGTCAGGTTCTGCTTCTGTTCTGTGCCTGGGTCCTCCACTTGCTTCAGTCCTGGAGTAGAAGGCATTGCTACTCCAGTATATTCAGGAGGGCTAGTGATATTTTGGCCATCCTTAATCCCATTCAGAGAGAAGGTTGAAGACTGTCACATTCCTGATATGGTAGGTAGACTCATTGGCAGTAGTTTGATAAGTTGCTAAAGTAACTCTAATATTACTCATGTGCTAACTGCATGCTATGAAACTGTTCCTGGTCTCTTTAGCCCTGTGGGATGTGCTGCCAAACCCTAGTGTCAATTTTGTAAAATTCTCTCCCAGTTCCCTCTAGTGAGATGACAAAATTCAACCTGCTCTAGTTTTCAGAAGTCACTTCAACACTTCCTCTGTGCCAGTGCTTCTGGAACGAGAGCCTTTTTCTTTCAGTATTGCTGATACCTCCTCTATTGCAAGGTTTTTAACCTTCACCTCTGAACAGTACCACCCTGATTGTTGTGGACTCTGGACATGATTATACGTTTCGCTGGAACAGGCACCATAAGGGCCGCTTTAGTATCCACTAAAGAAAAAGTGGATTATAAGGTGGTGCAACCTCCTTCTACAGTACAATACTGTGCACATTAATGCTTCCACCTTCCAGAAATTCTACTTTCTGATTAAAAGCACCTGTTAGATCTGTATTCTCCAGTTGCACTGCCTCTAGCTGTGGTTGCAGAACACCATTCGACTCCCATTCCTGAGCTTTCTCAATCGAAGTTCATAGCTCAGTGACATTGTCTATCAGTTCTTGTGTCTCACCTTTCTGCATCTTGCGTTTTATATTTTCTGAAATCCAGTTTCAGCGCTTCATTTTGTTTCACAAAAGCACTGGTGGTCACTATCTCACTCTGAACAACTGTTTCTTTTACCCTTTTTGTTGCTGAAAAAGTTGCTTTCAAGCACATTAGCCACCACTTAAACATTCTCAAAAGTCAGAATTTGCTTAATCTCCTTTACTGGATCCCTACTATGTCTTGACTACGTAGTTCTCCAGCAACTCCACTGTCCCTTAAAAACCACTTTAAACCACTCTGTATTCTTAGGTCATAGTCCCTGGGACATTGGCTGTCAGCCCAATCTACATACGGCTTAGCTTGCCAGACCGTTGGCATGAGATTCACTTACTCAGTAGATGGGCATAACAAATCTTTATTAAGGCAAAATATTCAGTGCATGGTGGACAGTTACTTATAAGTGGGAGGCTCATCAGGACACTCTCATCACAGTCACCTCTACCACCGGTCATTATAGCTTCAACCTTCCTATATGACACACATTTATGGGTAACTTTGTTATCTTTTCATATCCATGTATTTTAGTTTTTCATTTTCGTGTTAACTCCCTTCCTCCCTCCACCATCAATACAAGGTTAGTGTTAGTTAAAATGAGTCTTTTCTAGCTTTTTATTTATTTTATCTTTTTTTCCCCCCTCACATATATGTTTACAATTTCTTATCCATGCACAATTCTACTATGCTTACGCAGTTAAATGTTATCAGACCAACTTCTTAAAATTAACAGTAGGTTTCTGTGACCTTTAAATGTATTTACCCCTATAGTCTGTTCTGTAAGTATTTCAGGGGCACCTCTTTAATCTGTTGTGTTGCATGGTTGCTGTTACTTGAGTCTGTCTGCAGTGTGCCACTGGACAGGTTTTTCCAAAGGAATCTGAAAAATAAAATAACTTATTTCATTTTGCAGTTCAATTTGGCAATCAAAGATATACCAGAGGTTACTCATGAAGCAAAGAAAGCCCTTGCAGGACAGCTACCTGCTGTTGGACGGTCTATGTGTGTGGAGATCTCTCTCAAAACCTCTGAGGTAAGAACACAGTCAGTAGCTTATTTTGAGTCAATTTCAAAATAGCTTATTTCGAAATTTGGCGCTGTCTACACAGCACTTATTTCAAAATAAATTGCTAGTCTGAAACATCCCTTACTCCTCATGGAATGAGGTTTACAGGGATGTCGGAATAGTGAGCCCATTATATTTCGAAATCATGGGCACGCTCAAAAGATGCGGAATAGCTATTTCGGTATACCCAAAATAGCGCTGCAGTGTAGACGTAGCCTAAATGACCTGCCTTAGATTTTATTCTCTTACCCAAGGCCATGTAAAACCTCTAGTTCGGTAGTATGCCACTGAAAACGAACATTCAGGCAGTCCCCGGGTTACGTACAAGATAGGGACTATAGGTTTGTTCTTAAGTTGAATTTGTATGTAAGTCGGAACTGGCTCCAGATTCAGCTGCTGCCACTGAAACTGACCAGGGGCTGACTACAGGAAGCCCGAGGCAGAGTTGCTCTGCCCCCAGCTTCCTGGAATCAGCCTGATCAGTTTCAACAGCTGCTGAATCTGGAGCCTGGGACAGAACAGCTGGGGCGCTGCCCGGTGGGTTCCCACAGGACCAACCCGGCAGCACCCCAGCTGCTCTACCCGAGGCGTCCTGCAACAAAAGCCTGGTCTGCTGCGGGGGGGGGGGGGGGGGGAGGGCACTAGCTGTGCCCCCTCCCCCCCAGCACACCAGGGAGACCCGAGCAAAGCCACACAGGCGGAGGGACCCTGCCGCCCGTGTGGCTTTGCTCCTTTGCCCCCGAGGAAAGCTGCACAGGCGGCAGGATGTGCGGCTTTGCTCCTGTCTCCCTGGTCTGCTGGGGGGGTCCAGCAAAGTTGCTGGACCCCCCCAGCAGACCAGGGACACCCGAGCAAAGCCGCCCAGGCGGCGGGGGTCCCGCTGCCTGGGCGGCTTTGCTCCCGGGCAAATGAGCAAAGCCGCCCAGGTGGCGGCTTTGCTCGGGTGTCCCTGGTCTGCTGGGGGGGTCCAACAGCTTTGCTGGACACCCCCCCCCCAACAGACCCGGGAGACCGGGAGAAGCTTTTCTCACCCCGGAGGACACGGGTGGCGACCTGCCTCCCGTGAGCTCCGGGGCAAGAAAAGCCTCGTTCATAAGTCAGATCCGCGTAAGTCGGGGACTGCCTGTACTTAATAACAAAAGGGAAATCTCACTGCAAATTAGTGAAGCCAAATGCTTAGGAGTAGGAGAGCTGCAAAATCCGCTTATTAGCTCACCTTGAGAGCTAAGTCATTCTGATGTAAGCATGTCCTGAGTACAGCCTCGTTCCTGCTTTTTATGGGGCTCCCTTGTCCCATAGTGAGCCTTTTTTAGGTCTTGCTGTTGCTAGCACATGCATATAATAAGGAAACAATGACCATCTGTTTAAAGACTTGAGAGCCAGGAAAAATACATTCCCTTATAGCTACATTGCTGTAACTGATTCTTTGAGAGATGCAAAAGAGCTTGTTTTAAATGAATGATATTCCTGATATTTCTGTGATGCAGGGAGATTCCATGGAGCTGGAAATCTGGTGTCTAGAAATGAATGAAAAGTAAGTGTGTGTTCATGGGGCTTTGTTTGTTTGTTTTAAATTAAATGAGCAATTTTTTCCGAGCTGGCTGAACGATTGAGCACACAGGGGACCTGACTTGCAACTGAAAAGCTGAGGGGAAGAATTCAACAGCATTCTAAGAAGCTGCCAAGGGCAAATCAGAAGTTATTCCAGACAGGTTCACATGAGGGGCCTTTAACTAGCAATTGGAGCTGGCAAGCTCTGCTGCAGTGTCCTGTGCTGTCTTTCTTGCCCCCTAATATATACATCACAGTGAGCAACATCGTGGAGGGAATGGAAAGACCATGGAGAAGGAGAAAAAAGACAAAATATTCTCTTTTCAAGTGCAGTGAGATTTGTAATAAGCCCTCTGGGATCCCAGTATTGTACACCTTACACTGATTTTCAAGATCTGTGTATAAAGGAATTTGGAGGCAAAGCTGGCATTTCAGTCCTGCTTTGTACTTTCTATCAGTTACGTCAAAGGAAAACACTGTCATCTGCTTTTCATAGCTTTTGCTTTTTGTATTCTTTGTTTCTCCCAGCCTCTCCAAACCTGAGACGTAACAAAGGAATGTAAGATTTGTCTGACCATATTAGATCATTGGTCCTTCAAGTCAGACATACCTCTCCCAATGCTTCAGCGGCAAAGCCCTCCCCCCATACGCAATGCACTTCTCCTGCTGTTCACTGTATGTCGGAGAAGAGGATTAGAAATTAATTCTTTCTTGGTCCCTTGTGGCAATCAACGTGCCCTCAAGCCTAAGATTCAATTTCCCAGGAACAACCAATGTTAATCATCTTAATATTACCTCTGTCTAATACAAGACCCTATGCCTTCTACAGCAGTGAGTTCTACAGAATCACTGTTTACTGTGTGTTTTGGACTGGAAGAAGAGTTTTGGCCTGCTAGCCCAGAGAAACAGATTACTATCTTGATGCTTTATTTCATGAGTGTCACTCTAAAGTAGCATTTCTCAGATGCAGCCACAAGGGGATTTTATTGTGGCCACAGCTTCCTGGGCAGTAACTAGGGGAATGAAAAGGGAGAAAGCAGTGGCCCCACTCCCAAGATCATAAGCAGGGGTTGGACTTGGCCCCCCATTTGGAGCCACAAATGTCAAAGGAGCAAGCAACTAGTGATTTCCCCAACTTCTGGGTATGGTGAGGTTCTGGCTTTGGACTTGAGCCTTTGACTGGAAGGCAGCAGGTTCCAGCCCTGGACTGTAGCTGCTAATATTGGTCCTTGGGTCAGCACCTGTCACATCATCCCTGCTGTCTCCCTGGCCCCCCATCCAGAGCTGTCCTGTCCATAGGATGGTTTTGGGCAACCGCCCCAGGCCCTGTGCTTTGGGAAGCCCTGTGCTTCAGGGGGACATGGAAGAATGGAGGCCTAGTGCCAACATCAGATATCAGGCCCTCTTCTGCACTCACCAGTGGTGGCAGGAAGCAAAGCAACCTGGCCATAGCCTGCTCCACTCTGCTGGCTTCCAGCGTAGCTTAGGAGAGTGGGCTTGAGGGAAGGGGTGGCATGGAGGTGGGGAAGGATCTGGGGTGGAGAGGTTGTCCTGGGCTCCACACTTCACTTGGGACAGCCCTTCCCCTGGCCATGCTGTCTCCCTACCCACCTCCCCATCCAGGGCTTAATTTATCTCCTGGCTTGTTAGGCCATTTGTGTGGGTGTTTGTTAATATCACTTTTCACCGCTTCCCAGTGATATTAACAGACATACAAATATTATTTTTTGCAACAACAGATTTACTAGCTAGCAATTTAGGGAAAAAGGGCAACTGAAAAGCAATAGTACAACAAAAGACAAACACTTTAGTTAGGTTCAGCAGTAGAGACAACTGTACATTATTTTTATCATTGAGACTGCAAAACCTCTGCATAAGTAACAATAATTTGGACACGTATATGTGCATATTTATCTGTTTTTCCTAAAGTTAATTAAGCATTTTAGGAAAAAGTGTTGGAGTGGCCACCAGCAGGAGTGCAGCCACCAAAAAAATTGTTGAGAACCCCTGCTCTGAAGCAAGTACGGGTGGGACCTCCCTCGTTCGGCACCCTTGGGACCTGAGTGGTCCCAGATGAGGGAATTTGCTGGACATGGGTAGGTCCCCTGCCACTGGTCTTTTCAGCCTGCCACCCTTCCCCACTTCCAGCTGGGTGACAGCTGCCCTGACCTCACTGCCAGAACAGCTGCCCCAACCCCACTGCTGGCACAGTGGCATGCAGCCCTAGCCCTGCTAGAGCAGCACTGGCCCAACTACTGGGCAGCATGTGACCCTAGCTGAGCTGCCCTCATCCCAGCTGGGTTGCCATGTCCCAGGCTCCACTGCTGCAGCCTAGCTGAGCTGTCCCTACACCACTACCACCACTGGGCTGCTGAGGCTCTGGCTCTGTTACCACCAGCCTCACTGTATGCAGGATTCTCAGCTGTTGGCCCTCCTGCCCCGGGGATCTCTCATCCAGGGACAGCTGTGGTCCTGCTGGACCATAGATGTTGCTGTACCAGAGAGTTCCGGTTTAGGGGTGTGTAAACTCTATTTGATTGTTGGCCCAACCCCTTTTGGTATATATTTGTATTGTTTGACTGGAAATATTGGACTAACTGCTTCGATGTGCTCTCTAGGTGTGACAAAGAAATCAAAGTTTCCTACACTGTGTACAATAGGCTGTCTCTGTTGCTGAAGTCTTTGCTTGCTATAACCAGGGTGACTCCAGCCTACAGACTTTCGAGGAAACAGGGCCATGAATATGTAATACTGTACAGGTAATGTAGACTAATATTTCGTGTCTGAACTGAAACAGTAGTAGACTTTTAGGCATACAAAATGCAGCTACTTGATTGGAATTTGACCAGAACACTTATACCAACATCTGTAAACTTGCAAAAATCGGCATATAATGATCCCAAATATACGTATTCCAAGTGGTTAGGATTTCAGTGTTATATTTCATTTGTAGGACAGCACCTCCAGCTTCAGCTCAGTAACCTACCTTGGGATGCTGGGGAACAGATTTAAAATTGTGTGCAAAAATGTATGTAATTGCATACTTGACTCCCTCCACCCCACTTCCATTTCCCTGACATTCCCAGTCTTCCCTTAGGGGGGAAAAAAAATCTTTGTTTCCAAGCCACCTACATTTTTTTTCTGAAGAAACTTTCTCTTTCCATAGACTATTGCCCACAATGATATAGACCAATGTTTCCCAAATGGTGTTCCGTGGAACCCTGGGGTTCTGCGAAGTGGAAATAAGTGTTCCGTGAGAAAATTCCATTACAATAACATTTTATGATTTAAAATAATAATTATTTAAGCATTTATGAATTGTGTTGAAAACAACTTTCATTTGTGTTGATCTCATGACCTTGTTTAGCTTTTGTTTATTATTATCCTTACTTACTTACTTGTGGTCTACTTTCAGCTCCATATATTATTATTAGGGGTTCCACAAATTTCTTTAGAGTTTAAAAGGGTTCCGTGGCCAAATAAAATTAGGAAACACTGCTATAGACCATGATCAACAATTTCTTCAGTTTTGTGCATATTATACAGCCCACTTTTTTTTATTAGGTTAACTTATTATTTAAGAAACAATGACTTGCTAACACTAAAAAAAGACTACTTCACTTTATAACTGTGGCAGATAGTATCTTCAGTTTTTTTGAATATATGTCATAAACCCATAGTTTTTGCCATACCTTTGCAAGCTTCATGATCAAACTTTTAAATTCTCCTTCTTAAGGGTATCTTAATATCCACTTCCACATGATATCTTTATCATCCATCTAATTTCCAGGTATTCCGAGGTCCGAGGTGAATGAGAATCCATGCTGTTGTTACACAGATACCTGCTTGCATTATTCCCATAGTTAGGAATTTCACTTACGTCATTTCTATTTTCCAAACTCCCTGTTCTGATTTATCTGATTCCTTGTCAGGCATTATGATAAATTGCAGCTGGTCACACACTTCATACTCACGTCCATGCCAACATTATGCCATGAGGTCAGCTGTAAGAATGGTCACATAATTTGATGGCTTTTTAGATTTCTGGATTCCAAGACTAGGAACACAGAAGGATGTTTCCACTCTATACATGCTGTCCTCTTTTGATCTGTCTGCATAGACTTGGCAAAGCTGGCCTAATTTTTCATAAATAAATTCAAAAATGTGATTTGCCACAATGTGTGGGAATTTTTTTCTTCTATTGTTTAAAAAGTACAATTCCAAGTCCACAAATGGGGAATAATTATTTAGCTGTAATTTGATTGCCCATGATTTAAAAAAAATTAGTTGTTTCAATTTTTCTTCTTTTTACATATCTCCTATACTCATTTTTACCCTGCTAGTATGAATAAATCTGTATCAATCCATATAACTTGTCTACTTAGTTCCAAGCAATTCTCATAAATCTTGTGTGCTTGTTTTCATTATTACCTTTTACATTTGCTTGAAAGGTTAGATCTAATAGTTTCTTCCTTAGATTTATAGGTGCTTCTTCGATGGCTAGTTGCTGTGCACACACTGAGATGATCACTGGACCACATGTCAATTACAGAGCTTGGGCCTGCAGCAGTTCCAGGTGTTTTAGAACTGTTTTTGACCCAAAAATTTGGCATCTGGTGTCTGAAACTGGTCTTTATCATCAATACCTTCTTATCTGCACCCCATTTGTTTCCAGCTACACTTGAATCCATCCTACTTGGACATTCTTATATGATGGCTATGTGACCTTTCCAAGTTAACTTAGCAAACACTAATCCTAAGAACATAAACTTTTCATCTGAACTTTTTCAGCATTAAGAAATAAGTCCCAGGCTTATTTCATCCAGGTTAAAAGCATTTCCTTAGTTTTTGTATGTGAGAATTTAAATCACCAGTCATTTCCCCGCTTTGAAATTCTCTAGAGTGCCTCACTTTTCTTTTCCATGTCTACTTGAAGTCTTTTCTGCTTATTCCATATAGTACAGTTTAGGAATGTAAGTGAATAGTTGAGAACCCTAGGCTTATCAGGTAATTGGGTAGTCAAGTCGACTACTCGCATTCCCTCCCCCCCCCTTGTGGTTTAAAGTAAAAGGTTCGGAAATGTGGCTAGCCCCAGGGAGGTGCAGAAACAGGCAAACTATTACCAAATATCTTTTAAACTTTTATTAAAGGGCTTCTACGTATAAATTATTATTTTATCAATTTCTTACATACGTAGGCACTAAATAATTATTAGACTGTCCAATAAGCAAAATGCAATACAGTAAAGAAAATTCCTTGAGGTTTTTCTAAATCCCAATAGTTGTTAACAAGGGACCAGGGATTATTAACAGTTACATTTACATCAGTGTTACTTATAAGACTAATCATTTATCTAAAACTTAACACTACTACTTAACAATACCTCTAAACAATTTCAGATAACAATACTTACATTTAACAGACACACAAACTACAACAACAACATATTTGGTATTCGTTATGTTTGGTATACGTTACGCTCTACAGGAACTCGTTTGGTTCGGTGAGCGGGAGGTGGCCCTCGGGTGATGAGTCCTCGGACCTGGCTCATATTCCGCCATCCAATGTTTATTCGGGATTCCTCAATTTGATACAGGAGGGGTTGCTGTTTTATAGAGAGAGCTTTTGCGCACTTTTTGTGATAGGCTAGCAGGCCCTGTCTGTTAAGTGACAGGAATAAGGGGGTGAGATGGTTTCCTGTTTTTCCTTTTCTGCCTTATCGGGCATGGCACAGTCGGCACAACCAGCACAAACTTTACATGAACTTTTTGGGTCTGGTTTTGGTTCCTGTTTGTCGCTGATCTTTAAGTTACATAGTGTAAGGGTTTTTCATCAAGGGGAAGTTGACCTTTTGCTTGGATGGCAATACGCACGAGGGGCTTGGCCAGCAAAGAGCCTGCTTCCACACCCCTCTTCCCGTTACCTCTGTATCAGAGGCAGCAAAGGGAAGTGGGGGGAAAAGCAGGAGCCGTTGCTGGGGGGAAGCTGATTTAAAAGCCGGTTCCCCCCAGCACTATGTCCACAGTGCCGCCTTCCCCCGCCCCCCCGTGCTGTTGCCTCTATCAGAGGCAGCAGTGGGGGGGACAGGGGAGGCTGCCACAAAGCAGCCTCTGTCTGCGGCAGGCCAAGGCTCGTTGCAAGCAGAGGCTGCTCCACATCCCGTGGAAGCAGCCCCTGTTTGCACGGGGTCCCACTCCCCACTGGAACCCCCCCCCATGGACAGGGGCTGCTGGACCCTGCACAAGCTGAGACTGAGCAAGGCTGGCTCAGTCCCAGATCACGTCGGGTGCTGGAACTAACTCCTCTACAACTCTGCATTTTAAATGTAGGAGGAGCTGGGCTGCCTGTGTTCACAACTCCTACTACGTTTGAACTGCAGAGCGGCAGATGTAGCTCCAGGACCCGGTATGAGCAGGGACTGAGCACCTTCCCTTATCGACTAATCATGTAGTCGATGTAAATTGTATCGACTGCATGATTAGCCAATTACCCACCTCTTAACATCTTTAGTATAGTTGTCTGTAAAAAGGGAAATACTTATTCCCATCTGCATACTTACCATAATGGACAACAAAGAAGGGTTAATAATTCTCCTTATAAAGTTCCATTTGTAAGCTTGTAGGCTTTGGATAAAGCTGTTCCCATTTGGACTTGTGTAATTCTGTCCCTTAAAAATACTTTTATCCTCCAGCACTTCCTCTTTTAATTCCAGTGTTGGTTATTTTTTTGTAAGACGCCTTTCCTACATAGCATATTATATGCTTTTTTATGTCCAACAGGATTGTTGTCATAAAGTTCTTAGTGCTTATGCTTTTTTGTACCTCCAGTTCTAGTTTCACTATATGGTCAACTGTATATCTTCCTTTGCTGAAATCACTGTATATCTCAGTTACAATATTTTTCTCCGGGTATTCCACAAGTCTTATATTTATCATTTTTTCCCATGATTTTTCTTGCACATGATATAAGGGCAGTAAGCCCATCGGCATCAAGTTTTGTATGAATCTTGCCTGTTTTCTTGACTATTATTACCAATGTTTGTTTCCATGCTATTGGCAGCAGTTCTTTTCCCATATATCTTTCTATAACCACAATCATAGAAGTGGAAGGGACCTTGAGAGGTCATTGAGTCCAGTCCCCTGCCCTCACGGCAGGTCCAAGCACTGTCTAGACCATCCCTGATGTCTGTCTAACCTGCTCTAAAATATCACCAGTGATAGAGATTCCACAACCTCCCTAGGCAATTTATTCCAGAGTTTAACCACCCTGACAGTACGGAAGTTTTTCCTAATGTCTAGCCTGAACCTCCCTTGCTGCAATTTAAGCCCATTGCTTCTTGTCATACCATCAGAGGCCAAGGAGAACAATTTTTCTCCCTCCTCCTTGGGATACCCTTTTAGATACTTGAAAACCACTATCATGTCCCCTCTCAATCTTCTACTTTCCATACTAAACGAGCCCAGTTTTTTCAGTCTTCCCTCAATAGCTCATGTTTAATCATTCTTGTTGCTCTTCTCTGGACATTAGCATTCACTGTGTTAGACATTCCTTCATCATCAGACTTCTTGGTGAAGACAGAAACAAAGAAGTCATTAAGCACCTCTGCCATTTCCAAGCTTCCTGTTGTTGTTTCTCCCTCTTCACTGAGCAGTGGGCCTACCCTGTCCTTGGTCTTCCTCTTGCTGCTGATATATTTATAGAATGTCTTCTTTATGTCTCTAGCTAGTTTGAGCTCGTTTTGTGCCTTTGCCTTTCTAACGTTGCCCTTGCCATACCTGTATTTTTTGCTTATATTCCTCCTTTTGTAATTTGACCTAATTTCCACTTTTTATATGACTCCTTTTTGATTTTTAGATCGTGCAAGATCTCCTGGTTAAGCCAAGCCGGTCTTTTGCATACTTTCTATCTTTCCTGTGCAATGGAATAGTTTGCTTTTGGGCCCTTAATAATGTCCCTTTGAAAAACTGCCAACTCTCTTCAGTTGTTTTTCCTCTTATTCTTGTTTCCCATGAGACCTTACCTACCAGCTCTCGGAGTTTACTAAAATCTGCCTTCCTGAAATCCATTGTCCCTATTTTGCTGTTTTTCCTTCTACCATTTCACAACAGACTCCTTAAACTGCCATCTGACAAGTGTTGGAACATTTGATTACATATATTATCTTAGCCTGGAACCTTTTTCTAGTGGCTGCAATAAGCTCCTGCATTCTAAACCTTTTGTTTAATACCTCAATATATTCTCACTAGCCATTTAATTGTTCGGCGTTTCTCAATAAACCTTTTTTTCTTCTCACAAAACTCATTGCTTTGATCCCTATCGCTACTGACCTTTTAGAAGTCTTTTCCTAAAATGTCTGCCTTTCCTAAGCTGGAGACGTCCATTTCATTGTTTTCAATAATTCCAGGTACACATTTATTTTTACTTTGAATTCTTTCATTCTTTGAATTTGCTTATGTTTTTGAAGGCTTAAAAATCTTTGTACAATTTCTCATACATTTTTCCAATTTTGTCTTTTTTTAATATAATCTATTGTGCTACTACTACCTGTCTTTTATAATTCATTAAATGTTTACAGTTCATTGTGTGTTGTGTATGCCTTATTTCTTTCCTTGATTGATAATTTGCAATCTTCATTACATTAGGGAACCAGATTTCTGAGTTGTGGGCAATTTGAAATTTTGTAGATGGTCAGATCAGTAGCTGCTGCATTTTTTTTATGATGTTACAGAATTCTCCTAAATTGTCACTTGCACATTTATCACATTTATATCTTGAAAAGGCCCCATTCTAGCTAGGAACTCCCCCCCCCCCCTTTTCTCTACATTTCCTTGGCTTAGGTATTCAAGTGTAGGGTTGTCATCATTTCCCATTCTGTCATCTTTATGAAATTCCCAGCTGCATTTTATTATATATTTGTTGTGGTTCCAAGATGGGAAAGGATCCATCTATTAAATTAAATTTAGTACGTGTTTCTATATTAAATATTGCCAGGTTATGCATATCAGATTGTTCTAAGCATTTACTACTTAGATCCATTTTCTTACCTCCACATAGCTCAATATGACTGTCAAAGTCTCTGAAAACTATGAATGTTTTGACATTAGTTATTTTAGAATTAGAAAAAAAGTCAGTTTTTATTTGGATGACAGTAGAACCCTCAGAGCTGTGGATACCTTGGGAATGGAGTTTGTCTGGAACTCTGACATGTTTGTAAGTCTGAACAAAGCACAGTTCAGACTCCAGCTCCAGCATATTACACTGAATTCAGTAGTAGTTGAGCAATCTAGTCAACCCCAGCATGAGTTTGCAAACTTGTCCCCCTCTCAGCAGGGGTATATATGTGTGGCAGAGTTAAAACAGCATTACCCACTGACCCGGAGAGGGGGACAAAACAGTACATCCCCTTCCTAGGGTATGTGGGTATGTGAAAGCTGGACAGATCCAAGTGATGCTCCTGCTCTGCTGTCTCTGGCTGCCTTGAGCTGGCAGTCCCAGCATCTTGTTGTAAGTGGCTGTCCGGTAAGTGGGGTGGGTTTGGGAAAGGCAGCCTAGATGTGCCTCTTTAAGATGCAATACTGGCACCGTGCAGTACTTTTAAAAAAAATATCTGCTACTGCAGGATTGGATGTTTCCATTTTCATATGGTTTCTGGTTGACCAGTCAGTCTGTCATTTCAAAGATGGCTTTCTTAAATTTCTGTTCATGGAATATTAAACTTTGTGCATTCCAACTAAGGATAATTAAAATCATGGTATTTGGCTTGTATTTCCTTCCTTTAAAATTGCATGACTGCAGTCCATCAAGAGGTTGTCTATCTTTTGAGATACTTTTCTATTGCTTTTGCTGTGACTTTAATCTTTTCAGGTTTTTCCTCTCATCAGCAAAATGCAGTTAATTACTTCTGTAACAAATGCTATGTTCTTCTCTTTACCTACAAGCTGTACATCATCTCCCATTCCATTCATATTCTCTGCCCTGACCAGAAGTGTGTTCTGCTGCACCTTTTCCTCATACTTGAATATTTTTCTAGTTTCTGCATATGGGTATCATTTTATAGCCTTAGCACATGACACTACTTTTTTAAATGTCTCTAGCTTGTTCTGCTACTGAACACCAGTTATATTCTGCATTGTGCTTATGCTCTTGCTTATGTCATGAATTCCCTAAGGTTACAAGAAGTTTTTCAGCTTGTTCCTGATGTGACAGTCTATAGTAGATCTCCCTCCAGCATTCTTCTAGCTCTTTGTATGTCACCACCACTTTCCTTTAGCCATTCCACCATATACAAGGAGTTAACATCTCTTTTCTTGTCACTGATTTGACAATTGTGAAATGTCTTTTATCCCACATTTGTTTTTCATTTCTGTGCATTCATTCTTCATTTTCTGATAAGTCTTGACTTCTTCCTTTTTCTGTTCTGGGACAATTCTTTGTCCCTCGCTGCTTCTCCTTCACAGGCCAAGAGATTTTTCTCTTTCTCCCCCTGCTTCTATTACCAATTTCAATATTCAGACTCCTTTCAGCAAGAGACCAGAACCAGCCACAGCCCTTCAGCTAATCTCTGCTCACAGTCTTCTGCCAGACATCAGCACTTAGACCAATTCCAACCTCCAGGCAGGCTGGCCAGTCCATCTAGTCCCCTTCGGCTTCATCTTCAATTAATACTTTTCAGTCAAGCCAGACTCTCCCCCAGGTACAGCCATTAAGGTTAATTAGTCCCTTCTGAACTACAGGTATGCACATCCCATCACATCAAGTATCCTGGCTGTAAACTTGTCATTGTCAGGATTTAAAAAAAAAAATCCTGTTATAAATCGAAAGTTGGTTCTGATGTGTCTAAGTACATGGTTTTTTTTTCCCTTTCTGCTGAGATCCTGTTCCAGCTTACAATAGATGTTGCTGCTCTCTCTCTTCCTTTTCCTTCCTCTGACAGTATTGTCTATGTTCCTCCAATGAGATGGAATTAGCTATTTGACTGGCACACCCTTTGGAAGCAGGCTTTCTGGCTAGTCCTAGCACATTTTGCCAAGTGCAAAGTACCTTCTTCTAATGAGGAAAGTTGGTTCTGATCCTTCCACTCATGATTTCAAAAAGGAGCATAAATGTATGTTGTTTTATGCCTTCTGATAGACTGTGTCTGATGTACTCTTTCTTCTTTCCTCCATAGGATTTACTTTGGGGAAGTGCAGCTGAGTGGCTTGGGAGAAGGTATGGTTGCGCAATGGACACAAACTAGCTGATGGCTCTCTTCCAGATTGTCAGGTGTTGCAATAGTAACCTAGGATTATAAAGAGACTAGGCCTATAGTTCACAAGTAACTTCTGTATTGCTTTATACGGAAGGCTGTTACAAAATGACAGCTGTTCTTAATAACCCTGGCCCCATCTTGAGAATCCATACTAGCCAATGGATCCCTACTATGAGTAATGCTAATCATAGGCTCGAAAGCCCTATGCTGTAAACATAGTCTAGAAAGGCCACCCTTAGTCATCCTAACCCTAGTCCAGAGAGACGTACTGACTCTAGGCATAACTTAGGCTAGACAGAGCTACCCTTAGTAACTTGAACCCTGGCTTGAGGATTAGTACTAGTCCAGAGATTCCTATCTTTAATAACTGTAACCCTAGCTGGAGAAGCCATACCAGCCCTAGGCCTACCCTTGGTGACTCCAAACATATCCCAATGAGCCCTACTGTCCCACTATGCTAGCACAGAGAGGCCTGCCCTTAATAACCCTGGCCTTAGGTTGAAGATCTGCACTGGCCACTGGTCTGCAAATCATGACCCTTTGTAATTCTAATGCTAGTTCATGGGTGGTGGGTGCAAAAGGCAGGGGAAGACCATACCTTCCCAAACTGCCCAGCTGGCCCCTCCCTAACTCTGCCTGACTCCCCCCCATTCAGCATGGCGCTCTCAGCCTCCTGAAGCTGCCTGGCTTCAGCCCTGCCAAGGCTGGGGCCATGCTGCCAGCCCTCTTGGGGCCAGGTGCTGCCTGGGCTCCAGGGCAAGGGGAGCCTCCTGCCCCCATGCTCGCAGGACTGGGAAAGGCTGGAGCTGTGTGCCTCCTGCTGTGGGGTGGCCTGTCCCTACAGTTGTGGGGGACTTGGCTTCCATGGGTGCCCTGGCAGGGTCTCGGACAGGAGTGGGGCTGGGGTCTCACATCTCCAAGCCCTAGGTTCAGCCATCACCCATGTGGTAATGGTGCCAGACTTAAACCTAGCATGGAGAGGGCTACTCTTTGTAACCCTAACCCTAGCCCAAGGAGTTCTGTTAACTAAAGGTCTAAATTTAAACCAGGGATCCCTCTGCTCACCTGGGAAGTTCTACTGATCCCCAGCCTAGCCCAGAGAGGCTCATCCAGGGACCTCTACCTGACCCTAATCTTAACCCTAGTCAGGGGAAACCCTGACTTTGGGGTGAAGAGGCTTCCACATACTAATTGATACAGAGCCTGGGGAGCTCTGTTGACCCCAGGCATAACCCTAGTTCATACACTCTCATTGTAGGATGGTAAGCCCTCCTCTTCCCAGGCCTCCATAGGGCAGAGCAATCTACCCTTAATAATCCTAACCCTGGTTGGTGGAATCCTACTGTTCCAAACGTATTGATAGCTTAGGTACACCTACCCTGGTCTAAACCTAGGCCAGAGAACCTTACTGACCCCAAGCATCACCCTAACCTGGGGAAACCTGCCCTTAGTAATCTTATAACACTAGCTTGAGGATATATACTGGCCAAAGGCTTAATCCTCTCCTGGAGATGCCTACCCTTAGAAACCCTAACCTGGGGTTTCTAATCAGTTGGGGGCCACATACGCGAAAAGCAAAAAAGGAAAAAAAAACTTTACTAATGTGGTTCCTGACAGAGAGAGAGAGAGAGAGACTCCCCTATTCCCCTTGTATGCCAGAGCCTAGTAGGGCCCAGACTAGAAGATTTGGTGTGCTCCGGTCCCATGGGCTTCCCAATGCTGCGGGGGAGCCCTGAGCCACGAGCCACAGGGGCTGGATTCAGGCAAGTCAGGGACTGCATCCAGGCCTTAGGTTCCTCACTCCTGCCCTAACCCTAGCCTGGAGACCACTAACCCTACTCTAGCTGACTGCAGACATAACCTTGGCCTGAAAAGTCCCACCCTTAGTAACCCTGTCCCTAGCTTGAGGGTCTCTGCTGGCCATAGGCCTAGGCAGGGAGTCCTGCCCTTAGTAATCCTGGGGAGCCCTATTAACTGCAGGTGTAACACTAGCCCCAACATGCCTTTCCTGAGTAACCATTTCCTAACCTTCACCCAGGGATCTTTACCAATCCCAGGCATAATCCTATCCCTTGGATCCATATCAGTAACCCTCACCCTAGGCCAGTGAGCCCTATTGAACCCAGACCTAAACCTACTCTGGAGAGGCCAACCCTTAGAAACCCTAACTCCAGCCTCGGAAGTCAGGTCCTTGGCAACCCTGGCTATGAATCCCTAATGACTACAGGTCTGTTTGTAGTGTG
Organism: Pelodiscus sinensis; assembly: GCF_049634645.1. Taxonomy (NCBI): domain Eukaryota; kingdom Metazoa; phylum Chordata; order Testudines; family Trionychidae; genus Pelodiscus; species Pelodiscus sinensis. The sequence continues at coordinate 84,339,521 of NC_134714.1, forward strand.
AGGACCCCTACCCTTGGTAACCTTAGCCCTAGAATTAGAAGCCCTACTGACTCAAGGTAACTTCATCCAGACAGGCCTATTCTTAGAATTTTGACAACATTCGTGGTGATAGTCACGTCTACTCTACTAGTCCAGGACTAAAATAGAAGAACTGAGGTGTATCTGTAAAGTTTAGGACTAGAATAGCCTCCTGTGACGCTATTCAGGAATGAAGGGCATCAGCAAAACTGTGAGTTGAGCCAGGACTGAAATTGCAGGTGAGGGTGATAATCACACAGATATCACAAGACAGCATGTTGCTGATGTTTTCCCTTTCTGTTAGAATTTGTTCAGAAGTCGAAGTGGAGGGATTAATGACAGAGTTTAGGAAGATATAAACCAAACGGGGTGTAGAGAATCAACATTTATGACCATTTTATAAGTAGTTAATGAAACTGATAACCACTCTTCTACTTCTTTAGGTTTCCAGACGGTCCGTGTTGGAACAGTGGGTACCCCATTGGGCACCATCACTCTGTCTTGTGCCTACAGAATCAACCTGGCGTTCATGTCAACTAGGTGAGGAAATGTGGCCAGCATTTAAAAAAAGCATCTTCCAAGTAAACAACGTTGAACCTCTTTTTCCCTAAGCCCTTAAATCACTTCTTTACATTTCCTCATTCCAGATTAGGTATTCCCATATTGAACATCCTCACTGATTCTCAAGCCATGCAGAGAGGGAGTATTTAGATAGCCCGGAGCCACACTCCAAAGTACCATGTCACTGGTTCATGCTTGGAGTTGCAGGGTTGAATTGTGGTGATGGTCTGGTCCCCATTAAGATACAAGGGACTCTCTGGGAATGAGTGGGGACACAGTAGAGAGGGGAGGCCAATCTTATCAATAACATCATTTGCTTGTTGCATTACAGGCAGTTTGAGAGGACCCCACCTATCATGGGGATTATCATTGATCACTTTGTGGACCGTCCCTACCCCAGCTCCTCGCCCATGCACCCCTGCAATTACAGGTGAGGAAACAGAGAGTGTGGTCATAGGCTATGAATTAAGGCATTCCTATGCCCAAGTACAGAGCCTTCTCTAGCACCTGTTGACTGGGCATAGAGTAGGACCATAGGATCAGTGTCACTCTTATTAGAAATGGGGCATGTGAGGAAAGGCTCTTATTTCCTCCCCCAGGTTTGGAGGTTTGAGTGCTGCTAGTTGCGGAGGATTCTCAATAGTCCTAACTACTTGCTCTAGCATTTTAGATCATTTAGCAGGCACATGCAATCTCCTTTGTCAGTGATGGAGTAACTTGATTACACATTGTACAGAATGGAAAGTGCATCAGTTATTGTGCCAGGCACTTGGTTCAGAACCTGGTGTCCTGGAATCATGCATCTATAGGAATTTGCACACGTTTGTGTCGGTGTGGGAAAGCCCACAGGATTGAGATTTTCTGTCAGCAGTAGGATCCATATGTAAGTAAGCATGGAGGAAATAAGTGCATGAAGCTTGCCCCCTCTAAAATTCCCGTGATGATAATCTAATGAAGAGAAATGGCACATATTTGCTATTGGTTGCAGGAGTTCTGCCAGCATCAAAGCTGGTTCTGTTAGCGAGTATATTGAATTTTTTTTCATTTGGAAACAGAAATGAGATGGAGGAGGAAGCACCTCTTCCTCCTTCAGGGAGAACCTCCGGAAAGTTCAGAGCCAGAACTGAAACTCCTGACACTGTTCTCTTCAAGCCCTGCCGAAGAAAGAATCAGAGCCAGTGTTCCCTCTAAGCTGCAGCACAGCTTCACCAATGATTAATGAGCCCTGCCCAATCAGAGGCTCAGGGCTCCATGCACAGAGCTGACTGACTGGGCAGGACTGATTAATCACCTGTGAAGCTGTGCTGCCCCACAGTTCAGTATTTCATCTGATCAGAGCCCCATCCTAATTCTTTCTTTCAACTCCACTCAAATACTCTTAGTCCTCTTGCAACATCTAAGTCTCATTCAATTGACTAGATGGCCCTTTCTTGTCTTGGAACCTATGGAAACTTTTCATCATTTTTTGTGTTGTGGAATATTCCTATCGTATAATGTCTCCTTGCTGCTCTAGAACGACTGGTGAGGACAATGGTGCAACATACCCATCTGTGGAAGACTCCCAGGAAGTATGCACTACCTCTTTCTCCACCTCCCCTCCATCTCAGGTAGGAGAAAATGAGCTCCTTCAATCCCAAAGGCAAGTTGAACAATTCATTCCCTTTAGTGCAGCTCAGCATATGTTCTCTGAAGTAGCAGGTGTACAAACAAATAGCAGTATGCTGCGTGTTCGGTCTCTGTAATTAAAATTTGTTTATGCATGCAAAAGTATTGCCCAGACTTTATTCCCCTCATTGTAGACCCAGGTGGATGCTAATTCCAACAACACTCCAGGGGACAGAAGGAACTGATTTATGAGGAAAGAAGTAAATAATGTGGCTGGGCTAAGCAGCGATTGAAGAGGAACACAGCAGTCTACAATATGTCCAACAGATAGGACCAGGCAGTATAACTAGGTGTAATAAGCTTGAATTGGAAGGGAGTTCTCTGGAATATCAGGAGAACACTAACCTCACTCTCTAGTCTCCTAGGCTGTGGAACTATTCTAGGAAAGGGGTAAATGCCCTGTCATTCGGAGCATATAAAGCTAGATGGACAAACGCTAGCAAGTACCTGATGAGGAACTGTTCTTCATCGATCCTTGGAGTGAATTATATATGGGACCTAGGAGGTCTTTTCTAGAGCTGATTAAAATTTTCCATTTGCTATGGGGTCATTTTCATCATTTTTAAATTGCTCATGGAAAAAAGTTTGTTAAACGTGTTTTGCAAATATTTGAGACATTTTAACATTTTTTAATCAATTTTGCTAATTGAAATCTGCATTTTCTTACCACAAACAGTTTTTTTTTCAATAAATGGACACACATGCATGAATTTTAATTTAAAATATCCCTGAAAACAATGCAAAAAACAGAAAACGGGTCCAGTTTGAACCTGTAAAATAAAAACAATTTCAACATTTCTAGCATCGTCGTCTTCCCACTTCCCCAAATTTCACTTTTTTTTTTTTTTTTTTTTTTCCTGCCTGTAACTTCTGTAGTTTTCTAACTAATCTTGGTTGGATTATTTATTCTCTTGCAGCTTTAAATTTCAAGAACATTGTCTAATTGTCCACAAAATTAAGTAGCTCTGATGAACTTTAAGCTCTGCAGTCCATTTTTTCTGTGTCCTTGTTGCTGTGGACAAGAGTGAAATGCAGTTTGAGATTTTTTTTTTTTTTTTCATTTGACTGAGTTTGTTTTGGGGTCACTTATTGCCTCAAGTTGATTGATGTGATAAATGGATGGAGGCCTCTAGTGTGCCTCACTGATATTTGATGACTGGGTGCACCCAGCAGTGTTGAATCAGCCAGGGAGTGCTCATTGTAAGTCTGAGGAAGTAAAGCTATTATCTGTTACATGTCCAGCACAAAAGACTTGTTTGAGGCAGAGCCCCATGCTTTCTGCCTTTTAATAAATGGTGTTAATACATATTAATGTTCATGAGGAAATTTTCACTGGTCCCTGTGTCAGTTGGCTCATAGCTAGAGTTAGTTACATAACAGTAACAATAGTGCTAAATCACTTGCCATTGGATGCCCTTCTGGAGGGCATGAAGCTTTCTAATCTCAGAAGAAAAACTCTATGAAACCACCAGTGCTTTGCGGATTGGTGACCAACAGCAGCCTCTGGTACTACTGCTCCATGGTTTATAATTTACATACACAGTATGATCAGATGTAAAGCAATTGTCAACCTTTCTGGCCAAAGGCTGCATTTAAAAAGGCACTATATAGGGACAATATATGTTGAAAAAAGACAAACCGTCTTTATATATGTATAAATACCTAAAGGTCCAGATCATGTACTGAGAACTGTGTGCACAATGGACCCTACCCTGTACCTAGAGATTGTGTTCCCCCTCCGCTGTATTCCATATTCCTACTAAATGGAAGGGAGGCTCAGCCACTCTTTGGTGTTGGCTCTCAAGTAGTGCTGTCCAGGGATCTGTGTGGTGGAAGTGGGTAAACACAGGACTTGCAGGACAAATCCTCTCTGTAGCCCTACAGAGCTTACCGGAAAAGATGCAGACCTACCCTATATTGTATTTTCTGTGAAGAACACCAAAGTGGTCAGGGATTGTATCCACTAGTGTAATTCCAATGGAACCATGCTGCCAGGAAGCCTGGAGACAGAACTGGTGTGGTGAGAGGCACAGAGGATTCCCTTGCACATTCCTTGCACCTCAAGCACCTCTTCTAGACCGTTTTTAATGCCACAAATTGCCAATTTTTATTTTGAGGCACTTAAGGGCCATAATAGTGCCCAAAGCTTTCAGCCTGGATCAGGGACCCATTGCGCTGGGTACTGCACAGGCGCACACAGACATGTTCCCTGCCCTTTACAGTTTTGGAAGACCAGCTACATATGAAATGGAGACTATCAAAATATAGATAGATTTTGAATAGATACAAGTTATCTCAGCTGTTCCTAAAAGCTTCTCAGCCTAGTCTTTGTGAACTGGCTAGCAGTCCTAGTAAGCCCCAGAATGGAGCGTTTGGCAATTGTCTTATGTCTAACTTTTTCTGGAGTTATGACGGGGACTGGTTTACTACAAGACTGACTCCTTTTCCAAAAAACCCGTAAACAACAAATAGTCTAGCAGCACTGTAAAGACTAACAGAACATGTAGAAGGCATCATGAGCTTTCGTGGGCACAACCCACTTTTTCATCTGAAGACTAAGAGCTGATGTCCTACAGGACCTAGACTATTGGTTGTTTTAAGTTTTGCCTGTTGCAGACTAACTCAGCTTCTCCTCTGAACCTTTTACAAACTCAATGAATGTCTAGCAGTACTGAGAATTTTATCATGCATAAAGCTGTCAGATTGCTCTGGTTGGTCATTGACTCTCCTCACCTGTGTTCAGTTCATCCAACTCTTTTCAATTCTTCTCTCAAGTCTTTTCTCTTTCTTCCTTTCTTGTTTTCCTCTGTGTGTCCATGTACGTGCACAGTGTGTTTTTACTGTCACTAAGGCACATTTTCAGACCCCTCCTCCTGTGGTGATGGACACCTTGAAGGTCCCTATGATGGGACTGGCCTTTTCACATCAAGTGAGTTCACAATAGAATACAATATCTATGGCCTGATAGTGCTTTAAAAATTCGGAAAGGTACAAGTTTAACTGTCCAGAGTATGCATTGGGAAATAAATCTGTTTGCTGCTTCCTTAGGCTAAAGAAGCTGGTCAGCCTAAAATGGAATAGGCTCTTTGTTCTAGTTAGATCTGTTTGCAGTGTCTGTGATTCTTTTTATGGCAGAGTTTTTTGTTTGTTCAAATGCGTGCTCTAGTGCTCTTTAAAATAAAAACCACTTGCAATCTAGTGCTGCGCAGCTGCCATATAGGTAACGACTAATGCATGCATTTTAAGATGTTTGGGGATGGGGAGGAGTGTCTTGTGAAGGTTCAATTGCAGTGGGAAGAAGTTCATTTAGAAAAGTGCACAGTGCTTTGTTGCGTGGTAGGGTCTTGGGAAAGAAGCAGCTTTCCTTACCTCTGTAGTCAAGGAGGCCCAGCATACCTTCTGTAATACCAGAGACCACAGATGTTGACTGCCTGGAGAGAAGCTTTTTCCAGCTCTGCTCATGAAGTAGGCAGGGAGTAAGTAAAAGGGGGGAGGCAAAGCTATGAAAGGGTCTTGAGGAGCAAAAAGGAACTGAGCACCAATTTTGACTGTGTTTTGAAGCATTTCAGTACAAACATCTGAAGTAAAATCCTCACCCCTCTGAAGTCAGTGGGAGATTAGCCACCAACTTCAGTAAAGACAGGGTTTCACTTCAGATCCTAAAAGGTTTTTAAGTCCTAACTCCACTTGAAATCAATATGAGTTAAGTGCCTAAATACCTTTGAGGATCTTGGCCTAGTTCTCTTCCCCAATCAGGATGTTTGTTGTTACCCATGTGTTTCAGTTGCAGGAACTTAGAGATCATTATCTGTTACCCATCTGACACAACCAGCATCAGTGGATAGTGCTGAAAAATGTTGTCGAGAATAGCCTCTGGCTCTGGAACTTGCACCTCCTATAAAGTGGTGCTTGTTCTTAGAATGTTAAAGCTGAGACACAGTTTACTGGAAAATATCCCACTGGCTGTCTGAAAATGTTTGATCTCTGAGTGTTACAAGTAACAGCTAAGAGTACTTGAAAAAGTCTGTTCTCTACTTTGTTTATTTGTTTTGTATGTCTCTCCTGAATAGTCAGATAGGTTTCTCCTGTATCTATGGGCCTTATACACAGCAACGGGGGAGAGAATCATTTTATTATAAAATCACAAAAATTGCTGAGGGTCTTGGTGGCAGTTGCAGGGACTGAAGCTACTTTTATCTAATTAAATTTGACGTTGACAGTGTCTGGTGAGAAGGTGATAGATGTTTTTACTTGCAGAAAATGACAGTGTATAGTCGGAAGGAATGTCTGCAGGGACCTTCTTAGACATAGAGAGTATATTTGGCCAGTTCAGTGGGGAAAGGCCCCTAGAGTCCCTGAGGCATATTGGGGACTCTGGGAAGTGGAAAGCTCTATGCAAGTCGAAGTATAGCATCAGATGATACTTCTAGCAAAATAAGAGTTCTTGAGACTGGACCTGCCTGGTTTATGAGAAGAGACCACTCCATCCAGCTTCACCCAGACTCTATAAGCGCCGCCTGATCTTTGTGAGCAGCCTTTAAATTGTCAGGCCCCCACCTCAAAAATGTCAGCTTTATGGCTATGTCTACACTATGAGTTTTCTCAGCAAAAATAGGCTAATGAAGGACTCATTTGCATGAGTTGCAATCTCATTTGCATATTTTCTGCCGATCCGTTTTTGTGCAAAAACAAGCAGTGTGGACGTTTTCTTTTTGTGCAAAAACCTCTTTTTCTGCAAGATCCTTATGCCCCAAAAAAGGAGGTATACCAATCTTGCAGAAAAAGGGGGTTTTGCACAAAAATAAAAGGTCCACACTGCTTGATTTTGCGCAAAAACCCAGTGAAAAAAACAGATCAGCAGAAAAGATGCAAATGAGATCACAACTCATGCTAATGAGGGGCTCATTTTTATATTTTTTGCTGAGATCTCATAGTGTAGACGTAGCCTAAGAATATTGACTCACTTGTGAATTGCAGTGTTGCTGTAGTCATGGTGCTCATATTTCTGGTTGAGTTTGGGATACTGGGAGAGGAAATCTCCTGGGGCTTAGCCTGCTGGTTTTCTTTTTAGCTAGTAAGATGGAGAGCCATTACAGAGAGGTTTGTTTCCTTTGACTAGGTAGGGGGGCGTGTCCTTCATTCCTGCTACATCACCCTTTGTTTGCAGTGAGTATGAGGAGAGCTTGATTCCTTGATAAGGAAGTGGGTTTTAAATGTCAGTGTTTATATGGGCTTTTCAGTGAGTTTACAACTGGTTGCACCTGTCCTTTTCTCCAGTATGTGATGCAAGAGCTGTACTGCAGGCCTTCCTGACATTCTCTCTCCCACTCCAGCCTACTGAGGTTGTTTGCCTGCCTGTTCACTACTAGAAACCAGGCTTGCTTTTAGGCCAAATCTTCCTCCTCTTTCTGTTACAAGGCTGATTTTGTTTTAAACTATATACATTAAATCAAAACTTTGAGACACTCTGCTAGCCTAGCGCCATGCATGCACTGTGCCTCTGTGACATTTCCTGTTCTATCTCCCATGATTCTGATAACTATTCAGACTGTGGGGTTTTCCCTCTCCCCTTTCTCTCTCCTCTTCCTTTGCCCCCTTTGTATTTTTTTTTCTCTTGTTTCTTAGCTCTCCAGTTCTCGTCTTTCCTATCAGCCTGCTGCCCTGGGAGTTGGATCAGCTGACATGGGGTATCCAGTAATCTTTGCTGGTGGTTTGAATGCGGCACATCCTCATCAGGTACTCTTAGAGATTGGAAGAATCAGTGTGGCTTGCACTGCAGCGACTAAGCATCACACAGCTAAGATATTGCATGCAACTACATCAAGAGTGCAAAGGGCCTGGAGAAATTAAAAGAACATGGTGCTAGCAAATAAGCCAGGAAGTAGTGCCGTAGGGCTCTTGGATTCATCTGAAGTAGGACTTCAATCAATTTTTTTCCACTAGGTAGAATGGAGACATTGCATTAAGAACAGGGTAAGACAAGAGTCTGGAAAATTGGCACCAAATCTGAGGCAGAAAGAATTAGAAAGTAAATTATATGAATTCTCTCATTGGGAAAGTCCCCTCTCACATTAATTCCCCTTTCTTGCTCCCTGTCGGAAGATCACTGCTGTGTTCTAGCAGGGGTGTAGTCAGAGCATATCCATGGTGAGCCAAAAAGATCTTATTTCCAGCATGAGAGAACCCACTGTAGAGCTGTAGTGTGTTGCTGTATCAGTCTTAAGATCTCTAACTTGGTCATTCCTTTCCACTTTAGTTGATTGTTCCAGGGAAGGAGGGTGGGATACCCCCAGTTCTTAGCCAGCCAGCGCATGGCACTCAGGCTGACCATGAGAGGATGGCAATGTGCACTCCTTTGGATGGAGCCCTCTACTCAGCAGCTACTCCTTCCAGTAGGTAGGTCTTGGTAGGAGGTGCAACACTTCTAATCGTTCATCTTTGACTGTGTAAAGCTGAATCACATTTAAAATTGACTTTTCTTTTAAACATTTGAAGGGCAGTTCTTTATATCTATCAATAATACTAGATTGGCTGCTCTACCTTTAAAGAAGTCAGCAGCTTTCATTCTGAGCACAGAAACTGAAAAACACCCTAAAGATCTGGTCTATCTCTTCTACTTTGTGGCCCTCATAGTACCTGAGCACCTTGAGTACTGAAGCTTTACTTCTAAATTGTCTGATTCATGAACAGCAAGATGAGGTGGCTTCAATACAGTAAACTTCCGATAATCCGGCACCTTTAGGACCCAAGGGGTGCCGGATTATCCGATTTGCCGGACTATCGGAAAGGGGGGCTATGAAGGGTCTGGGATGGGGTGGGGGGCGATGCTACCCCAGACCCCTCATAGTTCCTCCTTCCGATAGTCCAGCTCTGCCTCAGGCGTCCCTGATTCTGTCGCTGCTGGTCAGTTTCAGCAGCGGCTGAATCGGGGACGCCTGCAGCAGAGCAGCTGGAGTGCTGCCGGGTTGGTCCGGTAGCGCCGACCCTTGGCGCGGCGAGACCAACCCGGCAGCACCCCAGCTGCTCTTGGGGACGCCTGGGGCAGAGCATCTGGGGTGCTGCCGGGTTGGTCCCACAGCACCGCTCCTCGACGCTACTGGACCAACCTGGCAGCACCCCAACTGCTCTACCTCAGGTGTCCCCAAGTCAGCTGCTGCTGAAACTGATCAGCGGCTGACTCTAGGAAGCCAGAGGCAGAGTTGCTCTGCCCCGGGCTTCCTGGAGTCAGCTGCTGGTCAGTTTCAACAGCGACTGAATCCAGACGTCTGGGACAGAGCAGCTGGGGCGCTGCTGGGTTGGTCCGGTAGTGCCAAACCTTGGTGCTGCGAGACCAACCCGGCAGCACCCCAGCTGCTCTGTCCCAGGTTTACCCGAGTCAGCTGCTGCTGAAACTGATCAGGGGTTGATTCCAGGAAGCCCAGGGCAGAGCAACTCTGCTTCAGGCTTCCTGGAGTCAGCCGCTGGTCAGTTTCAGCAGCAGCTGAATCGGGGACAGCTGGGGTGCTGCCGGGTTGGTCCTGCAGCCCCAGAGGGCAGCGCTACAGGACCTACCCGGCAGCACTCCAGCTGCTCTGCCCTAGGCGTCCCTGATTCAGCTGCTGGTCAGTTTTAGCAGCGGCTGAATCGGGGAAGCTGGGGGCAGAGCAGATCCAATTGTCTGGCTGCCCGGAGCACTTCTGGGTTCCTGATGGTGCCGGACCATCAGGAGTGCTGGACCATCAGATGCCGGACCATCGGAGTTTTACTGTAGTAAATGTTTTCTCTCTTCCCCCCCCCCCCCCCCTCCCAAAAAAAAGGCTTCTTCTGAATTGTTATAAAACATTAGTAATAGAAACCAGCTATTTAACTGTTATATTAAGAAACTTTGGGGGCAGGAATCCTTGTTGAACAGAAAACAATGCAACTTTAAACTCCAAATTGCATGAAAACCTAATCTCCTTTTCAGCCAGTTAGCTCTTCCTGTTTGTGTTTCCAGAACCCCTTTTCCCCTGTGGTTCCATCTCCTCTCATGGCCATGGGACAGTTGCCATAGAAAACATTTTAACCAACTTGGCTTTTTACTCAATTTAAAAAAAATCCAGTTTGTTACAGTAGCACTAATGCACTGTCCTATGCTCCTTAACTAACCAGTCACCATCAAAAGGCTAAAGCCTGCCGGAAGACTGAGGCCCAGATTTTTAGAGCTTCTGAATACTTTTGAAAATCAGGTTTTGAGAATATACTGAATAAGCCACCCAATGAAAATTAATCAGATTGGCACTGGCTGCTGTACTATTGGACTACTCTCGCGTCATGGGGTCTGGGATTCCTGACACGGTCTCCTGACAGGGAATATATCCAAGAATTGTATGTTCCGGAAAGAATAATTGGCAAGAACTGCTCAGGCTTTCTTGTAATTTCTAAAATTAACTCCCTTCCATTCTCATTCACCTCTTCTGAGCAGCCTGTCCTAAGGTTTTCTGCCGTACTGATAGGATGGTTCCTTGGTTCCTTCTCAGAGCCAAGCAGAAAGCTGCTCTGCAGCTTTGCAGTCCCTATTGCATCCTGGTGGCTGAAGGGAAAATTCTGACAAGAACAGGGATGCTTTGTGCTTCTCCCACCTCACCTGCCCAGCTCTGGGCGAGGGCCTAAAAAACAAGGAAATCTTATCAGAAGAATGTGGTTTGTCTTATTGTTTATGTGCAATGAGCCATCAGCACTTCTCACCTTCTTCCCTAGTGAGGACACGGAAACAGTATCAAACAGCAGCGAAGGGAAGAGTGGTTCCCCACATGACCTCCTGGAGACCATCTTTGTCCGGAAGGTGGGGGCCTTTGTCAACAAACCCATTAATCAGGTAATTTGCAGTGACCATTCTGCTGTGGACTTGGGGTGCACTTTTTGTCATGCCGCTGTTTCTTTTTTTCCATTGCTGGACAGAGGGGGAAATCCTACGTCACGAGGGCAGCCATAGGAAATGGGAAGTCAGAGCTGTGTAAGGACTATAGGTCTCTGAATGCAGTGCTTTATTGCATGCTGGGCCTGGTGGCTCTGCGGGTCACACCTGTGTATTAAAGAGGAAGTTGGCAGCAACCTGTCATATGTTATGCCCTCTAAGTGTAGCCCTTGGGTTCCTGGCATGTTGCCAGTATGACTTTGATTGGGTAAAGTTTAGCAGATCCTGACATAAAGCCTTGCAATGAGATGGTGCATCCTGTATAAGCAAAGACTTTTACAGAAGTGCTGATGTTATGCCCATTGAATCTCTCCAGGTAACCATGGCCAGCTTGGACATTCCTTTTGCCATGTTTGCTCCCAAGAATGTTGAGCTGGAAGATAATGACCCCATGGTAAGACCTCCCCCTGCCCCTCTTGAGCCATCCATATGTTTCAAGTATGGATCATGCAATATGGATGTATCCTTCCTAACTTAGCTTTGCATGCCTCTTCTGACCAAAGAACCAGCTACTTGCATCAGCTGGTTTCTAACAACCACTTGTGTGCCAGAGTTTGGGCTTTCCAGAGATAGAAACAGCAGATTTACAGCCCCCACTAGTCTGTGCTTCGTGTCTGCACACTCTTGTATCTGTCACTGTGCTTCTTGCTATGCTGTCACATCACACAGATGGGCTGAGTGACAGGACCTGAAACTGATGAACTCTGGTTTCTTGGGCAGGTGAATCCTCCTGACTCCCCAGATGTTGAGTCTCCTCTACAGGGCAGCTTGCACTCAGAGGGCTCCAGTGGCAGCAGCACTGGGAACACACATGATGACTTTGTCATGGTTGACTTTGTAAGTCCATGCAGTCCTCTATCAGCCCAAGCTAGTGCTTTACTCTTTTGGGGTGGGCGCTACGTGTTTGTGTGATGATGAAATGAAAATAGATGATTCTCTTCAAACCAAAGCTCATTGTGCTCCCACATCAAGGACAGGGGCCCTGGGCATCCTAAAAAATGGTAAAGGCACTTATGTTTGTAAACCCACAACTTGAGGATATTATTTCCTTCTCCATTATCCATGATGGCCTGTTTTTGTGTTGTCCCTGTGTCCCATACACCTAAAGCAGGGTCTAGGGAAATGTAGTGCTTTAGAGGCACATGAGCTCATCAGGGAAACACTCATTCTGTTGGTGGCAGGGGATATAGCTGATGCTGCTGTTCAATTATTTGACTTATATTTGTTGCTGTAATTTTGAGGAGTTTGCTGGTAGCAGATGGTGCTTTCTGTCTGTGAAAAGAGCAAAGTGGGAAGTCTGACAGAACTCTCTGAATGGGGGTTAATTTTTGTATCTTTAATTCTAGAAACCAGCATTCTCAAAAGATGACATTCTTCCAATGGACTTGGGGACGTTCTACCGCGAGTTTCAGAACCCCCCTCAGCTCAGCAGCCTTTCCATTGACATTGGGGCTCAGTCCATGGCAGAGGATCTGGTATGGGAAAATTTTGGTGTGTGAGGGACATACATTCTCATAATACTCTCTTCCTCCTAGCTCCCTGAACAAGCCAACATCCCGTAAGAGAGCAGAGGCACCTACCAGCAGGGTCCCCGGTCAATTTGCTGAACACACCTGTACATCTCAGAACTTGAGACCTTTGAAAAGGGCTCACATCTGTTTCCTTCCAATCTGATTCCTTCTCAGTGCACGTTCTCAGCTGCCATTGAGTTGTTGGTTTATGCTATATGTGTGTGGGGCTGTATCTGTGTGCTTCATTGGGTATCCTCTTCCCAGAGGCCATTGCCGCTGCAGGACTCTTCCACTGTCCAACATTTTTCCCTGCTCTAATAGTCTTGTACTTTCTCCTCATTATTCCTGTCTCTGCTAAGCTCATAGCCTTACAAAATAGGACCATTCACAGAAAAGAAGTAATTTGGGAGGTCAGTGCCTCTCTTCTCGAACAATTTGGTAAGGACTGGGAGACGAGCATAACCCATGCTCTAAAGTTCTGGGGAGAAAACATTCTGCCTCCGTTCCAACCCTGTCCCACCCCTGGAGCCTACACTTCTAAAATAACCTGAAATGTGCCACTTTTTTACTCCACATGCTGCATTTGTGAGTGTGTCTTTTACTTCACCCTGCCATTAAATGATAGTCTGTGGCAGCTCTGAAACATCCTCATCTCCCATCTGAGTGCCACTGCCTGTTACCTGAAGGGGCAACCTTGCCATAGTTCAACTCTCTAGATGAATCCACATCTAAGAACTGAATGCTGCCTCTGCCACATCTGGACTTCATTCTGCAGTCCTTATTCAGACAAAGCTCCCAATCAAGGCAGTAAGAGTGTTGCTTGGATACATGCAGTGATTGGCCCACCACTTTTGTAACATGGCTTTGCCTGGGAAAACTATAATGCCTAATGCTGACAGCTAAGTGTCTCTAGTCACATAGTATGACAGAGTAATTGTGCTGCAGCTGCTAAAGGAATTGTACTACAACCTGGTCTTTTGCATCAGCTGCTTCTATAGAAAAAACAAACTGGGCAAAAAGCCCTTCTCAGGTTCACTTCTGGAGCCTGTCTTAATACCCTGCTTCTGCTAGGAGTGGTACATGTATAAGGGGAGAGAGCACAGATCAGCGTAGAGATCTTTGGCCAGCGTGTACCCTATGTTTCCATTGTTTTATAGCTTTCTTTTGATTAGGCTGATACGCCTTCTGTGAGTGAGCCCTGATCTGAGTTTTTCTTTACCTTCCCAGGATTCCTTACCAGAGAAGCTGGCAGTCCACGAGAAAAACGTCCGAGAGTTTGATGCCTTTGTAGAGACTTTGCAGTAAAGCTGTTATCTTATTGCAGCAGCAGTGTCCTGCTTCTTGAGTACCTGGAGGAGGAAGCCCGCAATGTCCGTCTGCTACTCTCTCTTTCGTGTGTCATTTTCCTCTGCGTCTTGTGGGCTTTGTTAGATCACCTCCCTCAATATTGGGTACAGGTTCAAATGTCAGTCTCCTCAGCCAAGCCCCAGGAAAGTAGTTTTGGGCCTCTTTTCCTACTGGCATTTGAGTTCTTATCTAGAACACTAAAGAAATCAAGCTTTGTTGTAGTAACCCATTTCCCCGTCAGTCTTTGTTCTGTGTATGAAGAGCTGCCAGAAATGAGTTAGCATCTGGGCCCCAGACGCTATCTTTTCCTTGGGTCTGCAATTGCACTTGAAGCATAGATAGCCTTGGCTCAGGACAAAGGGCCTGTGCACTGGCAGACTCAGCCATCTCGAGTGCAGGACATCAGCTCTTAGAAATGGGGTGTTTCATCCTGACTTCAATGAGAGCACGTGGACTGCAAAGCACCAGGGGATGTGGCAGTCTTTCCCGTTTATGCTGTATACAGTGCTGCCTCTATAGATACGTTCACTTTCTGCTTTGAAGGAATTGGGTCTTTGTGCAGACTCTCTCCCTAGGGCCTTGTGCTGGGTGTGTCTGTCCAAATCACAGGTTTGAAGCTACAGAAGCTGTGTGGGAAGGCTTTCTTGAGCATATGGACTGTGATTGTGCTGGTGCATCTGCAAGTGGCACCAGAGAGTATGTTAAATTTGTAGTTGCTGCTCTTGAAATGTAGTTGTAAATATAAATAGGAATTCTGTAACTCCAGGGTTATGTAACTAGCCCTCTTTGTCCAAGGATCTTTCCTTTTCTCTGCAAACCTTGCTGCTCTATGGTTAATATATAAGAAACAGGAAATATTTATTGCTTTTAAAGAAACCTATATTAAAGTTACATTTTGACATACTAGGGCGGGTCATTCTGTCCTGTCACTGCAGGCAGCCATTGTGCCATGGAGCCCTGGTCCATGACATGTCTGCCTTTGTTGGGGAAAATCCAAGATATTTATTTTCAGAGACACTTATTTACTCTAATACAGTGTTCTGTGCTGGGGGCTTTTTCCATGGCACCCAGCCAGGGCCCAAATGTAATAACATGCACATGTTGGTGCAACAGAGTGGCAGGGACTTCCTGAAGAGCTACGTTCCGACAGGCTTGGGAAATGAACTTGTTCTGTTCCTTAGCTGTCCGGGAGGCAGCTTGTTCACAGAAGCACACTTTTGAAAAGTTGATGGTACTCTCTTTAATCCGCTGGCTTATGATTAGCTAAAAGTTTATTTTTGTAATGGGCTGCTCTTGAGCAGCGTGATTGGTTGGCAGTGCTCTGTGTTTGTTCTGCTTGTTGTGTGTCCTTTGTCCCACCTGAGGAAGGGAGATACTGTGTACTGGCACTAAGCAGGAACTTGAAATTGGGCTTGTGCAAATCTTTGCTCTTCAGGCACCTGTAACTGGGCTGAGTAACCGAAAAGACTCCTGCGAGTCCCCCAGCTATCCTCAGACAGTGTTTCGGGGGCGGGAGAGAGAGAGGAGGGGAAGAGTTCTCTGTCTTGTGAGGATCCTTGCTAGTTTCCTTTCCACTGGTGGAGTAACCAGCCTTATGATCCAAAAGGCTGATGTGGCTTCCTCCAGAGTTCAGCACAATTCCTTAGACTGAAAAAGAGGCTTGCTAGAGAATGACGTGAGACCTTGGGTTACCATATGACCTCTGCAGCCCTCCGTTCTTGCTGCTCTGAAGATTCCCAGGGTGCTACCATGTTGTTCTTTTGCTTTCCCATCCCTTGTGGTGACCGTCATTTGTTGTATATGATCTGGGGAAGTGCTTTAGTGTATGTTCTAAAGCAATGGGTAGGGGTTTTATAATTTCTTGAAACTGCCAACTCTCCCTTCCCAGGCCCCCCTCACCCAATCCAACTAACTCTCATATAGAAAGGATCCTTGTTTTGCAAGGAGTAATCCAATCACCTGTCTGCCCCAGTGCTGAAAAGCATCCCAGTGAAGTGAAATGTTGGAGATAAAAAAAATCCCACTGTCCCTGTAAATAGCACTGACTAACAGAGCTTCAAAGCTCTTGCTGACAATTTCCTTACAAACCTTCCTGTGAAGAAGGCTGCATCCCCACAGTACAGCTGTGGAAACCAGACACACAGGGGTCAAGTGATTTGTCCAAAGTCACATGGTGAGTAAATGCTAGGTTCATCAGCAATAGAACCCAGATCTCCTGACTCCCTTTAATCAGCTGATCATTCTCCAGAGTCTTGTAGTAAGCTGCATGTGGATGTGCTCTGGTTCCCTGCTCTTTAACTTTCAGGCTATGCCTGGAGGAGCTCTCCCATTAAAGAGTTTCATAAAGGTTAGTAAGCTACTGGCATGCATTGTCAGGACTGCTAGGAAGAAGCAAATAGGCATTCTTGGTGGTGACCCTTTCTTAGGCAGCATTGCTTCTGTAGTTCTTTCTCAGCTTTGCACTGAACTGCTGTGGTATCCACAGAAGATGAGCTATTGCTGTCCCAAAAGCCTCCAGGGCCTAGTGTCTGTGCTCGGGTCATTTTCATGTGACTTCAAGATCACAGCTCCTGTATCTCACAAGGCAGAACTTGTGTACCACAACCAGGTTTCTATTTAATGCTACCCCATGGAAATCTGCCCAGATGGGTTGATAAGATATAGCTTGATAGCTACAGCAATAAAAGGTTTCTCTTGGAATGAGGTGTGTGCTTATTCCTGGGCAATCCTGAGTTTTGACACCTCCATTCCAGAATCTAGGCTCTCAGCTCTGTCTAATCAACTCATTAGAAATGACTGGCTCACAGCACTTCTGCAAGAGGAACCTAGCTGCTGATGCTGTGGCCTGCTGTAGAATTTAATAGTGAATGTCATAATTTTAATAGCCATCTGCTTAGTCCTGTACTATGTCAAGGAAGCTTGTACATAGCTGATGGCCTACAAATGCTTTGGGTGAAGGGTACTAAATTGCATTGTTTTGGCAATAGTCTCCAATGCACTTCATGTATTCAAAGAATTTCCAATAAAAACTTTTATGTAAGCAACTCTTAACTGTTTGTCATGCTGATTCAGTTCTTCTGTGAATTACGCTGCAGATTCCGGTTCTGGGATGTTCCCACTTATGGCTTTTCCCTTCAACCAGCCAGTTTTTAACTGCAGACATTGGTACAACTGAGGGAAGAAGCAGGGTTAATTCCTTCAAGCTCCTGTTTCGGAAGGTGGAATGAGATGCAATGAGGAAAGTTATGAAATGCAAAAGGGCAGAGTTGCTAAAGTGCAGACAGTATTACTGCCTCAGAGGCATTAGGGAAGAGAATCTAAAAGGGAGGAGGAGGTGGTGGTATGAGAATCTTTGCTGTAACGTTGGAGGGGGGAGGGAAAGAGCGGTTTTTCCTGGCTTGTGCAGTGACACAGCATCCTATCTTGTGCAGACTGCACTGTTCATTCAGCCAGTATGAACAGAAACCCTGTCCCAGTGCCATGTTGCACAATATGGGGTAGAACAGGTGAACAGAAATTGAGAGCTAGCACAGAACAATGGGCTTCTTGGAAGAGAGCCCCAAATACTTGTAAATCCCTTTTAGCATGTGCTTGCACTTGAATAATTAATTCCCAGGCTGGCTATGGGCACAGAGATGTTATCTTGCTTCTCTAGCTGTGACTTCTCTATAAACAAAAGCTTGATTGGCAGCACTTCAAGTTTCAGCTGGGAGTAGAAAATCCAGCTCGGTTTAGCCTGCTTCCTCTACCAACAAACATCACAGATCCTTCTCACAGCAGACAATTGCATTCATGGGGTGCCAAGCAGAATAGCTTTGAGTATGCTGCTGTTCTACTCTCAAAACTATTCTGCATAGAGTAGGAATGTAAAATTCCACTTAACCAGTTAAGTGGGATCCCAATGGGAGGTTATGGCGGGCCTGGCTGGGCTAGAGCAGCCCTCTGCCTGTGGCACAGTGGGTGGGCCCATCATGCTGCAGGTGGGCAAGGAGCTGCTACAGTTCAGCCAGGACACCAGTTAACTGGTATGCATCATCCTGTAAGGGTGAGGCATGCTGGTTAACCCATGACATCCCTAACGAGGAGACCAGTCTACAGGTATGTCAGGGCAGAACACACCTTTCCCAGTAAGCAACTCTGCTGAGGGCCTGACAATCCTGGGTGGAAAAGGCAAAATTCATCAGCACATCAGTGCTAATAGCCCCTACCTAGATATTGGTCAGCTTTCAAAATCTTAGCCCAACTAGTACTGCAATAACCAGTATTCTCTAAGAGACTGGAGGTGCCCCTCATGCAGGAGGCGCCAGCCTTTTCATCGAGGACCCCTGATGGTATCTGAAAAAGTCAAAAGGCCACATTTTTTGAGTGATTGCTCATGTGCATTCCAATATGTGTGTGTGCCTGTGCCACCCAAACTGATGGAAGACTTTTCTATCAGTCGGGTCAGCTATAGTGCCCTTTGTGGTGTCCTGCTGGGGTCACATTACCCCTGCCACCTAAACTCCCTCTTCAGTTCCTTCTTTCCACACCGAGAGTTTCTGATTTCTTGCTTCGCAATTAGTTAGGCCCTAGCATAGTGTTCTTGTTGTGTAGGTTAGTTGTTAAAGTTACTTAGAATAGTTAGTTTTAGGGGGAGCACCTGTCATCCTGAATGAATAGGTGTAACAAGCTGTACTATGACTTGGCCAACATGCCAGCCACACATTACAGCACATTCACCTTGGGCACAAGCCTCGCTTGTGGCCTTTCAAGCACAAGTCCCAATTCAGGCCATCTGCAGGACAGCAGCTACATGGTTCTCAGTAAATATCTTCACCACTCATAACCTCACCCAATAGTTCCAGGTTGATGCAGTATTTGGCAGAGCTGTACTGCACTCAAGAACAAGTTGAGATCTGAGCCCTCCTCTGTACAACCTGCTGGTAAGTCACATATTGGCATGTACACAAGCAATCACTTGAAAAAGAAAGAACAGTTATTACCTTTGTAACTGCTGCTCTGTGAGATGTGTTGCTCACAATCCATCTACTTCCCCTCAATCAGACTTTCATCAAGAAGGAACTAAAGCGGGGTCAGGTTGGTAGGGGTATGTGTGTGATGCCATGAGGTATCACCACAGGGGCCACTACAGACAATCCTATAGATCCCACTAGGGAAAAGCCTTCTGATGATTGTGCACATACTGGAATGGACACGAGCAACACATCTCAAAGTACACTTAAAAACGGTAACTGTTCTTTCAGGGCTTTGAGCTGAGTCTGTCCTGTTCCGCTCAAGCACCACAATGGGGGCTGAAACCTACCAAGCTTTCCCTGGCACAGAAACCCCCACAGCCCAGATCTAGATGGTGCTGTCTTGTCCTCCCCCTGTGGGCTGCAAAGAGAAGTCAGCCAGAGACTCCCAACTGGTAGGAGCAGAACCAGCCACAGCAGAAAACTTTGAACAGTCACACAACTATCTACAGTTCTGCCTGCCTCATGCTAAGTGGCTGCCTGCTCCAGCTCCCCCCCCCCGCCCTTTACCTCACCTTTAACCACCTCAACAGCCCTTCCATGTTAGCTGATTCTTCCTCCCCACAAAAGTAAAGCTATTTCCCCACACACAGACCTCAACACACATCTTCCCCCAAAATAGTCATGATCTAACATGCAGTTTGCTATGACCATAGAGTGTGTTTTGCTTGTGTTCTACCCCTCTCCCTGCTGGCTGGTGTATTGTGAGTGTAAGCCCTACAGGGCAGGGACCACATTGCTTTATCTTGCAGAGGCTGCAGCTGGAACAAGCACACCATGCTCTGGGGCTGGGTTTTGATTTTTATTGAAATACAAAAAGTGCAAACTGTGAAATACAAGATTGGTGCAGCACAGAAGGAAATAAAAATTGATGTGAATTAATGTTACAGTAAAACCCCCAGCCCTGCGCCTGCCAAACACCAACTGGAGAGAAGGCAGGGAACACCAACAAAAAGCAAAGCTGTGAACTGCACTAGAGCCCCACTGCTTGGAAGAGCAGTCAGGGACTAGTTTGGCCCTCAGAGGTCTCTGCCAAGTCAGGAGAGAAGTTACTATAAGGCATCAAATTAGCTGTGCCTCATCTGCACCACCCAAAGGCTCTTGCTCCAGAAAAGACAGGTAGAGGGGCTGACTGCTAGAGCCAGTTGTGCAGTGTATACTCACTGGCTGCTCAGATACCACTGGAATAAGGGAAGCAGAGGAGTTGAGCACTGCAGAGCAAGGCCCAGAGAGGAGACAATGTTTCACCCCGAAAGGGCCACTGTGGTCAATATTAATACGGAAGCCGCGCTGGGAAAGAAGCTCTTGGGCAGCTGTGTCCACAAGGACACTTTATGGGAGACAAATACACAGAGTAACCATGCAACCCCATACCTGCTGCCAACCATCACTTACAGGCAGCAGGGACTAGTGTGGCCTCTTGGGCCAAGGTTGATCCTCTAGTCACTCTAGCTACCTTCATGCTACCTCTCTCCCAGCTCTGCCTCAGACTGTACGGCCCCAGAGGCAGCCAGACAGGGAAGGCAGTTCAGTTCCCAGTTCATTGGCAGAGATGTGGGCTCAGTCACTCACCTGCCATCCAGTGTGGGAAGCCAAGGGCTGCAGTCAGGCCCAGGCCACCGCTTCACACACAAGCCCAAGTGTAATATTTTCATAAAAGGCATCCAGAAGACTAAATTGAAAAGTAAAGTAGCCATAGCTGCCATGCCTGTCCCAGGCCTCTTGGCAGGGCCAGTAGATCAGGCAGGGGAGTGGATAAAGGAATGGGAATATTTACACTGGATTTCTCCCAAAACCTTGGAAGCCCATTCTCACCATGTGCAGTACCAACACCCTGACTTTTCACCAGGTCTGCTCCCTTCCCCATGCAGAGCTCTGCCCCAGAAGCAGAGTTAGCCACTAGCACAGGGCTTTGCAGCAGGCACCATTATATTAAAATAGGAAAGCCCCTAAATGCAGGAGTTTTAACTACATAGAATTTTTTTTAGTGTTTCTGGGAGGTTATGGAAATACCTCCCAGCCCCTGGGCTGCCCCACCCTGATTTCTCAACACGGACCAGCTCAGGCTTCAGTACTACCAGCTGTGTGCACACGTGGGCAAGAATTCACTTCCGAGAGCAACAGCTGAGTCTGCAGCCAGGCCAGGGGGAATTTCTATTCTGGGCTACTGCCCTTAAGATTCTGATTGTTCCCAAGGAGCGGAGCTTGTTTTGCCTTTCCTCAGGGGAGATTTAATCTAAGCCAAGGAACAATGAGCTGTGGCCCAGATATCATCAGCAATCCCAGCCTAGTTTTGCTCTGACATACATGCAGGACGGGAATACTCCCCTTGAGAGGGGGTGGATAGAAGCTATGATATGGGATCTCACACCCCCTTCGAGCTTGTCAACACTAAGCATAACCTAACAAAGCTCAGGGGACAAGCACAGGGCTCTTCCTACACTATCCTCCCCCCTGATCTCAGTAGGAGCCCCAAGTCCCTTCAGATTTCCCAAGAAACCTCCATGGGAGGCTGCTGGATCTAGCAGAAGTCAAGCTCAATTAGAAGCCCTTAGTGACCTACTCAGACCATCACTATAGACTCATTCACAGCAAAAGTCATTTGTGTCCCAGCCCAACAGACAGAAATTCAACTGGCACAGAGCAGAACATACAGCTCTGGGCCTGGTGCCTCCCCCAAGGGGCCCTTCAGCCTCCCAGAGCCTCAGCACCCGATGTGGGATGGGTGACCCCAAGCCATGCACTGCCAGTACTCCAACTCTCCTCCGAATTCTCTGCTCCTCCACTTACCCATCTCACCCGTCTGGGTGTCACCCCGTGCGCAGTTGGCAATGGCAAGAAGAGACCGCACTGAGCCTAGGCTGCACTGCAGGACAGAGTTCCTGCCAATCCTGGGTCCCTGCTCCTGGGCCTGGCAGAGGAGACCCCATTCCTGTTGTTGATGCTCATCAGCAGTTTGTCATATTTTTAAACCAAGGTATCAGCCTCTGGTCAACTTCTAGGGCAGGTTAAAATCTTATTAAAAGCAGCTCAATGTCCAACAGGAAATTGCCACTTTATAAGATGAGCTGTGCTTGGTCCCAATGTTTCCCCAGGGCTGGGCTGCAGCTAGGCCCAGGACTAGCCCCTGGCACAGCAGGACACAAGGATTATGGATCTTAGGGAGCGAGGCTAGAAACAGAGAGTCTTGCTCCAGTATGGAAGCCTCTCTCGAGAAGGCCAAGAACAGGAGAGGTGAGCTCCCAGTTACTTTAGCAAGTGGCAGAGGGGATCCCCACATAC